>NC_052558.1:2048785-2367516 GCF_016699485.2 Gallus gallus | reverse complement strand
AAGGAGGACTTCCAGACGCTGCCAAGTTCCTAGGCAAAGCAAAAGGGTGACAAGCAACACTAAATTACAAGTTGACCTTGTAAGGTTGTGCCATTCTCTAACTAGAGAGCATCAGCTTAACGTTAACAGTATTGTCAAGTGCTCATGGTATTGGTGTTTAGTAGAAACAGATAAGGGTCCACTAGATGCTGACAACCATAGCCAGTTAAGGATTGCAGTGACTGTTGTATTTAACATTTTATACAAAACACAAACGGCTACCATAAAAAGACTGAGGAAAAGATGACTCTCCTCCTAATCTTACCAAAAATATACTTGTTAAAGTGCCATCTGCAAGAGAACAAAACAGACACACTCAGCTTTTTTAATTTACATTTAAAACAAGCACAAGAGCATCTGCCAATTCCAAAATATTGGACTCCCCTCGCCTAGTCCCTGGTAGGCAATGATCTATAGTTGAGACTGATGCAGCTTTCTCACTGCGACACCAGGCAAAAATAGATCTTTTCAGTATTATCTAGAACATTCAGGAGAGTAATTACAGCTAAGTTTTGAAAGGATCATTAACTTTGACTTATGAGAGGCAATGCCTCCCCTTTTAAGTACATTTCAAGGTTCCGTAAGGAACAACTTGTATTAACAGTCTCCTTTCATATCACTCTCTGAAACCATCTTTCTAAATAGATTGTCAAAGCACTCAAATCCTTGCCTTTTAAATCCCTGCACGCAGAAGTACAAGTCCAGTAGATGCAACTGACCACAGGCCATTTTGACAATTAAAGAGTTTGCATACTACAACACTAATTTAACATCCATCTTCTTTTCTGTAGGTTTTCAGCCTCACTAATGAGGTATCACATGACTGATATCTCCTGGCTGAGAGCCAATACACTAACAACCAGTTGCCCACACAATGGTAGAAACCTATGGAAAGCTTGGCTTCAGCAGAGCACAACAACCAGACAACAGCGTATCCGGAATCAATCAACTGAAGTGCAACAGAATGATGAAGTCAGAGAAAAGTGACATTTCTGTACGAGTATCAAAATCATATCTGTACCAACAACAGCAATTCTCTGTTTTTCTAACCTCACTGACACTCAGACTTCTCCCTTTGTGTCACTTCACACTCAGGGGATACGAGGCAGTTGAAAGCAGTTGCTCTGCATCCTCCAGCAAGCACAAAATAATAAAGATCAAACACTGAAGTATTTTTATGCATGAATTTTGAAAAAAAGAAATGCTTATGGGGGTTTCTTACCTAACAGAACTGAACGTTAACCCAATAAAATGAGCTAAAGTGTATCTTACGATTCTCAGGCTACAGTGACAAGTCTCAAGGTTTTATTTTATCTTGCAAATCAACTTGAACCAGCAAGCAGACAGTCAACTTGCTGCCACTGCGTCAGCAGGTGCTGGCAGAAGGGCATCCAAGTCTCTCACTTCCTCTCGATATGGAAGTGCCATTTCCACTAGAGAACATCTCACCCATGAGGATTTTCATATCTTTTCAGTCATTAACCTTCCAAGCGACTTCTCTGAAAAGAAGCTATTTTAAGCAGCATTTCCCTGTTCCAAAACAGCCTCTAGTGATTTCAAATGTAATTTCATGTGAAGAATGACAACAGATGATGCTCAAAGCAACACGCTACAGATCTAGGAGGCAGATCAACTGGCTAAACAAACAGGATACATGCTTTATTTAGAATCCCCTGGAGTCTACAAAATTCCTTCACTTGCCTTTGAGTAGTTTGGAATGAGAACTCAATTCCATGAGTGAACTTCAATCAGTTTTATGAATGGAGGGACTGATGCTCATTGGGTTCACAACAGGATAGTAGTTCTCCAACATCAGCAAAAGCTACCTGGTTATTTGAAGATTAGCCCCTCCATGCATACACTTTTCACCATCACAGCACAACAGAGATTCTATTCCTAGAGGAACAGACTGTGTTTGCCATTTAGTATAGCCTAGGGAATCTTTTAGCCACTTCATTTTCAACTAAATTAGCTCATATCTTTTTTTTTTTAAAGAACAATTCTACAGTTGTTTAAAACAAATGTGCTGCCAAGCAGCTGGCATGTTCATCTTTTTTAACTCATGCCACCTATGCAAGGATGAGTCTTTGAAACACGAAGGGGACCTGTGGTAGTTCCCATCATTCCCCAATCCACAAATCAAATTAAGAGCTTGTCTAGTAACAATTAAGCTTGCACTCCAAGCCAAAGTTAAAATCCCTCTCAGTGACACAGGACATGATGCCTACTGTTCATAACTAAACTGTACACTGTAAGTCAGTGGATGTATTTTTGAGTTTCTAAAGCTGCGAATGTAATTATATGTTGCTGCTAAGAAAACCCTAATTTTCACTTAATTCTGCATAAGTATCTTACAACTTACAATGAAATGCTACTGTAAAAGTTATAACCCAACTATTTGGCTAATACTGCTCTGACATCTAGGTCAAGTTACCTGTGGAAAACCTTGCTCTCAGCATCACAGCTAATATGAAAACCAATTGCCAAGCCAAATGAAACCTGCTGTCAAAAATCCCACAGCTGAACACAGAATGCCACTGACAAAACATGAGCTTAAACTGTGAAGAGTCCTTGGCTCTGGTATCACAAGAGGTGATGCAGTAATGCTGCCTCTAATGAACTGCAAACCGATCTGCAAGGTAGTGCTTTTCTAAGCTCCATGTCAAGAAGTCATCTGTGCAAGAACATTCCTATGTCCAGAATGACATAACTTCCCAGAGTCCATTCTGTACTGGATAGTGCTTTCTGCATCAGCTTTGCTGTTTCCCTGCAATCCCTTTTCCTAGCCTGCCTTTCCCACACAAGCTGACAAAACACAACTTTGCCAGTGCCCTACTATTTTTAATGCTGCCTGCAGATGTAGGTGAATATACATCAGGCAGAAAGACAACACTGATCGTTTCTGACATTTCCATCAAAACTCAGCTGGTATACCCTCACGGACCAGCTATAGCTGTCATGTCTTCATTGGAAGAAGAGTACTGTGGAGCTTTAATCTCAATACCTGTGTTATATTAAGACTTCAGTAAAGATTTTTATCTTGTCTAATCCACTCAGCTTTGATTGCAACGTATTACTGTAGAGCATTCCACTATTCAAAACAGAAACAGACGCCCTCGGGTGCATTTCAAATAGCCACAAGGATGACAAGCACCAAACTATAGCCTCTGCAGCACTGTTTCTTTCACTAGAAATCTGTCTTCTGTGCATTACATTAGGGAATTATTTCTTTCAGAGAAACAGCTTTCATTTGGATAGTGGATGAGTTCTTCCAACTCATCTCGCTCATTCAACAAGACCTGACAGTACAAAGCAAATACATTTAGGAAAAAAAGTGTACTCCTTTCAAGAACTCCCAGGAACACAGAACAAATGCAAAGAAGCTCCATGGTACAGGTTAACCACAAGATCTTGCTCATATTATTTGCCAATCAAGCAAGCTACAAAGTGTGAAACCATTTTATTTTGGTTCAGATAGTAAGCCCTCTAAGGGGAAATCATTTCATTGGAAACGTCAATCCAGAGTCCATTATTACAAATAACATTTTTTTCTGAAGTCATTTCCCTCAGAGGGAGCTCAAGTCATGCAAATACCTTCTGTCTGAAACCCATTACCGTTCTGGTAGCTAACACAACTGCAGGAGACACACTGTAAATTCATTTATAATTTAAAAATAAGGCCTACCATAGTAGCAACTGCCTCTAGCATCAGAAAAGTGTAAAGAAATTGTGCAACAAGTACTTGTACTTCACAGCACCAGGTAACCAGGTATTGAGAGCCAAGGCAACAGTTAGTTCTGGCAGGCCTTTACTGTCAGGGAGCCTGCAGTGTTATTGTGATTTGTATCAACAAAGATATCCTGCTTTGGGTATATGGAAGTGGATCACATATCAAAAGTAAGAATTCGGGAGAAAAGCCTTACTCAATAGAAAGTTAGCCCAATATATAAAAACCATACAAATGTTTAAACAGTTTAGAGGCAGCAACAACAGGAATGATAAAGATTCCTGCCAAGGTGGCTGTTAACATTATTATCTTTTTCCCCCACCTTGTTTTGCACTTGCATCTATTAAACTAGCTAGATGTGCTGCCCCGGCTAGCTGACAAACACTTGGACATATGCAGCAACTTAAAGCCTGCAAGCTTATTAACACAGTCAACAAACAAATATACAGAACTTTAACTGAGGAAAAAAAAAAAAGAAAACCAGAACCCAAAAGGTCCAAGAGGCTCAGCGTGTCTCTGCATTTTAGAGTCCTGGAGAGACAGGAGACACCTGCCATTGATTCTTGTAACAGTTTCTTGGAACAGTAGATGCAAAGCAACAACAGATACTGGCCACTTGACTTGTGTTGTTCTTACTTTAGAGGGGTGGGGAAATCATACAGCCCTGCCTCAATTAGGCATGAAGCAGTAGTGTTACACTCTCAAAATTTCCAGGCAGTTGTTGTAGCAGATAGCTATCCAGTCTGGCTGAGTTGATGCCCACTGTACATTGTTGATTTCTCCCTCTGCTGTATAGGCCAAGATAGGGTCCTCAATGGCACGAGGCATTTGCTGGATGTCCCAGATGAGAGCCTGATGGTCATCCGCTGCAAAAGGAAATGAAATCCTAAGTGGAATCAACGTACAACAACATGTTCATACATGGCTACTAAAAGGGGTGTAGTAAAAAGCTAGCTTGAATATAGCCCTTGCAATTCAGATAAGAAAGTGAGACAGATACAGCGATAGAACTGTTCTCCAAGAAGAACTTGTATGCATCTTTGGATAATTATGTCATCCAGGACAAAGCTAGAAACACACAATCGGTGGAACTCTAAGTGCAAACATTTAAGAACTGAATTACAAAATAAGTTAAGCAGCACTGAAATAAAATAGCTTAGCCAAAGGAGATGCACAGTTAGGGCACTAGGCTCACTACTTTCACCCAATCAAGCCCACTAGGTGCCTATTTTCATAAAAATGTTAGGAAAGTCACTATCAAAGTGCTTGTAAACTGCAAAGAACCTTTAGCAAAAAGGCAGGATGAGAACTGCTTTAATTTTTGGGAAGAGAAGATTTTGCAAGTGTAATGAAAGACTCCCAGAGATTCACCAGCAGAGACAGCGAGAGATTGATGAAGAATCTCTTTCCTCACTTACCTGCTGTGCAAATGTGGCAGGAAGAATGAGGCGCCCAAGCAATTCCATTTACACATGCTCTGTGGTTGTTTAACCTGGCAACAGGAGTGCAGGGAACTCTGACATCTAGAATCACAACCTTCAGAAACAAAAAAAAAAAAATCAAACTAAGTTAATAACTTGTATTTCCACCCCTCACCCCATCCAGGAAACAGAGAGTTTTGAACTAAGGCTTTATGTACCTTCCTAAAGGATGCATTCAGCAAGCACACACTGTTCTCAAAGAATAGTTTCTAGCTGGTCAGCACGTTGTGTGCATTTCAGAAGTAGTCAGACCTCACACAGGAGGCTTGTGATTTATGAAAAAAAGTGACTCACGCTTCCCTGAAGCAGTACAGGTAAAAATCTAAGGTACACTGCCTGATGTACAGAGCTGAGAAAGAACAAGGTGACTAAAATACTTGCACTTATGATTTTATGTGAAAGCTGCTGCCCAACTGGCTCACAGAACAGTCAAAAATTGGCTGAAACATAGAGGGGGCACTGAGACCTTCATGTTTATAATGCCAAACTTACATCTAGCTCCTACTGAAATGACTGCAGTAAGAATTGGCCCTTATCATACTCCACTTACTGATACTGCACCCTCATTTTAAGAGCTAAGTGTAAACGACCAAGCCACCTCCCGCAAATTGCCTTGTTCCTTGTGCAGAACTACTGCCTTACCTCCATGCCATCCATGGCCATCGTGGCAAGATAGTTGGGATCCTGCTTATTCCAGCACAGACGCAGCAATGGGTGGTGTTGTGGGTCTTCATAAATTATGGTGCTATGTTCCAGATGACGGAGATCAAACATCCTCACTGAGCCATCTGCACCAACCGAAGCGAACATATCTCTCCCACCACCTGCACGGCTAAATGCTATGTCATACACCTGCTCAACACCAAAACAGAAAAAAATACAACCCGGGTTTTAGTGAGCACACTGCCTCCTAATTCAGAGCTAAATGGATTTTCCATATGGACAGCAGAAATTGTTACTACTACTGTAACACTTTTTGTCAAATACTTGAGTTTCCTAGCAAGTTCTTAAGTTATTTGCCAAAGGGAGGGGGGGAAAAAAATGAGTTATGTCATTACAGGATTATTCACTGAAACAGAACATATTTACTCTCTGGATTCAGATTTTATGTTAAAATGAAAGAATCCTGTAAGATGTTTATTGCCTTTGATACACAGTTGATTATGACTCCAGTTTGATGGAGCTAAAATATTCTGTAGCATAATCTTGTAAAACAAACATATTCTCAAGCCCAGACTCTGTGATGAGTAAGCAGCCTAGTTCTGATAGCTGATAGAACAGCTTTCATTAGTTGGTAATATATTAAAACTGTACCTTACCTACAATTAATGCACATGAAACTCATAAATCTTAATTTTGGACCATTAGATTTTTGAATGATCAGATTTCTCAAGAAAAAAAAAGGGGAAAACAAAAGTTCTGTTCCTTTGCTGCTTGAAAAAAAAAAGTGCAATGTAAACAACCAAAAATATCCATCACCTCTTTGTCATGTGCAATAAGCTGGGTCTTGACATGGCCAGAGACCAGATTTACTCTTCCCAGAACCTGTCCTGTTTCCAGACCCCAAATAGTGCAGGTTGTGTCAATGCTAGAAGTACCTGAAACAAAATAACTTCTTTTAGCAAAATATTAGCAAACTAGCACAATTCTCACAAATTACACTAATGCACTTAGTGATAGTAGTTTCTGACATCTACAGACCAAAACAGCCACAAGAACAGCATACAATTAAAATCAACTATGTCAGGCACTCTATCATGCATTTAAATGACCCAAACCTTTTAGCTGTAGATATGGTCTTTCACATTACACAGGTATAGAGTGTAAATAGCTTATGTCTACCTCAATCTCTGTGGAAGATGCTCTGGGATGAACTTCTCCATCCCTTAAGCCTCGAGTGAAAACCCAAAAACCAAACATAATCACACTGGGACTTCACCAGACTTAATTCAAGAGCGTGTCTTCTTCATTTTGTCAGTCTCACCAAGGAGGTAAGGATCCACTTCATTCCAGTCAAACGATGTTAGTGGAGCACAGAAGTCAGAGTTCTTGTTATTGTTCAGCAAACACTCCAGCCGGGTCTCTGTTTCACCCACCTTTAGAAAAAGCAAAGCATCTGACTGAAATAGCAACATCACATGACCAGTTCCACTTGCACATCCAACACGTTGAGGTATTAATCCCAGGTTTCTATCCTCTCAGCGTTGCAGCTTAAAACTCTGGGAAACACAGTCACCACCTCTATCTTCACTGAGGTGATTCAAACATCAACTGTCATCACAGATCTGTTGCTCCTAGAGCCTTCATATTTCATACCATTATTACTGCCATTAAAAAAACCCAGTAAAGTATCAGGGTGCTCTGACTTCATTTTATGTCTTAACCTTCACACTGCAGCAAGTGCAAAACATCCTGGAAGGACTGTGAAAAAAAATCTGGTTTCCAGTGAAAATGAGATCAATGTGCAACACAGTTAATACCACAGCTTGCCATTTCCCAAGGAGAATTCAGAATCACAGAACTGAATCTACTCACTCTCCACACACGCAGATAGTCACCACTGGTTGCCAGCAGGTCTGGATACACTCCCTTGGTGTCTGGGATCCACATGAGCTTTGTGGTGGGGTAGGGGTGATCAAAGGTGTTCCTGCAGATGAACTCTGAACTCTCTTCATCCAAACCAACAAGCTGTACCTGTACGAAACCATATGTAAAAGAAGGGATTTTTATCCCAGTAACAATATATGATTACAACATTAAGACTGAGTGCATTTCAGAGAGATGCTTTTTGTAACCTCAAGGACAATTAAAAAAGACCACGTCAGTGGAATGAGAAATATTTAAAGCTCTGCTTACAAGCCTCAGCTAGGAATCAAAGTGAAGTACATATAATCACCACAGCACTTCACTTTGAAGAGATGATCTTAAGAGAAGCAAAATCCAATCTCCTAAAGGATTAAAGACCACCCTTCTCTTTTCCATGCTGCAAAGCCTTGTTTAAATGATAAACTGTTCAAGCATTATTCCAGCTCGTCTTTAACTGAACTGATGCTGACAGCAATGCTTCAGAGAGTCAGACAAGCCATGGCTTGCATTACAACCAACAATTAAAGCTCACATCATTGTGCTCTTAACTATAACGCTACAGACCGCAACAGGTCACCACCAGCTAGCTACCAAACTGTTTTCAATACTGCATTAACGAATGCATTCTGCCACAACTGCACAAAACTAAAACACAGATTAATTCCATTCCAAAGTCAGAAAGCAAATAGAATTCATACTAGAAAAAATGGAGGGAGAAGAGAAAATGTTTACATAATTATTCAAGTGTTTTGTGAGAGAAGGACAAAGAAAGGAGGTCTGCTGCCAGGTTTTATGTAGCTGATCTCCAAATTAGGTGTTTGTTTTCTTAGCAGAGTAATGAGATAACACCCAGTTGTGAAAGTGAAGCAAGACAGAGCAGACAAGAAACTATCTCCACATTGCTTGGTTATGACAACACCTGAAGTAATGCTTGAAGTCCCAGACATTATGTTATTAGAAAAATATTGACATGCCAGAAAGTGTTCAGAGAACAATACGGACTGGGAGGACACGTTTAACCCAGCAATGACTGCAAGACCTAAACAGGATGAAAGCCCCACTGTGTTAAATGCTGTCCAAACACAAACAGAAAGAGGACAACTCACTACAATTAGTTTGTAAGCTGCTCATGGTAGGAAATTCCTAATACCTTCCACACAGTGGCTTCCTCCTGGAGGCTGTGACTTAACAGACTTATCCTAAGATGTTCATCTGGACAATTCCTACATATTCTCCCATAAGCAATAGCTTATTAACCATATATGTTTAAACTAGTCTGGAAATCTACTGTATCTATCAACACAAGTCCCTCAGCAGACCTTCCACTGTAACATCAGCAGTTGCAAGTCCATTTAGAGATGCTCCTAACAAACGCCAACCTTCCCCTTGTCAAACTGAAGATGCACCTCTCTCACACTGTAGTGACCCCTAGAAACATACAGGCTGTTTTTAGCAGCTCAGCTGGATGTCTGCCTTGCACTCTCTTCATTACAGCTACTCCTTATTATGCTTTAATATGAACCCGCCAAGAGTCTCCCAGCCTTCTGAAGTGACTGACAAAAAGCTTTCTAACTCCTTTAGGGATCAGAAATCCTAAGCAGATTTTACAAAGGAAGCAAATTGTCCTTGGTCATAGAAAATCTTGTGGCAAGGTCAGAATCAGAAGACAAGCAACTTCTGATCATTTCTTCTCCTTTCCATATGCTGTTTTCAGCTCAACATGAGTGTATTACACAGCCATAACCAAAGCAAATCTAAAGCAGCAGAGAACTCACTTCTGTTGGTGTGAATTGATACACTCATGCACTGCATATTCATGCTTAACCTCTTCTCAGAGGAAGAAAAAGCAACTACTATGTAGCAATCCACCATCATGGCATCTTTGACATTTTTAATGCAAGGCCATGTTAGGGAATAAAAATTGCCTGAGTGACAAAAGATCTCTTGGCAACTGCTGAAGATCAGTAGTCTGACACTGATTGTCAGACCTGACAGCAGACTGTGATAATCCTGAGCAGGAGACACTGGTCTGCCCAGAGACAGGAGCAGAAAACACTGCTTGAGCAGTTCTATTCCTTCCTAGCTCAGTATATGCAAAGGGCTGATCGCATAGCACGTACAGAATCCCTCTTATCCATCCCATTATGCAGGCTGAACGCAGGGAGATGGAAAGATGGAACTATGTGCAGGATGCTAATAATACAGGAGCCCGGTGTGTCCCTCCTGCAAGCAAGGCCAGCTTTGCTGCCAGCTCAGCACCAAGGAGTGCCTGAAGTCTAGGCCAGCTAAGACTGAGGAAAGTAACTGTTAGTCAGGATACAAGCTGAACCTCCTAGGTCTACCTGTAACTCATTCTGGTAGGAAAATGAGGGTGTTCAACCTCCACTGGTTTTGCAATTATGCTATGACAGTAGCCAGAAATACTACATAATTATCTGTTTCTCCCACACGCCGAGATAGGTTGCAATTGGAGGTGGATTTTCCTATCCCAACTGAAACCTTATTAACATGAGGTTGATTCGCAATGCTGCGTATGAGTAAAGAAGTGCCTTCAATCAGCGTTTGTTAACTTCTGAAAAAAAAACTCTTCCACATGATCCAGAAAATGACAGTCCGTAATTATTTTAGGGTCACGTACAATCAGACAGCTCTCACCATACCATTTAATCTTCAACATACGATTTTTGCAAATCTAAACCTTACAGGAAAAAAACCCAACAGCTCCCTGGTCAAACTGCCACACTGGATGCTCTCTGATTGGAGGCAGGATGCAGAAGAAGGTGGCAGCAGGGGAAGCACGCAGCCATAACCCGGCAGTCTGCTCCTAACAGCGTGCAGCATCGCTTCCTTCTGAAGCAGATTTGAGTTTTGCCTTAAAGACAGACCCTGAAATCAGCCTCTCCTTGTTTTCCACTCATTACTGATCAACAAAGCCTGCAGCGCAGCGTTAACAGCGGAACTTATGAGCACCTCAGCTCCCTCCCATTATGCCTGTGATCCATGAGGCATTCTGAAGCCTGACAGCAGTTTGCTGATTCAAGAAGCTCAGGAAAACCTAGCCTAAATAATTTTAGTCCTTTTCCCTGGAGCAAAGTCATCTCTCTTTCTGTACCAGTGATTTGATGAGCACAGGTGTAGGAGCTGAAACAAAACTCCTTTGGGGTTCAAAGAGATCTTAGCAATCAGCTTTCTTGTATGCCATACAGCTTGTTAGTGGGAGAGCTGACAGAGGTTCCAAGAGTCTGGGAGCTGAGGGCAGCAGTAAGTCACGGCTTGCCAGCTGACTGAACTGAATTCATCCAAAACAGAGGTGTAAACAGCCATTTCATGTATGAAACCTTAAGTATTTCAAGCTCTGGTAATTACCACAGGAACAGAAAAATAACCAGGAACTTCTGCTGTGACAATTAGAAAAGATTTAATGCACTAAGAACCTTTTAAAAAAAGCACACAGAAGGGTAATGAGGAAGAAATACAGCCACCTATTTGGTTAGATGTTAAGAAACCTAGAATTGCTGCTCTGAACTGGTTTTTAGGGTAGCAGGGGGAAGGAAAGAAGTCAGTTATTCAGAACAAAACATTCCAACGACTGAACAGAAATGGCATTTGGAGCTTGTCAAAAGCCTTCAAAGCGCAAAGAGAAAGTTGAAGTGGAACAGAGCTTCCATTATCTCTTCCATTTTCCTTTCAGTTGGTGCCACTTGCACTTCTATGCGTATTTTGATGTCAGAAGTTAGCAGTATAAAACAGAAGTAAAGACTGTACTGAAAGCACTACGAAAAACATCAAACAATAAAGGCCACACAACCCTTCCTTCTCTCTCTTTGAATTATCAGAGGTGTGGCAAAATATCTCAGCAAAGCGAAGATCACCTTTCGCTGTATTTATTGGACAGCTTTAATTTTTAATGACACATCTTCACTTCTGTAGCAGCAGCATCCAGAATGGGATGCCAGCCTCATACAATTACTTTCCTTCTTTATCCACTAATTAAATCTCATAACATTTGGCACTTATATGGATCTGAAGTCAACACAACAGCTATTCCTGAAGCACAGAGACCAAGAGAAGCTCTGGGGAGTATTTACAAACAGCTGGAGTTTGTGCAGTCCTACGCAATTCCTGTTTGCAGCAACTGTGAGTGTGAAGTTTTTGGTTTGGGTGCTGTTGTTGCTGTTGTTTTTTTTAAATAGGAAGAGTTGCTGACTCAACTGCCTTTATACTTGAAGCCTGAAATGAAAAGCAGACCTGATCACACTGTAATTGGGAGCAACCCCCAGGGGATGATCCAAACAGAAGGATGTAAATGCAACAGAAACATACCCCTAATTAACAAGCTCTACCACTTCCAAACAAAAAAAAGTGTTTGGAAGGTTGTTACTTTTGGTTCTCAGAGTAAACACTACAGCAAACATTATCGAGTTAGCCTTTAAACAAATGAAAAGTTTGCAAGCTCAGACCTGCCTGGAAAGCAGCCTTCCCAGAACCACAAAGTGCTCACCAGAAATTCACACTTAGCCAGGTCACTGGCTCACGTAGGAGCATCACATCCAGGGCTGCTGCAAGGGCACTCATTTAGCTCCTGAAAGATACGCCACCCTTGCTTGGCCATCACCTCATCTCAACCCTGCACAAAGCCCAATCCCCAACATCAACTTTTGAAATTATTTTCTCCGTTAAGCAGCCTGACAAAGCTGCAAAGCACACATGATATAAATGCACAGAACTACTTTGGCAGCACCGTTAGTTGCACACAGACTTCAGGATGCTCTACAACTATGTCTGTTTCCTCATCTCTCCTCCATTCGTGCACATTCATCACATCAGACGAGTGCATTAAAGGCTGCCGAGGAAGGATGGCTCAGGTGTCTGAAGGGTGTAAGCCTCCCTTCTTAGATCTAGTGAGGAAACACTGAAGACACCTCACCACGACAACCTCGTTCTCAGAGAAGAGCAAAGGCACTGAGGAGTTGGTGAAAACGGCTTACACAGAATCACAGAATGGCCTGGGTTGGAAGGGACCTCAAGGATCATGAATCTCCAACCCCCCTGCCGGGCAGGGCCACCAACCTCCCCATTTACTAGACCAGGTTGCCCAGGGCCCCATCCAACCTGGCCTTGAACACCTCCAGGGACGGGGCATCCACAGCCTCTCTGGGCAGCCCGTTCCAGCACCTCACCACTCTCCTGGTAAAGAACTTCCTCCTAACATCCAACTAAAATCTTCCCTCTTTCAACTTAAAACCGTTCCCCCTTGTCCTGCTGTTAGTTGTCCAGCCTACAGACGTATGAACACAGTGTTCCACGTGAAAGCATCACGAGAAGGGCACAACATTGCTACTGGAGCCCCATGCAGCCTATATTTGCACAAACCCGAGTCCAGGCCGTAAGGTTTCTGTCACGCTGACCAGAAGCCGCACAAACTCGAGCTAGGAAGCCTCCTGCGTGAGGAGCAGCAGCAGCAGCCGCCCCCAGCCCCAACCTCTCGGCCTCCAACAGCCGACAGTGCGCAGGGCAGCTCCCCGCAGCCCACCCAACCCCTGGGACGGAGGGGAAGATCCCCCCGCTCGGCCCCGGCCGGGCCCTGCCCACCTTGTTGTTGTACTCCTCCACGAAGCTGCCCAGCGCCAGGCGGAACCGCTTGTCCGGCCGCACGCTCCAGTTCATGGCGTATACGGTCCAGGGCGCCTCATATTTGTAGATCTCCTTCCGTTTGCCGTGCAGCGACATGGCTCGGCCGAGGGGGCCCCGCTGGGGCTGAGGGGAGCAGCGGGCTCGGCAGAGATGGGGCCCGAGCTGAGCTCGGCGCGAGGCTGATGGGAGCGCAGGGCCCGGCCGAGGGGAGCGGGAGGGCGGGGAGGGCCGAGGGGAAGGGGAGCGAGGCCGGAGTGGCAGCGGGGAGCGGGGGAAGCCGCAGCACGGCGCCGCGCCCCCAGGCCCGGCTCCAGACCCCGGAGACGGCGAGAGAAGCGCGGAGGCCGTTCGCGATTCGGCCCTCACACAACGGGAGCGGAAGCCACGCGAGTAGCCCCGCCCGCTGCGTGCGGGTTGGCTGTGTTGTTTGTCAATTAGCGCTTCGAGCATCTATTGGGTAGTTTTTCTGTCCGTTTGGCCCGATTCAGTCTTCTATTGGTCTCTTTGACCCTCAATCCCAAAGAGGACCCGCCTCCTTGCCTGGATGACCTACCGTTGCGTTCGATCCCGCCCGAGTGGGAGGCCGCGCTCATTCTCGACATCTCATTGGCTCCCACGGGTCGCAGTGGCGCGAGGCGGGCTCTTGGGCCCTTATTAATATCCGATTGAATGGAAACGGTGTCAATCAACCTGAGCCCGAGGCAGTTAAGGGGAGCCAGTCGGGCTTACAGTGTTGTCCCGAGTTCGAGTCCCGTCTTCTCCGAGTAGCCGATGAAGATGAACTTATCTACAATTAGATGAAGTTTAATTATGGGGTTTCATTTCTAATAGCACGAAGTGGCATCGAGGAGTACCTGGAGCTGTGCGCTGCTCAGGAAACCTCGGTGCAGGTTGAAGCCCGGTGCCTGGCTTGGACCCCTCGTGTTGAGACCGATGGAGCCCTGGGACCCAGCTCGGAGTATGGGCGCTCCCCCCGCTGCTCGCAAAGGTCCTCAGCAGCCCCGAGGCCTCCTGGCTCTGTGGGCTGAGGCATGGCAGGGGGATGAGATGTCCCAGCTGCTGCAAGGAGCTAAAACATGAGCCGGCCTGGCTATAAATAGTGGTTTGGTGGGATGGGGGCTGTGGGCTGGGAGGAGTCCCCATCCAGAGATCCGCTGCGGAGTGGCAGATCTGCGCCCTGCTTGAGGAGGACGCTGTCCTTGGGGCTCCCTTAGCGGGGGATGGAGATGGGGCTCCTGCAGCGCTGCGTGCTGAGGTCCCGCTGCTCCAAGGACAGGCGGTGCAATCGCTGCTCAGACGTTTTTCCTACACGGGGGAACAGCAACGTGCTGGTGGGAGTAGAAGAGCTTTTTCTGACAGCTGCCGAGACTGAACTGTGTCCTGTTGGGAAGGAGATGCATGGCGAAGGCCAACCAGCCCCGTCCTTGGTCTGAAAGTGAGCACTGTTGGCCCCACGGTCTCTGGAAGAAGCGGTGGGTGTGGAAAGGCTGCCCGGGTCAGCAGGAACAGCCCTGAGAAGTGTCTGAACGACCCTCTCAGATGTAGGGTCTGGTTTTTGCGTGGTGCTGCGTGGAGTCCAGGGTTGGACTCAGTGATCCTTAAGGGTCCCTTCCAATTTGGGGGACTCAATGGCTTTCAGGGATCTTTAGGGATCAGCAGCTCGCTCTGTGCTGCCCACGGTGATCCTCCCCACAAACACAGCTGTAACCCACGTCAGGTGCCAAAAACATCTTTATTAGCAAAGTGTACACTAAAACTCCAGAGAAAGAGATGCTCACAGTTTTACTACTCTCAAAGGGAGCTCAATATGTTACTTGAGCAGGCGGCCTAGGACGGTCACAGCATCTAACCGAACGGCAAGGCGGCAGTGCTAAGTGGGCTTCTCCTACGGGATGCTGGGGGAGTCTGCCAGGGAAAGGGGATGGGGAGGAGGAAGCATCTATCAAACCTTTATCAAAAGAGAGAAGCTGGGAGGAAGGACTGGACGTGAAGTCTCTGGGGCTTTTCAGCTTTCTGGGATTGTGCTTTTGAGTTTTGTGCTTTATGTCCAGGTCGATGACCAGCCAGGTTTGTATGGGGATTTGTGGGATGCGTGTTGGGGTCTGCAAGGCGCAGTTGGCCTTGCTGGAGAAGTCAGTGCCCTAGGACTTGTGCTGAAGCGTGCTGAAGTGGCAGGGGTTGTTGGCCCTTGGTGTCTCAGTGGCCATCAGGTAGGACAGGGAGAGCTTCTGTCCTTGGCCTGGGCTTCCCACCTGCAGCTCTCCCCAGTACTGCACTGTGGAGCTCTCCTCCTCCTCCGGTGAATACTCTTTTGTAGTGCCCATGGGCTCTACTGGGCAAAGCCCAGTACCAACACAATGGTCCCTGCTCCAAAGAGCTGACAGCAAAGTGGCCTTGCAGCTGGAAGCTGTGCGTTCGCTCCCCTCTCGATGCTGTGGCTCACTGGGCTTGTGCTGTTCTCGAGAGGAAGCCTCGGCAAGGAAGAGGTGGTGGGTGCTGTTAGGCCTAGCCAGCCTGTTGGTGGCCATAAGAAAGAACTGCTCTGGGTTCACTAGAATGTGCAAATTAAATCTACTCTATGGGAACCGCTGGAAAATGTTGATCTTGGAAGCCAGCCACACTGTGCTTCCTTTCATGGTGGCAGAAGACAGTTACAAATGATACCCCTGAGCCAATGGCATTGTCCTCTGTCTTACCCCTGCAGTCAAAATCAACATCAACTGACCGAGCTCACAGTTGAGGTTCCTCTTGACTTGCTTTGCGGTGCCCACGTCTCTAACTTCCAGGAAGCACTGGGTCGGAGAGGTGTCTCTGAATGTCCTGGTGCTCGGAAGATGCCTCCAAGTGCTCAGGGAGGGAGGGGAAACGAGAGCCCCGCAAGAGTCCCTGGGCGTTTGGTGCCCTTTGGTGGGGAGGCTCTGGGTTCAGGAGAGGTGGGGAGTGGTGCTCCTGCTCGGAGTAGACCGTCATGGTTTCATCGGATGCCACGGTGAGGTGCATCCCACTTGACAAGGAGTCCCTGGATTTCAAGTGGAACTTTTCTACCTCCGCGTAGCTTGGGCTCTGGTAGGAAAGGAGGAACCCAGGTGGGTTATGACAAAAACAAAACAAAGCAGTCAAGCACCCTTCTCACCCCATCAGTCCCCCAAGTGTTGTTGTTGTTGTTATTATTATTATTATTATTATTATTATTATTATTATTGCTTGGAAAGCCTCAGAGGAACCCATCCCTTTCCCTGCTGACTGGGCAACCAGTGCCCATCAGTGATGCACTGGGCAGAAGCATCTCCAGGCAGACGTCCTGCTTCAAGCTCCCTGGGCTTTGCCTGGACCCAAAGGAACTTAGCTGTGCTTTGCACACAGGGAGGCTGGAGAGGACCACTGGCCCTCGAGGGCAGAAGGAAGCCACGAGGGTTGCCCTTACCTGCCCTGGGGCCGTCTGCTGCTCATCCTCCAGGGGTGCACAGGGGGTGAGAGGCTCCAGGCTTCGTGGGACGATGCCATACATGGCCAGGTTGTGAGAGGATGGTGAAATGGGGCTGTATGCAGGCGGCACTTGGGACAGCTGGCGCTGCAGGAGCTGGAGGATTATATTAATGTCTGACGACATCCTGGACTCCAGCCTGGGGACAGAGCAGCTTGGTGTTAGCACAGTGCATCCTGCAAGAGCCAGACCCTGGGCAGGAGAAGGTGTTGACTTGGCTGCCTGGGGATGATGCTGGTTTGCCTGGTGCTGTTCAGGGAAACTTTTAGCTTTTTGGTCCTACTGCCTCTCTCCTGCCACACTCGGTCCCTCCCTGCCTAATTTTTGTGTTGCCAAACCAAGATCTGGAGCAGGGAACTGAGCAAAGTTAAAACTACTCCAGAGGTGGGGAAAATGCAATGGTTAGTTTTAACCTGGACCAGTTCTTCAGGCCAGCTGTCTGTGCTGACAGATGGCAGCAAGATGGGCTGGTGCCAGCCTTTCTGAACTCTGTAATAGAAGAAAATGTAAAAACGAGTAAGTGTCTTCCTTCTGCCATGTCCTAACCTTGGGGGAAATGAGCAGCTCTGGCAGAAGTGGGCTTGGCCCTCATTGAAGGCAACAGCCCTGGCAGCACTGAGTGGGTGGGAGATCTGGTCCCCCCTGCTGGGGCTGGCACCTTGGCGAGACACCAAAATACACACATGGGTACGATAGTGAAATGAGTTGAATACGTGCAGCACTGTGCATGGGAGTGCCATCTATTTGTGTAGGTGCTGCCTGGGGCCTTTAAACATGTGTCTCTGGTGCAGGCTCTTCCTTTTTATTCAAAAAGAACAGCAGATGCCAGGGCTGGTGGGACAGCAGAGATGAGATGCACGACTGCAGTGAGACTTGCAGTTTGAGAAGCTGCTGCATTTGCAAAGCACTCCCATCTCCTCCCCAAGGAGTGTGCTGTCCCAGGGGGTCTGGAGATGGGATCTGCTGCACACAGAGCCTGGTGCAGCCACCCCTGCAGAGCAGAAGGTGACGACCCAGAGCCCCCCTGGGTTCTCCCCAACCCTGCACCCCAGGGACCTGCCTACCTGCTGAGCTGGGCCTGCAGGAGCTCCAGCCTGGACTCAATCTGTCCTGGTCTGTAGTCGCTGTGCAGGGGGATGTCCCGTGAGCTGTGCACCAAGGAGACATGCTGCAGGGGCTCCGGGTGATGGTTTGGCCTTTGATCCTCCCAGAAGGTGAACATATTGGGGATGTCCAGGGGGGTGGCTGGAAGAAGAGGAGACCCCTCAGCACCTTGGACTTGCATCCCCCATGCTGTCGATGCTCCAGGGTCCATCACCCAGTGTGCTCATGGAAAGCCACCACCCTGACATACATGGGAGAGTCCATCACCCTAGCACCCAAAGTGCTCGTAGGCAGTCCATCACACTGCTACCCAACACACCTATGAGTCCCCTGGGGGGAAATCCAAAGAAGTCCCCAGAGATGAGGCAAAACCCCAGGGCATTGGAAGCACAGAGCAAACACTACTGTGGACAAAAGACAGCAAAGACCATTGGCCAGGAGCATGATTGCCCTCAAATCTGTGAGTTGTTTAGCTCTGCCCCAACGTGAGGCCACTGTGCCCAAGCAACCCTCAGCCCCATCCTCCCAACTGCAGATGTGGGTACCTGCATAGGACTGGCTGCTCTCTGCCGCCTGCTTGCTGACCTCTGTGCCACTGGCGCTGGCGGTGACGAGGCTGAGTGCTGGCAGGGCAAAGTCGTCCTTTTTGGACAGGGGGAAGGGCTCAGCTTTTGTGGGGCTGCCAGGCTTGGCCTCATCATCACTGGTCTGGGAACAGGGGGTGGTGCTGCTGCCCACGTCATCCCACTGGTCCTTACTCAGCGGATCCTGCGGGTTGGTGAGCTCTGAGTAGGTGTGATACTGCTCAGCATCAGAGGTGCCCGTGTCTGGGTCTGTGGGGCAGCACAACAGGTTAATTCGGGGAACAGCACACATGACAAAATCAGTCCACATTCCCTGAAAGGTACTTGTAGGGCTGGAGCATCCCAAGGACAGAGGCACTGCTTTGGGGTGCCTACCAGAGCAGCGATCGAACGGTAATCCCGCTCCCTAACTCTGCTGATGCTTTGGTTTGCAGAGCTGGCACGATGCTGGGAATGGTGCGGGATGGTGAGGAGGTGAAGCAAGCAGGAGAGGACTCACCGGGCTTGTTGGGCTGACAAAGGGAGTGCTTGCGTCGGCGCACACGTCGGTAGGTGCAGTCGTACTCCTCACTGAGAGGTGTGCGGGGAACACTGTCTGCCTGAGGGACAGAGGAACTGGTCAACAAGGCAAGGGTGCCCGTGGGAAACCATGAACTCATGGAGTGGGCTGGGCAACGTGGCTGTTGATCAATTCATCACCAAATGGGGTGAGGAGCACAGGTTGGCATCCTCACTTCAGCTCTCCCACTTGCCAAATTTAAGGTGTTGACAGCATTCATCCCTGGGACAACACTGGCACTCACATCTCGCAGGTTGAAGGTGATCTCTAAGTTGCTCCAGAAGTTGTCAGAGAAGGCTGGGTACATGTCCAAGACCTCCAGCAGATCCTCCCGCTGGATCTTGTGCAAATCGCAGTAGGTCAGGGCCCTCACATCGGCATTTGACTTCCCTGGACGGGCATAGAGGCTGATGGGCTCCCCAAAGATGTCGTTCTTCCCTGCACAAAGAGACAGCTTGTTAGAGATAGGTGGGTGTCCATCCCAACTCCACTGGACCAGGAGCCCTTACATGTGGGCTTGTGGACAAGTGGATGCCCAGAAACCCTGACAGCGGAGTGGGGGATTCCACCATGAAAGCCATTGCTGATGGGGAGACTGAGCAGAGCAGTGGGTCATCTGTGACCGCTGGGAACTGCTGAGCCATGCCCTTCTGAGGGCTGCTGAGCCACGACTGCTGAGTCATACTACCTTCAGTCCTTTGGGGTCTTTCCCCAGCATTTAAAGAGAATCCCCCATCCCAGGACCACTGGTACGGTGACCACTGAGATGATCAAGAACAAACAACCTTAATTTCTCCAGGACTTGGAGAAGTCCTTCCTTCTTCACCTGCCACCCTCTGTCCATTGTTCACCACCCTCTGTCTAGCACTCTGTCCATTTCCCATTGCCCTTCATCCATCGCCCTTCACCCCTTGCCCTCCCAGAAGGACAGACTTTTCCACCTAAGATGGCAACCACAATGTCTTCCTTGAGGATCTCAATGGAGCCCCGGGAGATGAAGTAGAGGGTGGTGAGGACATCCCCGTAGTGCACCAGGGTGTCTCCAGGCGGTGCGTGGGTCGTCTTGAACTTCATGGCCAGGGCACGCAGGCAGCCTTTGCTGGCTCCTCGGAAAGCCTTGCAGTTCTGCAGCAGTGTGCGGTTGAGGTGGAGGCAGATGTCTGCCTGCAGGCAGTCAGGGAAGCCCTTCAGCACCTGCGGAGAGCAAGGGAGGGATGTGGTCACACTACTGTCCCCAGGATGCCACAGTTCTGGCTACCTCGAGGCACACACAGGATGGGTGGCATGCGGGGCAGCGTGTTGCAGCCAAATAGAGAGCCCAAAGCCCAAGAAGCTGAATCCAAAAGCTGATCTTCCCATGGTGGATTGCTGCTTGCCTGTCCCTGGCTTGTCACCACATGTGACCAGGGATGAGAGCACTCCTGAGCAATAAATAATAATGATAACCAGATCAATCTATTTATACCCACTGGTGGCATATCCCCTTTCATCTTTCCACCCACTAATCTCAGCTGAATGAGAGCGCAAACCGGTAACGAGGTGCTGTCCTAATTAAACAGCACCTGCCTGAATGCCAAGAAGCAGCACAGGCCAGTTGTGCGCAGCAACAGCTAAATATACCCATGGCAAATACCTCTCCTTGAACAAATGCTGCACCTGAAGGTGAGATCAAGGTAAAATTCACAACATGGGACAGCCAAGCAGGGGCTGATGAGCACAGCTTGCTCTCCCTTCCATCACAATTGCATGCACTGGCAGTGCTGCACGGCCCCCTTCATTTCCCTGCTGGGAAATCGGGGGCGAGCGCATCGATTGGGATGTGGCATGATTGATCAGGCTGTGTTGTGTCTTAGCAGCATCCAGCAGGAACTGGTGTGAGCGGCGGCACGTCCAAGCCGCAGGCTTAGCTCAGCACAGGGGATTTGTGACCTGGGTTTGCACTGAGCCAGAACCTGTGCTTGGCAGAGTGCCGTGGCTTTGCTTCCTGTTGTTGCAACTGATGTCCAGCCCAGGGTGTCTCCTCTGTGGGCAAAGGGTGGCCCCAAGCTCTTCCAGCAGCAATACCCCCAGTGCTGCCCAGTTTATTGAGGCAGCAGGGGCTGAATGCACTCAAAACAAGTGCTCACCCCTCCCTGCCTTGCAGCTGGCCAAGGCAGCACAGTTGTGCCTGGAACCCCAAGGCCATGAGTGGAGTCCTGTTTCCCCAGTGCCACTCCGGGTTCCAGACCCCGTGGTGGTGCCCCAGCTCTGTCCAACCCTCCCCGCTAGGCTCAGAGCCACTGTGCCTCTCCAGTGCTGCTCCCCCATTGATCCCCTCTTTGCTAACGAACAGCTGCCTCTCCAGGCTCTAATTAAAATGGATCGAGGTTTATTTAAATGCCCTTCTTTCCCTGATGCTGAGAGCAGGATGCACTTTGCTTAGCAACCGGCAGCGTGGAGAGGAGCTGGATCGATCCCGGCTCCGTGGCTCTGCGGCACCAGCAGACACTGTCCCAAAAGAGCTTGGTGCCTATGGGGCTCTGAGCTCCTCGCTGGCACCAACACTGCTCTGCAGCCAAGAAATACCCTCATGGTCCCAGGAAACAGCTGGAGGGATGGAAAGATGGAGGGAGAAGGAGAAAAGGGGAAAATAGGGGAGAACAGGCTGACAGACTCATCAGCTTCCCAAATCTCTATCCTCCTCCAACCTCTCCATCCTGGTCAAAAGGGCGGACACATTTGGGTGGACCCAAAGGTGGACTCTATAACTTTAGGACAAGGCTCTGCATAAATGTGAGGCCTCCCTGCATGGCACTCACCGCGTTCATGTCGATGCCGTTGGTGTAGGACCAGGCGTGCTGGAAATACTCCTCCAAGCGTTGGCGCAGCGGGTTTGGGATCTGATGGAAGCGGATGAACTCCTTCACTCGCAGCATCTGTGTGTGGTAGCGAGCTGTGCCCGAGTAGAGGCGCTGGATGATGGCAGAGACGTTGCCAAAGATGCTGGCGTACATCAGAGCTACAACGAGAGGGCAGGACTCAGAGGGATGTGGGGAGATGCATGTCCAACAAACAGCAGATTTCCAAAACCCATATCTACTGTGGACCCGGAACCTGCAGGTTTCCAAAACCTGTATTTCTATCTATCTCCTCATCCGTTCGTCTGTGCAGAAGAGGCACAGATGGAGGGAGATCTATTCCTAAATCCCCACGTGTGACAGCCTGGTGTCCCACAGCTGCCCCTCCAACCTCCAGGGCCGAGCACTCACAGCCGATGAGCATGACGCAGATGGAGAAGATCTTCTCAGAGTTGGTGTTGGGCGAGACGTTGCCAAAGCCCACACTGGTGAGGCTGCTGAAGGTGAAGTAGAGGGCAGTGACGTATTTATCCTTGATGGATGGCCCAGAGGAGAGGTCACTGTCATTGTAACGCTTGCCGATCTGGTCACCCAGGTTGTCCAGCCAGCCGATCTTGTGCTCCATGTAGGGCCGCTCCACGTTGCCAATGGCATACCAGATGCATGCCAGCCAGTGGGCAATGAGGGCAAAGGTGCACATGAGCAGGAAGAGCACAGCTGCTCCGTACTCGGAGTAGCGGTCCAGCTTGCGGGCCACACGGACCAGGCGCAGCAGCCGGGCGGTCTTCAGGAGACCGATGAGGGTGGTGGTCTGCAGGGGGAGGAGAGAAACCTCAGGGACCAGTTTGGCTAAAGGAATGCCACCAGTATAGGAGTGCTACCTCTTAAGGGTAAAAGGCACTTCTAAAGCATGCATCACCTCGTCCTGGGGGTGACACCTGAAATAGGCCAGACGTATCATGTCACAAAGTGGGCAGTTTCCCTCCACTGATTGTACAGGAAATGAGCCCTGGGACTACAGGTGAGCAAATGAGAGGAGACAAGGCCAATCCCATGTTTCCTGACAAGTCCTCACCTTGCATTGCTCCAAAAACAATTGCCTTTCACCCCATCCCACAGGCTCCGAGATGAGGTGGAACCTCCAAGTACTGTGGTAAAAACTGGCCCATTCCATTGCCTAAATATTGAGTCTGGCTGGATACATAACCCTAAATTCATCCTTGCTGACAGTGTAGGCCAGTCCCTACGAGGAGCTCCCAGCCTTCTGTGCTGGGTCAGCCCCAGGCTGTCTCCTCTGTAAGGGGAATGAGTGCAGTCGGACACTATCTTAACACACACAGTAAGATCTGTATGGCGATCTGAACCTTTGGAAATAAAAATCCAGATCCCACCTGCTTAATAAAACCCTGTAATAACTTTCTTGCCTATCCCTCTGCTCAACCATCCCCCTCTTTGCAGGTAGTCATCCACTGCTTGCATTAACCCGTGCATATTCCCCTCTCTCTCCCCCATAAATCCCTCTCCCCATCCCTTCATGAGTCCTCTCCTGACCTCATCAGAGCCGGAGCGGAAGATGAGCAGATCAAAGGGGATGGCAGCCACCATGTCAATGAGGAACCAGCCCTTGAAGTAGTGGATGGCAATCTTGCCCGGGTGGCTCACCACCTCGTCGTTGATGTTGACGTAGGTGGTGCGGAAGTTGATGACAATGTCCACGATGAACATGATGTCCACGATGAGGTCGATGATGTTGAGTGGGTCGCAGGAGTAGCTGCAGTTCCAATGCTTCTCCTCCCCCTGCTCCTCATTGAGCAGGAAGGCGGCTGAGTAGGGGGTGAAGACAGCCGTGTAGATGACCAGCAGCAGGATGAGCCAATCCCACACGGCCTTGAAGGGACTGTAGTGCAGGATGGTCCATCGATGGATGCGTGGTGCCTGGAGCTTGTACTCGGGGAGGACATCAGCCCCCAGGGACAGCACCTGCCAGGAGATGGGCATGAGAAGGATGTGGAGAGCAGGACAGAGCTTGGACAAGGCCAGGAGCCACATGAGGGGCTCCCATGTGCCTGTGGGGCAGCGTAGAGCATACAACGGGTTTTCTACAACCACTTCAGTTGCCCTCATCTGTGTCTATCCAGGAGGCCACAGGGTGAATTGGCCACTGTGCCTGACACCAAGGTCTGCCCAGCTCCCTGGCCAGCTCTGATGGCTGGAACACTCTTGGGGAAGGCATTTATCCACCATGAGACCCTACCACACTGACAGTGCAGCCTGCCAAGCCTCCTTGTGTGCCACCAGCTCAGGAGCTGCTGGGTGTCCCTGCCACAGTGATCTGGGGACAACAAACCTGGAGATGCAGTCCCAGGGTTGTGGTCCCAAGGGTGGTGGAATGTTAGGCAACCTGCAAGCCTTTCATGGGGCTTTCTGCTTTGGATGCTGAGAGGTGGTGGCATGAAGTGCGTTATTTGGAGCCAGGGCCTCCCTGCCTGCCCCTGCCATTTCGTGTCCCTGGGTGTTCCCACGGTGCCAGCCACCTGTATCACCAATGGAGGAGGGTGAAAGGCATCCCTGCACGGAGCCCTGAGAAAAATGGGTGTGAAACCTACCCCTGAGGAGGAAGAAGGACCCATGTACGTCCCACAACCCACCAGGAGCCCCATGTGCCCCGAGGCCATGGTGACGGGCACTGCCACAATTCTGCCGACATCTCCAGAAGAAGGGCTTGATCCCCCCTGCACCGACACCTATCTCCTTCAAGGCTTTAAGGACTACCCCCAGGCTCCCATTACTGGAACCCAGTGCATCATCCCACCCCGAGCAGCCTCTCCTCTATCCCACGACCCTTGGGAAAACCCCAGCTCCTACCTTCCTGCGGCTTGCCCGTCGCCCCAGGTGGCTGCTGACCCTCCGTGAAGCCCGCCTGTCCCCCATGGGGGTCCCCAGCCCCATGCGCCCAAGCAGCGACCGGCACGGCGGGTGCAGGACCGGGGCCGCGGCATCACCCGCGTAGGCACGCACGCGCTCGGCCGGGCGGGCGGGAGGCATGCGGCTGCGAAGGGCATTTGGGAGCCCAGCGTGGATTAATCAAACCCAATCAATGCCCCCGTGGGGATGAGAGCGCCAATGGGGCCGCGGGAGCCGCCGACGTCGCTGGCGGATGGAGAGGGAGGGATAGGAAAAAGTGACTGAAATGCAATCGTTGTGGCAGGGAATGAATCGCTGCGTGGGTTTGGGGAGCGGTTCTGGCAGGACAAGGTGATGCTGCTAAACGTGTGGCCCCCATACTGAGGTGTGTCCTGTGGATGTGAGATGGGCTCCTATGCCTTGTGTCTGGGAATTGCAGCAGTGCTCCCACTCTCGGAGCTGAATCTCCCATCCTGCCTGGCTGGGTGCTGGTCCCAAATGTGAGCATCTCAAATGTTTGTGCTCCCTGTGCCTGCTGTGCATCCTGCTGCTTGCAGCCTGCTCCCGAAGCTGGAGCAAGAGTGGGTCAAACCCTGTTGTTTTCCAAGCAGGAATCAGTAAAAAAACCCAACAACCTACAACCAGGAAGATTTGAGGCAGATAAGGGAAAAGAAGCAACCCCCAAAAGAGCATCTTAGGCAACCCAGAGGCAGGGAGCGCTTGCAGCATCGTCCCAGAGGGCTGCAGGTGACACCTCTCGGTGGTCTGGGGACTCAGTGGGTGGCAGCACCAGGTGTCCCCCATGGTGACTCAGCCAGCTGCCCTGTCCCTTGTCCCCATTCCCCTGCACTTACTGGCTTCAGCTGCAGCTGCAGGCTCATGGTGTGGGGTGTGGGGTGCTGGGTGAGCCACGGGAGAGGTGAGGAGAAGGAAGAGGAAGAAGGCAGTGGGGGGAGTGTGGGCTGTGAGTGATGGAGGAGGGGGCCCTGATCGACATGGCTGACCCAGCTCACTGCTGGTACTTGGTGGGGCTCAGGGCACAACTGCCAAACCCTCTTCCTCTTCTCTTTGCCCTGTGATGGGAATGGGAAGGGGGACATGCCAGAGCCACCAAGAAGCCCGCAAGCAAAGAGAGTGGGCAGGCTGGCTGCAGGCAGGCACTGACCCTCCTTCCCTGCTGTTTGCTTCTTGGCACAAATCCTGATGCAACTCAGTACTCCATTGCCCTCCTGCCCACCTCCACCACCACCCACCCCTGCAGCACCATGGAGGGACCCAGAAAGAGGACCCCATCCTGGTGGCAGTGACTCTGCTGCATCCCTGAGCACCTCCGGCCTCCAGCTGGAGCTTGGCACACTCGTTGCACTTGTGGCCAGCCCTTCCTCCCACTTGCTGTGCCCGGATCAGTCGCTGTCTGCCTCTCCCTGCCGCCAGCCAGTATTTTTAGACGCCGCGTCTTGCTGCTGTCTCTGCCTCGCTGTGAATTATTTAGTGGCCAGGAGCATGGAGCTGCAGCTTGGTGGGAGGCACAGGGGACAATGGGGTGAGGATGGGCAGGATGAACCCCCCCTTGAGGTCATGGGGAGATGCAGTGGGGAAAAGAGATCCATCCCATCCCATCCCATCCCATCCCATCCCATCCCATCCCATCCCATCCCATCCCATCCCATCCCATCCCATCTCCCGTCTGAAGATGGGTGAAGGGAAGATTGACCTTTTTGGGTGCTGCATGGCTGCACCACAGGACCCTGTGCCTGCCTGCAGCCACAACCCGTCAGCTCCGATCCCGTCACCCTGCTGCCAGCTAACGACCCTGCATCGAGCAGCAGCCGGTGCTGCCATGCCAGCATCATCCAAGCACTGCCTGGTGTGTGGGTGTCCCCCAGGGTGGGGCATGGAGGCCACTTGCTGTCCTGCTGTGGGATTTGGGGCAGATTCTTGAGATCAGAAAGGTTTGGGGCTGAAGGGGTCAAGCTGGGAGGGAACAAACCTAAAAATTGTCCTGTGCTATTTGGGGAGAGCCTGTCCACCATGCACAGAGGGTAGAAGGGTTTGCTGCAGCCAAGATGCGGAGCTCCTGGGATGAAAGTGCTGCAGAGCACCTGGCTCTGATGGAGGTAGCTGCCAAACCTAAAGGTTTTTCTGGGCTCAGATGGCTGCATTTTCATTAAATTTGCCCTCAGCTGCTCCTAGCAATGACAGGAGGTGCTCCTCAATATACCTTGTATATCATGGCTCTCCTATGCCTCAGTTTCCCCACTGGTAGGAGCTCCCAACCAGAACTGCAGGATGCAGTAACACCTTGCACACACACAGTTATGCCCCTTTCCCTGCTCACATCCTGGCCTGGCATCTCCCTTGGACTTTAAATTCTCATGCTGCATCAAAGTCATTACTTTCCACCAGTGATTTAAAACACACTTCCTTTCCTATGCTTAGAAAGAGGGGAAGTGGCTGTGGGCAACGTCCCCTCTCTGCTCCCAGGTCACGGGCACTGTGGCAGGTGACAGCCAGGGTTGGTCCTCATCGCTTTGCCACCAGGAAGCTTAGTCCCCCTAGGGACAGGGCAGTGCCATGTGCACCCCATGCAGTGACAGCTCAGTGCCACACGTGTTGGTGACAGCGCAGGGCCACGTGTGTCCACTTGGGTGACAGTGCAGTGCCACCTGCTGTCTCCCAGGGGATCGCGTGGCCCTTGGTGTGGCCACTTGTGTTCCCAGAGCGGGGTCCCCACTGTGTGCACCGTGGATAGCAGGACCCTGGGGGCCCATGTGTATGTCCCCTTCATAGCCTCTGTCACACCACCAGCAGTTCATGCCCAATAGTCCCCCCAGCCACAAATTACCCATTAATACTGACTCGGGAAAGAAAGAATATTTCAACCATTGGGAGGAAGGGACAAAAATTAAATGCTGGGATGGTGGCATTTCCTAAAGAAACTGCAGATATCACCACCTTCTCCTCCAAAACCCTCAGGGGTGGCCACGATTGCATCCTGCTGGCAGCACCAGCACCGTTGCCTTGGTGGCATCTCACCACCACGTACCTGCGTGACCTTCTCGGTGACGTTCTGCGTGCGCTCCGTCACTTTGTGGGGTGCAATGATCTCAATCTCCGTGGTGGAGCCCGAGCGGTGCTTCTCCAGGTTGAACTCTACGAAGTTGAGGGTGAACTGGGGGATCTGGCTGATGGTGCGGTACTTCATGAGGTCCGAGTCTGAGGTGGAGTTTGGAGGGTTGGGTTTCACGTGGGAAGCCTCTGAAATAGGATGGAGAGGAGCATTGAGGAGGGTGGAGAAAGCAGGAGGTGACCCGCAGAGCCCTAACCCTATTTCTGCACCTAATTTATGGTGCAGGATGATCATGAGGTGCTATCAGATGGTACCAGCCAGGCCATAATTCTTCAGGGTGGCTCTTGATATAGGATGTCCAACCCAAGGCACCCAAGAGGGGGCTGCTTTCAGACACATCACCCATTTTCTCACCATTAAACCTCCTTCAAGGGGCTCAGAGCAGATGCCCAAATAGAGAGGCACCCGATGAGCTTTGCTACCTCTGAAGAATGTGGTGGGTTCCCAGTGAGACCCACCAGGGAAGGATGCACAAAAGTGGTTGAAGTGGGAGGTGGGTCTCCTCCTTGTGCATACTCAAGCATGACCAGCACAGTTCACGAGCTGTGCCTGGGTTCTTGGCCACCCAATGGAACCAGGAGGTTGGTGTCCCCATCAGGATGTGTCTCCAACAAGATATATCCCCACCCTCAGGCTCCAGGCATCTTGCCCAAAGAGGAGCTGCACTGGGATTGGGTACAGGGCTGCATCCCATCCAACTTTCCTCCCTGTATCACCACCAGCTTGTGGTCTGGCTCTTGGTGATGGTAACCGGCACGTGCCCACACTTGAGGGCTCAGAAGCACCCCCAGGCACCATAGCCAGCGTGTCTCACCCCCTCCATCTCCTATGGGCAGGGCTGGGTTATTTTTTCAGCTTTCTACCCTTTCTATCCCTCATATTGACATTGACCCAAGAGATGCAATGGGTAGGAGGTGTCTGAAGACACTGGGAAGGTGCCCAATGTGCCGCCCTTCTCCTCCCTTCCACTCAGACCCATTCCTCCCTCTACATTGCATCCTCCCCAAGGGTCCATAACTTGGGTCTATTTGAGGATCACGATCCCCCGCCCCATTTTCTCCAGCCGAACACCGCACGCTGATCCCTCTCCATCCCCACTGATTGAGGCTTCTCTTGACTGACCTCTACCTTATGTATATCATTATGTCTACAAGAGCAAGAGGACGGCACTGAGATGCCTTCATTTGGGACGGCCACACACGACCTCACGCGGCCTCGCAACGCGCGCACAACACCACGAATGGCTCTACCCAACCAGCAGGATCTGCCTACGTGGGGAAGCACATCGAGAGCAGCGGGTTTGAGGTGGAAAACCCCAATTCATCTCCATTTTGCAGAGGAAAAAAACAGTGCAGGGCAAGAGACCTCCCTCCCCCCAAGATGTGCCGGTGGCCCCTGGGGCCATCGCTCCCCATCGCAGTAGGACCGAAAACTCCGGGGTTTTTCCCCTACCTGAGTTTGCCCTCCTTTCCCTGAATTTTCTCTGGAACTCAGACCTCGCAGCCTCAAAGTTGTCCAAGGAGGAGACCCTGCGGAGGCTGTGGAAGCTGCCCCCGGGGCGAGACCGAATGAAACCCCACGCAGAGTACGACCCTCGAGGGCCCAGCGAGGGAGGCTCTTGTTTCGGGATCGGGTGTTGTAGGGTGGGGTCGGCCTCCAGGCTCGGCCTCCTCTCCTTTTCCAGGAGGGATTCGGTCTCTGACTGCACACAGTTCTCCTTGGGCGATGTCTTCAAGTCCCTCAAAATCAGGGAGTCACCACCAGGCTTTAAGACAGCCGGGAGAAAGCGTTTTATTAGAAGGAGTCCTCGCGTGCTGGGGGGAAGGAGGGAGCTGGGGAGGTAAGAGGAGGGCAGGGGCTGGGACGTGCTGCGGTTCCCCAGTTCAGCTCCAGCTTGGATCAGAACCGAGGCTGCTTTGCGGCGGGGGTGACCGAGCCCTCGGGGACATGGCAGCTCCGGTGGCCCTGGGGAGGCTGCAAGGCGTAGCTGCACAGCTGGGGAGAAGCCAGAGCAAGAAGTGAAGGGGATGCCTTAGGGATGGGTTTGCTGCTCATTTCCTACGTGACCCTAAATTCCACCTCTGGGATTTCACCTTCTGCTCTTCCCTCTCCAGAGCTCAGGTCACCACGGAGTGTGGGTGCCTGGGGTCCTGTGCTGCTGCCTGTGGGAAATGATGTGCTCTGCTGCAGGAAGCACTGGAGATGGAATCACAGCAAATCATGGAAGCACTCAGGTTGGAAAAAGACCTTCAAGATCATCAGAGTCCAACCACCAACCTCACCTACCAAGTCCTATCACCAACCCATGCTCCTACAGCACCCCTTGGCCATTGCAAAACGTTTTTCCATGGAATCACAGAATGGTTTCTCCAGAAGCCTCAGGAGCTTACAGCCTTTAACAACTGCAGTGGGTGCACAGAGCCACCGCCTTCCAGGGTAGAAACCTGGGGAGGGGGGTTACACCCACAAATACCCATAGGAGGGATTGGGACTTCGTGTGCGTGCCCAGGGCACACTGCAGCGTTTCCCACCATCCCCAATGGCCATAGTGAAGGTTTTATTGAGGAGGTGGTTCCCAGAGGGACTGGCTGTCCCTTCTCCTGCTGGGCTGTCCCCACTTGGAGCAGGCTCCACCGAAGCAGAGCATCTTCCATGCACGTACACCTGAAATGCAGCAGTGCAGCTTCAACACAGGGGCAGCCCAATGGGGGTGTAGGACCAACACACTCGGAGCATCTGCCAAAGCTACAAATGCCTTCAACCCACCGTAAGCACACCGGCACCTTTACACCTTATCCAAGCTGGAACGTGGGGAAGCAGCTGGATGCAGGATACATCCAGCACAGCAACAGCACTGTGCCTGGGGATGCCTCAGCAGAGCGAAAGCCTCCTGCCACAGCCCTCTGCTTTCAGAAAACAACACACCTTTGCCCAGAGGTACCTCAAGCACTTCTGGCAACCAAGAAGACACGGAGGAAGCAGTCTCTAAAGAGGCTCCGTCGATATTTACCAATCTCATCACATCAGCAATGACAGCATCGCCTCCTTTTGCTGGAGGGCTGAGAAGCCAAAGCTGCACAGGCTGCTCCCAGCCAGGAAGACGTTGGGAAATGTGCCATTCTGAGGATTTTCCCTGCAAGCTCTGCCAGCCGTGCTCCCTGCTCACACCACGCTGTCTCCAACAGCTCTGAGGAGGGGACGCGTCCCCTGATCTGCACCATCCCAATGCTGTGGAGCCAGCCCTTCCTCCCAGCTCCGGCAACGGTGCCAGCCAGCTCGGCACATCTCCTGCATCCCATGCCACCGAAGCAGTGCCACCGGGGCCGGTGCTGCCCAGTGCCGGACTCCCACCGCCGGGTACGGCCCAAGAGCCACAGCAGCAGAGGAGGAGTGGGGTGGGGAGAGCGAGGAAGAGCTGGGACCTAGCCTGAGGCTGAGATCAGGCAAAGGCTGCGGTTACCTTTCCATAGTCAATGGCTACTCCATCAAACTCACTGGTGGGCAGAGAATTCCGCTGGGCTTTGAGTCGCCGGAGGGACGGGAGACTAAACTTCAACCTCCTACCTTCACCTTGTTAAAAAGAAAAACACAGACAAAACACAAGAGACACAGATGTAACCTAGCTGCATGGAGGGCTGCAGTGGGGCGGGTTGGGACGGTGGCAGGGGATGGGTGGTGGGGGATTTGGGGTGGCTGTGGGGGACGCTCGCTTTTCACGCAGCGCTGAGTGCTCTGAGCCAGCAGAATGCGGAGCTGGGCTGCAGGGACCCCTGCCACCATGAGTGCACAATGGGAAAGGTGCAGAGCGTCTCTAAGCTGGTTAAAGCTGATTAGGGGATTTGGACCTGGAGGAAATCGAGCCTCTAAATCTCCTTGGTGGGACTTCTGGGGGGTGAGGGGGGACATCAAACTGAAACAAAGTGTTAGAAAATGTAGCTCTAGCAATTTGGTGCTGGACCAAAGTGTCCTTTGGGAAGCAGAGCATCATCTCACTGGAGGCTGGAGCTGGGGTGGGGGCTGCAGGGCACAGCGAAAGGAGGAGAGGGGTTGGAAGGGATTGGAGCCCACAGAGGGACGTGATGTCCGCCACTGTGTGATGTCCCAGACAAAACCGCTCAACCTCTTCTGCACTGGGCTGCGGAGGAGACCATGAGCTGCAGCAACATGCTTGTGACCTGACCAGAGCCTTCCCCGGGTGAAGCCCAGCAGCAGAGCCAGGAGCTGGGCTGATCCCAAGGCTTGGGCCAGCATGGCTTCACCCTACAGGAACAATTCAGCAGCCTAAATGAACCGTTCGGAGAGCCTCTGGCTGGCTTCCCTACATCTCACTGCTCCATCAGCGGCAATGCTCTTGGTGGCACAGGGAAGGGACGTGGGATGCAACAAGAGCTCCAGAAAAGCATCGTCCTCTGGGAAAAAGCAGCATATTGTGGAGCTGACCATCGTTGGCAGAATTTGCCTCCCCTCACTTAACCCAATACACAGCTGAGCAGCTCAGCGTCAGAAAACCCATGCAAGAGAGCGCTCCGGGCTGGCACCGGCCTTTCCAAGCACAGCCTGGGGATGCACAGGGAATCATTTGCTGCCATTGCTACTGGGGCACCTTCTGCAACCAAACATACGCCGCAGGGTATGTTCGATGGGACGCGACTGCATCATATGTCGAGAGCATATGAAAGCTGAGGGGCTGCAAGGCAACACCGGTGCCGGCGGTAAGGATGTCCTCAGCAGTTCATGCATGGGAGCAATGCACCAAAAAATATAAACCTCATCCCTTCACAGAGCAACACCCGCACGGGATATCCATACGCACACACGCGTCGGTCTGTAAGTCCCACGTGCTGAGGATGCACCAAACCCAAACCCGCACACAGCATCTGCACTGCACCCACTGCTGCACACGCAGACGCCTTCATGGCACCGGGCTGTGCGCATGCACCGAGCGTGGATACAATAAAACACATCACAGCCCCAATGCAACGGTCCCCATTTAGTCCCCAGTGGCCCCACTGTGGTGTTGCTGTGCCACCCCACATGGCTGCCTTACTCTGCCCCTGTATGTCCCCGAGCCTCCCAGCAGCGACCCGCACCCCAGGCAGTGTTTGCGTGGAGATCAGGGTAAGATTATTTGCCTGCTTAAAATATAGGTGGTGGGCACAGTGGAGTGTATAGCAGGAGGGTATTTGGGTGCTGCACCCCTCCTTCCCATGGTCAGCTCCAACATCTGCACCTTTTGGTACCCACATTCCCCGCAGAGTCACCACTGCTCTCTCTTTGCTTCCCCAAAACAGGGATTGGGTTTTCCACTGCCCCCAACAGCCCTGCAAAGCCCCGGAGGAACCCGGGTTGGAGAGGAGCTGAGACATCCCAGCACAATCATCCTTGTGCGATGACATCCCCATACATAGCACAGTCCCACTGTCGGTGACACCAAATACCCCCAGCCATCCCATCACCTCCACACGTGGCATCTTCTGCCCCAGCCCCAGTGCTCGCAGGCAGACCCCAAAAACCTCCCAGCATCACACAGCGAAAGGCTGGCAACGAAGCAAAGGCGTAAAACCGTGCCCAGGGTTGGGTGTGCGGCATGAAAGCCTTTTTTAACCTATTTCAGGTGCATCACTTCCCTGACCCCATAGAGCTGTGGCTTTGCAGAAACGCAGCCCTCCGAGGATGCCACCCTGCCACCCAGTGTCCCCACTGTCCCCAATGTCCCCAGAGTTACCCACCTGCACGCCAGCTCTGCGACAGGCGGTGATGCAGGCTGCGGCCGGAGCTCTTGGCGATGAGCTGCGCCAGGTCCTCAAAGTTGAGGATGAACATGATGACGACGCCGTCCTCGTTCTTCACCGGCACCACATCCACCAGGCACCGGAAACACGAAGCTGCCGTGGAGAGAGGGGCTCAGATTGGGGCCCAGAGGCCCGCGTGGCACAAAGCTTTGGTGGAACACTATGAATGGGTCAAACTCCCATTGGGTGCACGCAGTGCGTGCAGTGGAGGGGGTGCAAAGCTCCGTCTCCTGCTGCAGCCCTGCTCCCATGGGTTGCATTCTGCCTCTTATTTTTTATATCCCAGACAGTCATTTATATTAATGTACTTTAGACTAGCAATTACGGAGTGGGTAATTAAGAACTCCAAAAGTTTCCAGGTACCAGTTCAACCTCATTAAACACTGTAATCAAGTCGCTGCTAATTGCCCTGCGATCAGCAAGCAGTTTGGGGGCTGCGTTCGGCCGCCTCCTGTCTGTGGGCAGTGGGTGGCACCGTGGGGAAACTGAGGCATGGGGATGGGCACAGGGAGCTGTGAGGAGGGGGCTGCAGGAGGACCCCAGGGCACTCTCAGGACACGGGGCTGTGCAGGGTGCACAGCACAGCTCCATGCTCCTGCCTGAGCTGCAGCCAGGTGCCAGCAAGCAGCAGGGGGACCCCAAAATGCCCACAGCCCCTTCCCCAGGCAGCAATAGGAGGGTGTAGAGGGATTCTCCCACTCTTGCAAGCTTCATTCCTATGGAAAATCCTCCATCAGCCACTCCCCAGAGTGCAATCAATACAGAGCCCTTCCTTGAGCCGCCTCCTGTTGCGTTGGCACTGCCCGCATCCCCACGGCCAAATCCCCCTGAAAACCCCCCCAAAACCTCCCAGAAGCACCAGGACAGTGGGGTACCACGGAGCCCCAGCACCGCCCAGTGCCAGCATCGCACCCTCACCCTGCCAACAGCACTCAGGGTGATCCGAACCTTTGCATCAACCCCTGCCAAACCGCCCCACTCTTTCCTCCACCCGCGGTGATTAACGGGGCCGGGGGATTAGCGGGGCCGGCAGCATGGGGATACACGGCCGTGCTCAGGCCCTTGCTGCGTGTAATTTTAAAGAGCTCAGGGCCTCCCATAATCAGGAGCAGATGGCCGGCATCGGGCAACTTCCAAATCTGCCCTGACGTCAGCGGCGCACACACACACACACGCAGACACAGACACACACACACACAAGAAGGGGGAAGAAATGGATACGGCGCAATCCATTTAAAGGGCTCCGCAGCTGGGATTTTTCCTCCCTTCCTTTATTTCATCGTTGTTCACCACACGGAGGGGAAATCCACGTCAAAGCGGGAGGTGGGGAGGAAGAGGGGGGTTGTTTTCAGCAAACAAAGCCCTTTGGAGGGGCACCACGGCCAATGGGGGTGGAGAGGAGCCAGCCCACATCCCCTCCTTTCGTGGGTATTTATATGGGGTCTGAAAGGTGAGTGGGTACCAGAGCAGTGCCCAGCTGTCCTGCATGGTGCTACAGTGGTGGCATGGCTCGGCAGGAGGATGCAGTGCCTGCCCTGGGGTGCTGCAGCTCTGCTTGCAGCAGGTTGGGCTGTGATGCTTTCTCCTTTGCTGTGTTACAACATAAGTTTTGGTTATTTTCCCCTGCAGTTGATATTGAAGCATCACCAATGTCCCAAGGATCAGAAACCTGGCAGCCATCAGTTCTGTGCGTTCCCCAGCAAGGCCATCCTGATCCTGCTCCGGGCTCATGTGATTTGCCCCACCGCAGCCCTTCACTGCTTCCCTTTTCTCTGCTGAGCTCCTCTGTTTTGCTGGGAGGAGACAGACCCTGAGCCATGGCTGGTATGGGAAGGGTTAACCCCAGGCTGACATGGAACAGCTGAAAACTGGGGACACGAAGAGCAGCTGGGCCACGGCTGGGGCTGGGGTTGGGGCTGGAAGACAGATGGAGCCTGCTGTGATCCCACAGACTGGTGCTGGCATTGGGGGAATCGTCCCAGCCAGACTGGGATCCATCCTGCATGCTGGAAGCTTGGTGCCTGGCTGGGACCTGGGAATGGGACCTGGCAATGGGAGGACAGGGTGTTGGGGATGGAGAGGACAGCACAGTGTGTCCCCTGAGACAGAGCCAAATCCTCCCACATTTGGGGTCTTTGGGCAGTGGGGATGTGGGGTACCACACATCCCACACCCCAGCCCTGCTGCAGTGCCCGGTGTGGGTGGGCTGAGCCCCCTGACCCCAAGCTGCCATCCCCGTTCCTCGATCGCCTGTCCCCATCCATCTGCCTGTCTCTTCCCTTCAGCTGTTCAGCTAATCTGTCTCCATCCGTCTAATTTTATCTAGCTGCCAAATGATCTCCTGAAGGAGTCCTGGGGGCATTCACAACCTGCCTGCGCCTCACCCTACTCCATGAGTGGGATGGGAGTGGGACCGAGGGCTCGTGTTGGACTGGGCCAATGAGTGCTGGCCTTTGGTTCTCCATTGGAATTTACTTTCCCTTCCTCAGCACAGGTTCTTGGGATCCTCCTTCCAAGTGGTACCTGGGCCCTCGGCAGTGGCTGTGCTGGAAAACAAGGATTTATCCACTGTTTGTCAATGAGAATGCTGATTTGGAGCACCTCAACCTCCAAGTCCTGATGGGTTTCTATGGGCTGGAAAACAGCTCATTCCCCAAAACCCTGTGCTGGGACTGAACCTCTCTTAACCCAACATCACCCCAGTGTCCAGCGGGGTTGGAGGCTTTGTGCTTCCCGACCCATGCTGTCTCCTGACCTTGATAAAAGCACTTAATAACATTAAAAATGTCATTGTGGGAGCCCTCCCTCACCGGCCCTCTTATCCTCCGCAGCCACCAGTGGTTAATGCATTTGTCTGTATCATTGGTATTAAACTAATCAACGGGACATGGGGGTTTCCGAGAGCTGGACACAAAACAGTATTGTTATAAATATTAAAAAAGAGAGCTATTAATCTGCCCTGGGAGCTCTGCGTCCCTCCCTCCCCCGGCTGACAGATTTAATCTGCAGGGTCTCATGGCAGAGTGGCTAAATCTATAGTGGCATTATATAACGGAGCAGAGGAGAGGGGTGGGAAGGGCATGGAGGGGATGGGGATGGGGATGGGGATGGAGATGGGATGGGGATGGGGATGGGGATGGGGATGGGATGGGGATGGGGGTAGGGATGGAAATGGGATGGGGATGGAGCCATCCCAACACCTGGGATGTACAGGAGGGCTGGGCCTTGCTCCTACCCAGGGATAAATTAGCTTTAGGAAACTCAAAGAGCAGCACATCCCTGAGGGTGGTGAGGATGCTCTGAGTCCATCTCTCTGTTCATGGGACATCTGCTCCAGGGAGCTGCAGAGGTGGGATATGTGCCCCTTCCAGCTCTAAACCCTGATTGCACCATCCCCAGGCAGAGCTGGAGGAGCTGTGCCAAGGAGGGATGTGGCCAGCTCTCCAGGGCAGCAGTGTTTGTCATCGGCGCTGGGGATGTTTATACATCCCCATATGGAGTCAGGCTATGGTGGCTGTCCCCTTACTGAGGTCACAGCTCAGCTCTGCTGAGAGCGACCCTTAAAGAAACACAGAGCAAACAGCCCCAGCGTGGCCAAAACCCCACACATTTTGGTCAAAGCAAACGGATAGGGCTGTGGTTCATTGTGCTGCCCCAAGAGGGAGGTCCCCTTTGCTCCATGCCACAGGGACACGACACCTACAGTGACACCCCACAGCCATGCCTGCCTGGCCACCAGCCACACAGGGAGCTGCAGGGCACCTCACTGGGGACACCGTGTCCCCAGGGAAATCCCAACTGTGGCCCTGTGCAGGGACTCCTCTGGCTGATCCCAACCCCTAAACCCACAGGGGACTGCCACCAATGGTGCTTGAGGGGATGAACCCTGGGCTCTGGACACAGTGACCACTGGACAGGGATGGGGACGGCAGGGCTGTTAGCAGGTGGCTGTCCCAGCAGCTGTCTCGTCCCCACGTCTCCCCTTCCATATTCATAAGCATCCACACAGATTAACAGCGCAGCTCGGTGCCAGCTGCTGCCTCTCCGGCTGTGCCATGTCACTGTGCCCAGCACTTGTGGCCACCGGCCCTGCAAGGGGAGCCCTGGGGGCTCCCACACCCCTCCCTGATCCTTCAGTGCCAGTTCAGCCCCAGCCATGGCGGGGCCATGACCCGGGGCAGCTCTTTGTGGGGCTGATCCTGACCCCTTTGGTTTGGGCACCCCTGGGCAGCTTCCCACATGGAAATAAACTCAGGGCTGAGCTGCTGGTGTTGGCCGAAGCATCGCAGCCCGCAGCCGGGCTCTGCCCTCTTCCCACAGCTGTTTTGGGTCTGCTGTGGTGGGGAGGGTCTTGTCTTCCCCTACCAGCACTTAATGCCTCCATTCCACCTTTCATCATTAGCAGCACATTAATGACAGTGTGGGTGTCCTGGAGCGGAGTGGGCAGTGCTGTTGCCCCCAGGGGTGCGCTGGCACACCCTAAAGCAACACCCCAAAGCAACACCTTGAAGCAACACCCCATATGGGAACCTGGCTGTGCGTGGGCATCCTGACCCCCTCCATGCGCCCCATCCCCCTCCAGGCCCCCCATCCCCTCCATTCATCCCTCCCTAGCGCTGCTGGGGGGGCCGTGGCAGGCAGCTTTGGGGGATAACATCATCTCTGGCAATCACAAAAGCCAGGAAACAACCACGCGAGCTGCAGAGCCCGGAGTACCGCAGTAATAAACAGCAGGTCGAGCCTGGAGATTGGTGCCGCCGCGCTGAAAAGGAGGACGGGCGGTTCGGAGCCTCCGCGGTCTAATTAAGCAGCAGCTCCCTGTAATGCGAAGGCCTTTTCTTTGCCGATAAGACCCATTTATAATGGGCTGAGCGGGCGCAGGCTGAGTGCTGGGGGGAGACAATTGGAAGGCATATTGCTGGTGGGGTTTAAAAATAGCCACGAAGGGCTTTTCTTCTGAGCTTCGTTGCGTGTTGTGTTTTTTTTGTTTTTTTTTTTCCCTTTCTTTACCCCCTTTTATTTTTTTCTTAATAAAATAAAATTTAAAAAAAAGAGAGAGAGAGAAAGAAAAGAAAGCAGCTCTGAGCATTTCCTATGGCCTAGGGGAAGAGCAGCGGAGCGGGGAGCATCCCACGTCGGGAGCACTCCGAGCAGGGGAGGATGGAGCTGGATTGTGCTGCCAGCGGGGGATGGATGGAACGTGGTCCCAGATCCTTTGGGAAGCTGCCAGCTGCAGCCACAGGGCCAGGATCACCCCCAGTTATTGGGTGCTGGTGGGAAGGGGATGCTGCTTGCATATGCTGGGGCTGCTTTCTTGCCTAGAGCTGCAGGTGCTGTCCTCGTCACAGCCGTGTGTTGGCTGCAGGGAGCAGCAGGGGACGGCGTGTGCCCGCTCCCCCTCGTGCCTTCCTGGCCATACTGGGCTCCAGCCAGCCCTCTCCACCCCGCAGCCCCACCAGGAGATAGGGGCTGGCATTAGGGCCAGGACAGCTGATCCCTGCCCAGAGATAGGGTGCGGGCCGTCAGCCTGCTTCCTGCTGCGTGTTCCCTTCCTGGCTCTTTCTCCTCCATCCCCTGTGCTCAGAGCTGACAGCAGCAAGGTGCAGCCCCTTTCCCAAGCCTACCCCCAGCAATGCAATCTGAAGTGATGGAGAAGTGCCACAGGTTGAAGAAAAGGGAAATACTTCACATTTTTTTACCTCCAACAAGCATCTGATCTCCTGAATTCCCCCTTCCCCTGCCAGCCTTGGCCACTGCTGTTTGGCAACGTCAAGCACTAAATATTTATTTAACTTGCTGCAGTATTAGAACTAATCACTAGTATTTTCCATCAAAGCTTCATTTTCATCTTAGTGTAATTCCATCTGTGCACGCACAGCCACATCCTGCTCGATGCCCGCCCGCGGATGGCTCTGGGCTGGAGCCGACGATCTCACCCCATCATGGAGCACAGACCGGGGGACCACATCCAAGGATCCTCCATGGCATCCCATGGGATCCTCATTCACAGCATAGGGATGTTGTGAGAGCTCCCGTCACTCTCAGACACCACTAAAGGCTTGCAACCCTGACCCCAAATAATTCACCGGCCCCTTCCTTTGCTTAAGGTCCCAGCACCTGAATCATGGCACAGATGGGTCCAACCTGCCAGGGGCCACCATGGGGTCACCCTGCTCCCACCCCTGGGAGGCAAAGCCCCGAGTGCAGTCCCAGTGCCCTGGTGCCAGCAGACCCCCTGCCCAACCTCAGACAGCCAACAGAAGAGAACAGTGGATGCCCCATTCGTGGAGACGCTCGGTGCCAGGTTGGATGGGACCCTGGCCAAGCTCCTCCAGTGGGAGCTGTCCCTGCGCACGGGGAGGGGTCGTACTTAAGGTCCCTTCCAACCCAAACCACTCCACAGGTTCATTTTCCAGCTGAGATGGGTGACACCCCCAGGATCACCCACCCCACCTCCCACCTCCGCTTTGCCCCACGTGCACCAGAGGCGCCCCTTACTGTCTTTGCGGTAGTAGAGGATCTCCAGCTTGCACTCCTCGGAGCCCAGCAGCGCCTGCGTCAGCTGCGCAATGGAGCTCTTGGTGGTGTCGGGGCCGGTGAGGAAGTCGCAGGTGCAGGGCCGCTGCATCACCTCGACACGTGAGTAACCAAACATCTCGCAGAAGCCGTCGTTGCAGTAGATGATGGCGCAGTTCTCCATCTGAGCGTTGGCGATCAGGAACTTGCGGTCTGCGGGGAGACGGGAGAGCGCGGGGCTGAGGTGGGGGCACACAGGGATTGGGGTACCCCATCCGTGGGTGGGACTTTTGGTGCCCATCTGCTGTGCGGTACCCCAGGGCTGGTGCTGGGCTCCCCAGTGATCCCAGTGGGAGGTGTGGGAGGATCATCAGCCTGCTCTGAGATGAAATTCCCCTGATTTCATGCAAAATGGAAACTGGAGACCTTCAGAGGAGGGACCTTGCTAAAATGCCAAACTGCACAGTCCCGGATCTCCTCCCTTTGCTTGCACATAAGGACTCACTGCTGTCTAATGCATGGGAAACCCATCTCTGCCGGGTGTGGGGAAGAGCAGCAGAGCCCATCTTGACCCAGGAGCTCATCAGGGATCTGAGACATCTCAGGCGCTTCCCACCCTGCTCAGATCTGACTCAAGACAGGCAAGAGGTGAGAGGAGGCGTGAGCTCAGCTTCTGCGGGAAGCCAGGCTGAAACCTGCCACACTAATGATTCTCCGAATGTTTTATGGGATAATTGTGCCTTCGGGCTGAAGCTGAAACCCAGACCCTGCTGAGCTGCGTGGCCCGCGTGCTGCAGAAGTCTGGTGCTCAGGTGGAGGAAAGGGGACACTGAGGCAGTAAGAGGCGCTTCCGCATCCCTGGGCTGAAGCCAGACTCATGTCATGCTGTGGGGTCTCATAGAGATGCTGTGCCTGTGGTGCCCAGCCCGGGCAGAGCCCTTTTCCTACAGGAGATCCTGATTTGAGATTTTTTTTTTTTTTAATTATTATTATTTTTTGGTGTTCTTTATGATCGGGGTGTGATGGGCACCAGGACGGGTTGTGCTGGGATGCAGCAGTGGAGGGGCTGTGGATGCTGATGTGAAAGGCTGAGCACCCCCCCCCCACAGCCTTTGGCACCCTCCTGGGCCAGAGCCGGCGGCAGCTCAGCTCAGAGGGTCCCTTTGGAGGCCGCCTCGCAGCCCAGACCCCAATTAATCTCCTGGATTACCCAGGAATGGCATCTGTGCTCCAGAGCCCCGCGCCGAGCACCAGCTTTGCTCCAACGTGGAGAAATGGCTGCAGGGTGGGGAATGGGGGCCACCCGGCACATGGGGGCTCCCTTTAATGTCACCTCGGGGTCCCTGGAGCAGTGGGGCTACCAGCACCACAGTGTTCTGTGTCAGCCTCTTAATGGGGGGCTCCCACTCCTGGCACCCCCCCCTCCCCATACATAACGGCCAAGTGTTGGTGTGGGCATTTTCACTGCAAACAGCACAAACCACCACGTCCAGGTGGTCCCCAATCCCAATGTGATGGCGGGGAGGGGACCCCAAACCCCACTTTTGGTTGACAAGCATCTCCTTCCATGGGCTGTGTCTGGGTTGTGATGGCGCAGGACAGGATTTATGGCACAGGGGATGTGCCCAAGGCTGGAGTGGGGACGAGCAAGCCAGCCAGCTCTCCTAGTGGGGATTTCAGCCCCAGATTTGCTTTCTGCCCTGACCACAGCTATGGGTTCGCCCATGCAATTGTGCGTGGCTGGGAGGGGCGCACTGTGCTCTGCAGCTCCCAGCACTGTCGAACCCACGAGAACTGCACCCATGGGCAGGGATGGGTGACGTGATGGGGGCTCGGCTGGGTGCCCCCAACACCTGTTCCACCAGCAGGGCAGCGCGGGGGCATGTTTTGGAGGAGCCTGGCTGCTTCCCTGCTGGCACAGTTCATTGTGTGCCCCTGCTGCCCCGCAGCCGCCGCTCCCCAGCGGGGACTGATAGGAACCAGGCACAGTTTTTCTCGCTTCCCTTCCCCGGGGTCACGTCACTCACTGCCAGAGCAGCAGCGCAGATCCCGCAGGGACGTCTGCCCAGGCGGCAAACTGGGACGGTGGGAACGAAGTGCTGAGGGTCGGAGTGCTGGGGCGTGCGCAGCCCCATAACCCCACGGCAGAATGTGGGGGGGGCCGCTGGGGGACCCCGCTCTCTTGTCCCCAGCTGCACAGGGACAAACGCACAGGGACAAACCAGCTCCATAGGGCAGGGTGAACGCAGCCACCCCCCCCCTCCCCCCCCCCACGCAACCCCCAGCGCTCCCCGATGCGCACGAACTCTTTGCTTCACACGCAAACCAGCCCCCAAAAATTCATATAAAGGGATTACTCCGAGCAACAGCAAATGGCAACGTCTCACCAGGGACGGCCGCCGCGGAGCAGCGCGGAGTTGAAGGCAAACAGCAGCGATCCGGGCTGCGCTGTACCGGGGGGAGCCCCCTCCGCACCGCCCCAGGACCCCCCCAACCCGCGCTCCCCGCGGTGCCCCCATCCCGCACACCGGGACCGCTCGTCCCCTCGCGCCGCTCTGTCTATAAATACCGCGGGGACAGTGCGTGGCTGTTGCCCCCCCCCCCCACGCCCCCCCCGCACCCCCCCTTCCCTGGGGAGGTCACGGAGGAGCCTTCATTCTCCCGGGGACACCCGGTCCGAAGTTTGGGGACCGCGAGGGGGGGGTGGGGGGGGGGGGGAGCGGCACCGGGAGCGGCACCGGGAGCGGGGCGGGGGGGGGCGGGGGGGGTGTGCTACTCACTTTGCCCTTCAAATTTGCGGATGATGGTATCCAGGTAGGTGTTCTGGGGGGCCACATGGCCCCGGCGCACCGGCATCGCCCCGACGCGCTCCGATAGCGGCGGAACTCCCCTCGGGGGCGGCCCGGCACGGCCCGGCCCGGCACGGCGCGGCCCCGCTCCGCCTCACCCCGGGGCTGGCCGAGCTCTGGAGCGCACGGCCCGGGGCTCCGCGCTCCCGGCGGCCGGAAGGGGGAACCCCTCCGCCCGCACTGCCAGCCCGGCCCCGGGCGGGGGCGGCCGGGGAGGATGAGGATGGAGGGAGGGAGGGGTGGAGGGGAGAGGAGGAGGAGGGGGGGGGGGGGGGGGGGGGGAGGATAAAGGAGGAGGCTCCGCTTGAAAAAGGGGGAAATAAGAGAATAAAATAATGAGAGGAGAAATCCCCAAAGTGCTTAGTCACCGCTGTCCCGGCCCGGGGTGTCTCACACAGCAACAGCTGGAGGATGGGGGGTTGCTCCCCTCGCTCCTCGGAACCCCTCGGTGCCCCCCACGTATCCCTCGGTGTCGCTGGGTACCCCCTGCGTCCCCTGGCACTTCCCGGCGTCGGCACCGCAGCGTGGGGTGCACCGGGGTGGAGTGCGGGGGCGGGGGGAGCAGGTGGGTGCTGGGGATGCTGGAGGTGGGGTTCGTAAGGTAATGGGGGTGACGGAGGTGCGGTCCTTGGGGTGATGGGAGTGGGGTCTTTGGGGTAATGGAGGTGATGGAGATGGGGTCCTTGGGGTGGTGGGAGTGGGGTCTTTGGGAGTGATGGAGGTGGGGTCCTTGTGGCTGTGAAGGTGGGGTCCTTGGGATGATGGAGGTGGGGTCTGTGGGGTAATGGAGACGATGGAGGTGGAGTCTTTGGGGTAATGGTGGTGGTGTCCTTCGGGTGATGGAAGTGAGGTCCACCAGGTGCTGTGGGTGATTGAGATGAAGTCTTGGGGATCTGAGACATTGGGGTGCTGGGTATGTTGGAAATGGGGTTCTTGGAGTGCTGGAAGTGACAGAAGTGGAGTCCTTAGGGTAACAGAGATGATGGAGATGGGGTTCTTGTGTGCTAGGGTGATGGAGGTAGGGTTCTTGGGGTGTTGGAGGTGATGGAGGTGTTGGAGGTACTGGTGGTGGGACTCGTAAGGTAATGGAGGTGATGGAAATGAAGTCCTTGTGTGCTAGTGGTAATGTAGCTGATAGAGGTGGTCCTTGGGGTGTTGGAGAATGGGCTTGGGGGTTCTAAGAATGTTGGAGATAGGATTATTGGGGTGCTGGAGATGATGGAGGTGGGGTTCTTAGGGTATTAGAGGTGATGTTGGTGGGATTCTTGTGTTCTAGAGGTGATGGAAGTGGATCCTCAGAGTGTTGGAGTTGAGATCCTTGTGATGCTGGAGATGGGGTTTTGGGGTGTTGGAAGTATTGGAGATGGGGTCTTGGGGTGCTGGGACAGTGGGGCACTGGGGATGCTGGAGGTGGAGTTCTTGGAGGTGCTGGGGGTAATGGAATAGGGGTGTGTTAGAGGTCGGGGGTGTTTTGGAGGTGCTGGAGGAGGAGGTACGGGGGGTGCTGGGATGGTGCAGGACAGTGGCGATGGGGTGCAGGGGGCAGTGGGGGTGGGAGTAGTGGTGGGCTCCGGAATGCCAGCGGTGACAAAGGAGTGGGTGCTGGGGGTGGAGGGAGGTGCGCAGGTCGTTCCAAGGTGCAGGGGAGGTGCGGGGAGGAGTGCGAGGGCAGGGGAAGAGATGCAGGGATGCAAGGGCGCAGAGGCGGGGCGGGGGGGAGGGGGTGCCGAGGCGCGCAGGATGCAGAGAAAGGGGTGCAAGGGTGCAAGAAGCGGGGGGGAGAACGTTGGCGGGGGGAGGGGAGGGCATGGGGTACAGGGCTGCGGGGGCTTGGAGGCGGGGGTGTGGGGCCGGGGGTGCAAGGAAAGAGGCGTCGGGGGTCTGAAGCGGGTTCCCGGGCGTTCCCTGGGGGGTTTCGGGGGTAGGGGAGGTACGGGGGGCGGGGGGGGGGGGGGGGGGGGGGGAGCTGCACTCCGGGCGGGGCCACGCTCCTGGCGCTGTCCACTCCTGAGGTGCTGAAGGTCCGAGAGGACCGGGGGGGGCCGCGCTACTGGGACGGGGACACTCGGACCGGGGGGAACCCGGCCCGGCAGAGGGCTCTGTGGGCACGGAGGGTCTCTGGGGGACACGAGGAGCACGGGGGATCCGTGGGATGTGGGCGATCCAGGAGGTCCTGGGGGCCACACTTGGGTCCCATGTCATCCAGCCCCGTGAACTCTGTGGGGTCCCGGTGGGTACCCAGGTGGGACACAGGGTCCCACACTGCCCTACCAGAGCTGATGTTTAGACCGAGACCTGAACTCAGCACTTCTTCTGCCCACCTCTCTGTGTGTAATGAAGGCCAGGAGGACAACCTCCCTTCCCTTCCTGAGCAATCCCCCCTGGCCAACCCTCTTCCCCTGGGCCCACTACTAAGGACAGTGTCCACTGAGGGGCTTTTTATTATTATTTTGCTATGCACAGTTTTTCAGGCATGAAATTGGTCTAAGAGGATTATGGTCCATTATCATCAGCAGGAGTATTTTGCTGGGATTTTCAATTAATATTCCAGAGCACCTCAGGAATACTCATGGGGACTGGGTGGCTGCCATGGGGCACTTGACCCACAGCAGTGCCCACCAGAGCAGTCTCTTGTACCCTGGCCAGCAGTGCAAGCGAGTGGGCACAGCCAGGAGCCCTGAAAGCCCATTTCAGAGCACTGCTGCTGCTTTTATCTCTGTCTGTCATGGAAGTCAGCCTTCCCCCAGCAGAGAAAAACTTATTCCATTGTTGAAGAGGGTGAAAAACCCATTATCTTCCCCCCCATCCACTCTGCACACTGCCTCTGCCATGATTTACTGCGAGTCGTGGAGGATATTTTGCTCTATATTACAGAGATGCAGCTTAATAGCATGGGGGAGGGAGAGGGACAGAGAGTCCAGGCTCCTGCCTCCTCTGTTTTCTTGTTGATATACTGGGTGACTCGAGGGAGACAGCTCTGTGCTGCAATTTCCTCACTAGAAAATAGGGACGTCGGTCACTCAGCCTTATGAAACTGCTCTGAGATTCCTGGGTGACCGGTTCTGCAAGGGAAAGAAAACTATTATTTTTATGGCTAATATGATCATAATTCCGATTATTAATCACCGGGCAGTCAGGATTTAAGGTTGGCCTCCTGCCCTCCTCTCATCCCATAAATCAGCCTGGACTGTTCGTGGACACATCACGTGGATGCGGATGTACCCGATGATGCGGGCACATGTCGGCTCCCAGCCCTCCCCAGAAGTGAGCAGGTGCACAGAGGGGAGACTGGGGGCACCAGGGGGGCTTTGGGCATGGGAGGGGGCACAGGACAGGCTCCCAACCCCTCTCCCAGACTGGGGTCTATGGTGCAGCCTGGGAAGTCTTGTTTCCTTCTGGCCATGTCAGGTGGAGTCTCTTCAGTCCTCATTTCTCTGCTCAGGAGATCTCATCCGGTGGAAGAGCCTTCTACTGAACCTCTTCCCCATGCAGCCCTTGCAGCTGGAGATGCATCCTGTCATTCTCTCAGGTTATTTTTGACTGAGCTCCAGGATCCTCTCAGTGCCCCCATGGCTCTCCCAGTGCCCCCCATAGCTCTCCCAGTCCCCCACTGGCTCTCCCATTGCCTATAATGTCTCTCCCAGTGCACTAATGGGTATCCCAATCTCCCATTGGCTCTTCCAGTGCCCCCATGGCTCTACCAGCTCCCTGTTGGCTCTACTAGTCCCCCATTGGTTCTCTCAGAGTCCACTATGGCTCTCTCAATCCCCCACTGGCTCTATCAGTGCACTCATAGCTCTTCCATTGCCCCTATGACTTTTCCAGTGGCCCCATGGCTCTCCTAATCCCCCATTGGCTCTCCCATTGCCCCCATGATTCTCCCATTGCCCCCATGATTCTCCCATTGCCTCCATGGCTCTCCCAGTCTCCCATATCGTCCCAGCAAAACCAGTTCACCCATGAGGCAGTGAGTCCATGCCCTCAGGAGTGCTTTATGCCTAGGCTTCTTTCAGTTCCCTGGGCTTCTCTGGGACTTAAACATATGTTTGCAGTTAATCCTGAGCTTACATTCTATCCCAAATAGGAAGAACTGGGGTCTCTGGGCAAATTATCCTGCTGTTCAAGGCAGCTGAAGGGCTCCCTCTAATTCAACTGAGCATTAATCCTCTCTCCCTGCTCTGCTCTTCTCCTCCTCCTTCGCTCAGTTCTTTCCTCCTCCTCAGACAGCATTTTTGAGGTTTTACTCCTTTCCCCTATTTTCCTTCCTTCCCACACCCCAAGCAATCAATGGGAAACTTCCCAATTTCCTGGGAAGACCAGGTGCTGGGTGCCCTCCCCTCCTGATCCTGCACCAGCAATCCCCATCGAACCATCTGTTCCTGCAGAGTCTGGGTTCAATCAGGGCATGTTTGGTTTGCCCGGCAGGCAGCGAGCTGCGGGACTCTGCAGGATAACACCAGGAAATAAAATATTTGCACTGTGCAGGGAGGTATAACACACCTGCAGCCACAGGGCAGGCATCGGGTCGGGGGAATAGGATTGGGTATGGAGTGGCAGGACGGGGACACAGAGCTTGGGGAGGATGGGCAACCACCCAAATCCCAACGCTGCAGCTGCCGGCTGACGCCTGCCGGGAGAAATGTTTGCCAACTGTGAGCTGGTGTTCCTCCACATTGCTGTAATTAGAGCTGGGCTGCAAACACAGCTAGAGAGTGAGGCTGAGGACAGAAAGATAGGACTGCTGGCAGCCAGCAGGGCTGTCTCCGAGTGGGCACAGGCATCCTGCCTGCCTGGTAGTGTTTGTGCCCTTGGCTGTTGGGAGATGCTCCAAGGATGGACAGGGAGGGGAAGGTCTGTTTGAAGGCTGGAAACCTGGGAAGGACTTGGTGACATTAAGCCAGGTCATGGGGGTTTTTCCCCAGCAGAGGCCAATTCTCATGTGGGAGCAGCAGAAAAAGCCATGGAAGCTCAGCTCCAGGATGTGACACGCTCAGTTCACCACCATTCTGCATGTGCACTCTGCACAGGGGGAGAAACTGAGGCACAGGGCAGGATCATGGCTCTCCCCTTGTTCTTGGGATTGGGAAGGTGGATGGAGCGAGCAGGGGATGGATGGGGTGAGCAGAAGATGGATGGGATCAGTAGGAGGATGAATGGAGTCAGCAGGAGGGTGGATGTCGGGAGCAGAAGGATGGATGGGGTGAGCAGCAGGCTGCAATAAATCAAGGTAGTGCTGCAGGGGTGTCCAGGTAAGGGCAGGATGTGGCCACACGTCACAGCTGCCAGGAGGTGACTGCTGGTGGCTGCAGTGAGTCTGCTTGGCTGGAATCCTCCTTGGCTGAGGGAGAGGAGAGCTGAACGTTTGGGCTTGGTGACACACTCTGTCATCACCTCTAGCTCATGGAAATTCCTTCTCTGCTCTGCGGGGAAATTATTGGCTCAAGCAGGAGGGTTGGGGATGGTCCCCTTTGTCCCACGTGCACTGAATGGTGGGCATGAGGATGAGGTGCCTTCTTGGGGTCCCACTTCTGAGACACCCCAGGGAAGCAGGAGTGGCACTGACACTGCCCAGGGGCGACAAGGACAGAAAGCAGCAGATCAGAGCTGGGGGGACATTCATAGGGACCACCCTGTGTAAAGCAGCCTGTCCGTCCCCAGGGGCTGATGGAGGGGACATGGGGAGTATGAGGGTCCTGGGATAGGGGGCCCGGTGACCCTAACCCTGTGCCATATACCCTCATTGACACCCCTTACCCGGGGTGGCCCCTGCTGCTGGCCCCTGGGTGCAGGGTGCTGCCAAGCTGCTGCTGCATGTTTCCAGGCGCTCCTTGTCCCCGGGGAAGGGGAATGCAAGGAACGCAGCCCTGCACGCCCTGCCCGGCCACCCACCAGCTAAGAATAGACCTGGCCTGGCCGGGCCCCCGCCAGCACCAGGGACGTGGGGTCCCCCCGGCAGTCACCTTCCTGCAGCACACTGAGTGTGGATAATGAGCACAAAAACATGAGGAAATGTTTTTTTTTTTTTTTTTTTTTTGCCCTGCCCGAAGGGTCCCTGAGATGGAAAAGGGAACCCAGCGTGATTCTTGCTTTTGATGTGTGGGGTTTTAAGGCAGATTTGCCCTCTGCGAGCTTTGTGCACAACGCATCCCCAGCGCAGCCCCTGCGGGTGTGGGGTGAAGCTCTCTGAGCTCCCCTTAGAGGAGCGATGTGAATTGAGAGGGAATCTCCTCCTTTTCCCACTCTTTTCTATTTGCTTTGATTTCCTAGGGAGCAGTTTTGCCAAGCCTCCTAATTTCAGCAGGAAGCATGATGCAGAAGCCAGAAGGCAGCAAAATCTCTCCAGATGTTATCACAATGGGGAAGGGAAACCATCCTCATTTTAAAGGTATCTTGTAGAACATTGGTGATGGGTGAGCAGAGCCCTGAGGGCATCAGCAATTATTAATTGCTCTGAAAACTTCACCTGTTCCCCCACCCACGGCTCTGCCACTCCATTTAAGCTCAGGTTGGGAACTTTGCTCTGCTCTGAGCTGGGCTGGGAGCAGTCTGCTGTTCTGTCCTACTGTGTGGCTAAATCCTGGACCTGTGTGGAAGGTAATGTGGTGTCCTCCCATCTTGGATGGATCTTGGATTTGTATTGAAGGCAATGTGGTGTCCTCCTCCATCTCCTGGGTGAACCTTTGTCTTGTGTTGCCTCTCTGGTCAGGAGACCACAGCTCAGTGCACCCATCACTGTGACACTGTTCAGTGTCCTCTTCCAGGGCATTCAGCTCCCTGTGGGTCCTCTGATGTTGACCTAGGGCTGAGCTTGTATTGCAGTCCCTGAGTGAGAGTGTTCAGTGTAGCTCTTTTTCTCTCTGTAAAGCAATTCTCATGGTGCTGGCAGGGCCTCGTTGACCTTGGAGACCTCATTCCTCCATTAATTGTGCAGAAAGGAGCCACGGGGCTCAAAATTACCAGCAATGAGCTGAGCTCTATGGAGCACACCTGCACCAGCCTGCCCTACGGGGATGGAAACAAGCTTGGCTTCACACCAGCTCTCACTTTGCAATGGGATGTGACACAAAGTCTTTGTTCTGTGAGCATCGTGTGGCTGGAATGGGGGGCCAGCACAGTGCTCAGAGTGCTGGGACACAGGGCAGCTGCTTTGGGGTGGGTGTGCATGGGTGTTTGGGGCAGCTGTTTCCCCAGCCCAGGGAATGTGGTGGGAAGAGAAGAAACTGGCAGTGGCCTCTCCCTGTGGGGGTCCTGTGCATGGATGGAGGAGGGTTGGAAGCAAACTACAACAAACCTGAGCATGGATGGGCAGATATCTGCCTTCTGCACCTCTTGGGTGCCTCTGGGGTCTCAGTTTCCCAATGTAACACATGGCTGAGAGTGGAGGCAATCAGATGGGAAGGACAGCAGGATCCATCCTGCATCCCCTTATTTCCCCCTCCTGCTCGGGGCTGCAGCAGACCGCAGCTCTTTAAGGCTGCAATAATCCCTGGCCTGGGATTAGTTTTGCACCTAATCACTGCAGAACAAATACGAAGTTTTATTTACAGAAGCAGAAGAAAGATGGGGGTGAAAAAAAAAAAGCCTCAAGCACTGCTGATCCCAAGATAATCGGAGCTGGAGAGCGGGCGGCGATCGCTGACCTCGGAGCCCCCCCTGGCTCTTACGTAAACACGCATCATTCAGTGCTGGAGCATCCCATTGAGATCCCCCCACCCCCAAGAAAGAGCCGAGCTGCTGCACTGGGGGTAACAAGACGTGGGTTTATTTCTCATCCATGCAAATGAACAGCCCAGCAGTGGGCAAATCAGGGATGGGCAGAGGTCAGAAGCATGCTCTGTCCTTCCCAAGCCTGCCCTCTGTCACTTGAAGCCCCCATGGCTCTGCCCATCCTTGCACAGGGGCTGGAGATGGGTGGTGGGGGCCCACACTGGATTCACTCCCCCCTGGGCACAGGAGCAGTCCCTGATGGCTCCGTGCCTGCCGGTGCCTGAATTTCTCTTCCTTTTATGCAGATGTTGGCAAATAAATAGCTCTTTTCTGCTTTGGGTCTTGCATAGTGGGGAAAAAAAATGTCCAACCTGATTGGAGAGAGGAGTCCTGGGCGGTGGAGACCCATGGCTTCGTGGGCAGAAGCGCCCTCAGCATTGCCACCAGCTGCCCGAGTGCCCGCGCTCGCACCCTGTCTGCGCTCCCCCGTCTGTGGCTGCCTTATTTCAGTTCCATTTCTGAGCTGGATTTGAAGGCCTTTCTCCTTGATGAGAACAACTTGACACCCAAGAAGATGGAGGTGATCAGGAAGACAAGTGCCAGTGCGAGCAGGACCCAGGCGCCCGCGGTGGCTTGTTTGGTGCCCACAGACATGCCCAGAAAATCAGCTGTGTCGGTGGCAGCGTGGAATTCAGTGACTGCAAAATAGAGAAGGGAGGGATGTGGTTGGTGCTGGTGGCTCTGGGCTGGGTGCAGTGGGTCAGCTGCCCCCCTCGGCTGGGCTCTTGGGTGACTTGTTTGCTTGAGCCTCAGGTTGCTGGGAAATCAATGGGAGGCATCCAAATCCCCTGTGGTTTTTGGGGTTGCCAAGGAACACTGGAGCAGCTCCACCATGAACCGCATCCCCACCCTGGTGAGGACCAAAATCTTTCCCCACCGTGGACCACGTCCAGCCCATTCCCACCTGTACCTGCGTAAGGAGTCCAGCTGTATTCGGGCCAGCCCAGCACCTCCCCGTTCTCTGTGTTCTTCTTCACCAGCCATGTCATGAGGGGCTCAAAGTAGCTCATCAGGGCCTCTGCTGACATGTTGGGCTGCCCCGTGATGAGCTGCATGGCTTCAGGCCATGGCTTGCTGAAACCCAGCTTCATGGCATCTCTGTGGGGGGAGAAATTGGATCCAGTGGGTTCCTCGTGGCCCTCGTCTTCCCCAGGGCTTGGGATTCTTGGTGCCAGCAGCCCTGGAGCACAGTCTGTGCCTTCTGACACCCCCAGGACTGTGAGCACAGAGCATGGAGAGAGGTTTCACGCAGGATGTTGGGGTAAAACCCTCCTGTGAATTCAGCCTGATGCAGTTCACTTTATGGGTTGAAAGGGTTAATCTTGCGGGCGCTTTCCTTGAAGTGAGGGGGCTGTTTTCCCTAAGGAACAGAGGGCTGCGGGGGAGGAAGAGGAGGAGGAGGAAGAGTGAGCCTTCCCCCTGCCAGGGTCCCAGCTACCATCTAGTGGCTGCTTTTGCAATCACAGCTGCAGCGCCCAGCCCAGGATCCCCTTGCCCACACAGCCCATGGACACGCACATGGCTGGGACAAGGAAGGGATGGGGCACCAGGAGCTGCATTGCCTCCTGTCTTCCTGAGCCACGGCCTGACTTTAAGGTATTTGGACATAAAGACTCTGCCCTGCCCACACACCTACCCCAGGAGCTTCCCGGCCTCCTTGGACTGGTAGATGTCACATGTGTGCAGGGGTCCCGTGTGCCCAGCTGCTTTGCAGAGCGCCTGGTGGAACTGGAACTGGATCACGAAGCTGACAAAGTACCTGCAGGGTTACATGGGGACAGACCCTGCTAGTGGCTGTGAAGGGAGCTGAGTGTTCTCCCCTCCTCCCCTCGCTGCGGAATCTCAGCTTGGAGAAGCCTCACTGGCTTTGAAGCTCCACCTGCATCAATTTGGCCCAATCTGGTGATGCCATTTTTTCCTTTTAACATGTGCTTATGGCTGCTTGGAGGGATGAGCCCATCCTTCTTGGAGAGTTCCCAAATCCAGCCTTCCCCTCTGATGCTCTGTCAGAGCACCACATGGAATCCCACCAACCATGAAACAAGGTGGCATTGCTGCACCAGAACTGGAGGTCCACGCTTCTGCATGGGCTCATTTATCCAAGAGGTGCCCCCCCGACCAAGCTCTGCTTGCTCACCTGATGTAGGGGACGTTGGCAGGGATGTGAAACTTTGCTCCTGGGTCAAAGTCATCTTCAGACCTTGGTACCGGTGGGCACAGACCCTGGTACTTCAGCCTGGGCCAGAGAGGGAAAATTAGTCCAGCTTGGGGAGGAGAAGGTGGTGTTTGCTGGGAGGGGTTACGGAGGGATGTGAGGACAGGATGAGAGGTTACGTATCCCATCATGTCCCCATTGCAGCCAACTGGACCACATGGAGAAAACACCGAGAGGGATGATGGCCAAGCACCAAAGAGAAGTCTGAATGTGAGCATACCTGAGGTTCCACCACTGCTGGTTGTATTCGTCCTCCTTGATCCGCCCATCAAACACCTTCCAGCGCCACTGATCCATGAGGTATCCAAAGGGCAGGAAGGCGATTTTGTCCAGGGCGATGCTCATCAGGTAGTTGATGTCACTTTCTGCCCGGAGTGGGAAGATGTGAACAAGGCAGTACTGCAGCCACCTCTCCACCCTGTATGGATCATTCCACCCAACGGCGGAGTGTCCCTGTTGGATCTTGTCCCTTCCATTGATACTCAGACACTGTGCATGTCCCTGGTACCTTTTTCCTTAACCCTCTACATTTCCAGCTGCCTCCCCAAGCACTGTGCTGTGTGGTGTTCCCTTGCCAGCTCACCTTCATTTTCTGTCACTTGGTCCAGCAGGTTGATGCTGTGCAGGTGTTTTGGGGTGGAGACAGACAAGGCCATGACATCCCCAATGGCCTCGTGGAAGCCAGGGTTGGCTCCATCGCGGAATGAGATGGGCTGGTCCATGTACTGCAGGAAGTACTGCACGTGGCCCATCTCATGGTGCACCGTGATTAGGTCATCCATGTTCACCACGGTGCACTGCTTGATCCTGGATGAGAACAAGTGGGATAGGGAGAGAACAGAGGGCAGTGCTGAGGGGTGAAAGTCTTCAGGAAAGACCATACCCCATTAAGCTAACTTTCTCTTTGGTCTCTTTCCATGTATGCCCTCCCCAGGTCTGATGCCAGCCTGGGCTGGTCTTGCTCCATGGGGTTGGTCTCTGGCCATCTTCCTGCCTCTCCTGCTGCCCCTGCCCATTCCCTGCTGGTGTTCATTGCCTTTTTCACCATCCAGGGCAAGTGAGGGTAGGTGTGGATTACCCTCCATCTGCCGTGGGGGCTCCTGCCAGCAATGCCAGCATCTTGGTTACCAGTGGGGCTGTGTGCCCTCATCCTACCTGAAGTCCTTGCGGTTGTAGAAGTCCCAGGCTGAGGCATGACACACCACCTCCCGCCCATCCGCTGGCTTCTCAATCATGGACTTGTCCCAGAACTCCTGCGGCATGGGGATGAGGCCCAGGGAGGTAAAGAAGCGGTCCGACTCCTCAAACATCATCTTGGGCGTCCAGCCCTGGGGAGAAGCAGACAGAGGGTTTGGTGAGGGGCGGTGGAGACTCCTGGGGTTGCTGGAGGGAGGCTGGGGACAGCCTTGTCCTTCTGGGGAGGGGAGTTCTGTAGGTGGTAGTTAGAGCTGGGGCCAGCCTGTGGTACATCCAGATGGGGAAAGAACAGAGATGTTTCACAGAAGTTTTTGGTAGCATCAAAGCATTTAGCAGTGTTGGTGTTGGCAGTGACCAGAGGGTCCCAAGGGTCAGTTCAAGCTGTGAAAGCACTGACCTGTTGTTTCATAGCTGGAGTGGCATCCACCTTGGTGGCATTTGGGAAGGGCATCACCAGGTCGAAGATGTTGGACCATGACTGGGCCCACATGTTGCCTGGGAAGTGCAGGAGGGAGACATGGAGAGGAAAGAAAAGGCAACCAGTTACTCTCAGCTTGTGCACAGGATTGGGCTAGTAGCAATCTCTTCCTGCTGGGAGACACAGCTCTGCTGAGCAAAGCCCTTACCCAGCAAGTGAGCAGGAATGGGACCCTTCAGGCTTATGTGCTCTGCTCCATATTTGTTGTACAGGGCACGACGTACGTAGGCATGCAGGTTGAGGTACAGGGGCTGCAGCTGCAGGTACAGCCTCTCCAGATCTTCCTCAAAGGTGGGTGTCTCATACAGGGATCTCCAGTAAGCCCCATTGTCTGTGTATCCTGTGGTAGTGCAAGAGCAGAAGCTGTCAATTCTCTTCTTGGACAAGTCTTGGGCCCTAGGTTTCCCCATGAGACAGCGGGCCCAAGGAGAATTGGTGGGGTCTCCATGCCCTCAAGATGTTGGCTCTGATCTGGATGATCAGCTCAGTTCCCTGCTCACAGGGTTCCAAGGTCATGGTGGGTGTCTGAAGGAGCAGGACACTGACCATTGAGCACAGCTGCCTTGTTGCTCAGTTCCACGTATCGCTTGTATTTGTCCTTGATTTTCGCCCCAGAAGCATCCCGCCAGCCCTTCCAGGCAAAGAGGAGCTCGTTGTAGTCTCGTGAAGTAGCCAGGATGTCCGTGAGGTCTGAAGAGAGAGCAGTGAAGGCAGACTGAGGGTGTTGGGTGGGCTGGCCTGCTGCAGTGATGCTAGACCCAATACACTGCTCAGGGGACGTCACAGAGAGGGTGGAAGGGCCCCTTCATGACCCTTCTCTGTGCCCCTGTGAAGAATCCCTCCTTCCTGGGGCTGCTGCAGAAGAACCACTGAACTCCCTGCTGGCTCTTACCAGGATCCAAGGGGTGGCAAGTGTTGTTCTCCCTGCAGACCTTGGCTACGCTGTATGTGGTCTCCATATCTGAGAGGAGGGTGTTGTACTGCAAAGGAGATCGCATTATGTGAGCTGCTTATCCTTGCTCCTGCTCTTGGGGAACAACACAGCCTCTGGGTGTTTCCCTCTTCCCCCTTCCACACTGTCCTGGAAGGCTGTGTGAGCCCAGAAGGAGGCAAAGTTGAGTCAGTATGGTAAGTGTTGGGCCAGCACACAAAGTGTTGTTGTCATCTAAGCAGCTGGACTCCATTGCAGGATGGGACTGACAATATTTGGGTGGGAAACCCTGGAGGCAAGGACCTTTCCTTTGCGTAGAAGGTCCAAAACCATCACTTTCTGCAAGGGCAGGGGCAGCTGCCCAGTGTCATTTCCTAAAAGCTGGCAGAAGCCTGTGTCTTCACACAAAAAAATGGCAAAGGACACCCAGCCCTGCTCTGTCCCCTTGCAGCTCACCTCCTTCAGCTCATCCTCTGGCAGGGCTGCCCTCTCAAGCACACTCAGCTTATTGAGGATGCGGGTGACAGTTTCGTCCTGGAAGTCCGAGGGGTCGAACTGCCGGGCTCTCATGCCATACTCAATGGTGTGCTTGGACATGGCCAAGTTCTTCTCCAGCTGTAAAAGCAGGAGGAGAAAGGAGAGGAGTTACCCGAGGGAGATCCCTGAGACAGGCCATCACCAGAAGCATCACCTGCTATGCCACAACTGCCAGCATCCCCATGACTTCCCACATGCTCTTCCCCACACAATCCCAGGGTTGTTTCCATACCATGACTTCCTTGTTGTGGTCAGTGATGTTGGTGTTGTACTCCCAAGATGCCTCAGTGTAAGCATTCCACACCACCTCAGCTGTGCTGTTGTACTCGGACAAGAACTCTTTAGCTTGTGCTTCATCTACTATTTTGTCTAGAGGGAGACATAAACGAGGGGAGGGAGAGGGAGTCCTGTTTACAAGAGCATCTCTCCGTGGAGAAACCATGCTTGAACTTTCCCACAGCTGCAGGTCTACTGAAGGATGCCACAACCTGGGAGCAGGCTGAAGATGGAAGCGTCCCATGGGACAGGGAGTGGGATATCAGGACAAGCTACACACTATAGACCCACTTGGGCAGGTGAATGGCACCTGCTTCAATGGAAGATGAAACCACCCAGGAAACAACACCTTTAGGCTGCATATTGCTTTTTTTTTTTCTGGTTTGGAGACCTCACTTATCTGCAGCAGAAACCCCCTTGTCTTGACTAGGGTTTAGTGATTTCCCTTGGCCTCTCCCAGTCCCAGCCTTACCGATGCCTTCGGGGTAGCCTTCAGGGATGGGGGGACGCCAGTCAAACTCAGGCCAGCCCAGCACCTCATTGGTCTTGTTGTTCTGCTCCTGCAACCAGGTGGTGACAGGGCTGAAATACTCCAGGAGTGCCCCAGCGTCCATCTTATCCGTACCAGTGAGGTTGAACAGAATTTCCTGCCATGACTTAGAAGACCCAGCCTTCAACACCTCCCTGCAATGGAGTGGGACAGTAAGAGTTGACATGAGACCAGGGCAAGGATGGGAGAAAAGCAGTGGTGGAATCTCAACACCACAAGGGCTGAAGATACTGCTCCTGAGAGGGACACAAACCTGGAAAACTGCCACTGTAGCCCCCCAGCTATCCTGTGCTTGGGGGCTGAAAACTCTCCATCCCATTCTCTTGCATTCAATAACACCCAGGGAGTCAATGGGAACCAAACATGCTTCAGTGACCTCTTGTCTGGGTGGAGCTAGTGATGGGGATAATAGCAGGACTCTGGTGAGGACCACTCACCCCACCCCAGTGCTTCCATGAATTTCCATCTATCCATCCATCCATCTGCAAAGCTACTTCTCCAGCCATCTCCATGGCGACCTTTTCCTTTCCTTTCCTTTCCTTTCCTTTCCTTTCCTTTCCTTTCCTTTCCTTTCCTTTCCTTTCCTTTCCCTTTCCCTTTCCCTTTCCCTTTCCCTTTCCCTTTCCCTTTCCCTTTCCCTTTCCCTTTCCCTTTCCCTTTCCCTTTCCCTTTCCCTTCCTTCCACACCATCAGCTTTCACGCACACATCTGCCCATGGCGATGGTCCCGACCCTCCTCTGTCCTCACCTGAGTTTGGCTCCGGCCTCTTTGGACATGTAGATGTCACAGGTGTGCAGGGGACCGGTGTGGTTGGCCGCCTGGCACAGCGCCTTGTGAAACTGGAACTGGAGGATGAAACTCACAAAGTACCTGCCGAGGAAGCCCGTGAAGGTGAGCACTGGGGACAAAGGGAAGCAGATGTGTCCCAGGGCATGGCTGAAGGCACCTTGCCACACCTCTGCTCCCCATCGTTTTTGCTCCCAAGCATTGGATGTTCTCTGTGTCTTGAGCAGGAGCAATGCATCCCAGTCTCCATCTGAAGAGCTGGGGTCCCTGCATCCCCCACAGACCCCCATCCCCTTCCCAGCACCTTCTCTACCTGATGTAAGGGGTGTTCCCAGGGATGTGGTACTTTGCTCCGGGGTCAAAGTTGCTTTCATTCCTCGAAACTGGAGCACAAATACCCTGGTATTTGGTTCTGTAGACAACAGAGAACAAGAATACAAGCTGGAAAGAGGAAGCCAGATGAACCAATGGAGGGAACAGGAAGACACAGTGCTAAAGAGAGCTGCACAATTGTTTCCTTTCCTGTATTTCCGTTCCTCAACCCATCCACCCATCCATCCATCCACCCATCCATCCACCCACCCACCCATCCATCTACCCATCCATCCATCCACCCACCCATCTTTCTCCAGCCATTTCCACTGCCAATTTTCCCCTCCCTGCACATCCTCAGCCTCCATGCATGCATCCACCCTCGGTGACCATCCCTACCTCAGGTACCACCAGTCATAGTTGTAACGGCTCGGGGGTGTGCGGCCGCTGAACACATTCCAGCGCCACTGGTCGATGAGGTAGCCAAAGGGCAGGAAGGCAATCTTCTCCAAGGCCATCTTCAGCAGGTAGTTGATGTTGCTCTCTGCAGGAAACAGAGCCTGGATGGGGCTGGGAAGGAGCCTGGGTGGACAGCACTAAGGTCACCAGACTTGTTGTTGCCAACAGGGTGAGGAGAGCTAGATGAGCAGTTGGAACAGCATTTCAACATGTAGTTTTATTCTCTAGTGAAGCTTGCATGGGACACAGGAGGTTTTTCTAGCTGCAGCTCCTGCCTGGGGCAACTTGGAAGTGACAAACCCAGTGTTCCCTTGCCCTCAGCCCGGCTCTCAGCATGAAAAGGTCTCTGATGAGGATAACTCTAATGCACACGTTCACTCTATAGGGTCTCCAGGGGTTTGCACCCCAGGGCTCATATGACAAAACAGATGATGCTACAGTTTGGATCCAGAACCGAAGTCAGACCTGGGACAGTAACCACCATTCCATGGGAAGCACAGCAAGTGGTGACATCTGCTTTCCCCTGCTCCCTGGGGAAACCTAGCAAAGGCACGTTGAAGAAGGACCAGCTGGAGAGCCAGCTGAAGCTGTGGGGTCAGGAAGGGTTGGCAGCAGTGCTCTGAAGGGCCAGCTGGCTGCCATCGCAGTGCTGGTGTGGCAGCCAAGGACCAATAGTCAGACAGCGATGCCTGGAGGCAGGGACCATCTGCTCCATGCTGCTTGTACAGCATCGGCCCAGCACTCTTGTGTGTTGTGATGGCTTCTCCCTCATGGAGTGGATTTAATGACAGTGCAGGAGGACCCGGGACTCTCCCTCCTCTGCAAAGCAGTTGCCTGCAGCAGGAGGCTGTGAACTCTCTGTTTCCTCTGCTGCCATCTGCTTTGACGTGTTGGCTGAGAGGTGGCTGCAGGGAGGAAATCCTTGCCAAGCTGGGCAGTGTCCTGCAGCGACAAGTCCTCCTCCACTGCACTGCCTGGCAGGCAGACGTGTCATCCACTGACTGTCCTTGTGACTGAGCACATGAGCACTCAGTGCTACCTCTGCAGAGCTGCTCGGGGGGCTCCTGGGAGCTTCTTGGTGAGGGGAGGGGAAACACCGGAGAGACTGAAGCTGATAAAGCACAGAGGTGTTGCTGCCAGGTTTGGGACTGCAGGGGAAGAGGATGGACAAGCTCTGGGGAGCATCACTGCTGCTCTTGGTGGTGAAAAGAATGGACTCAGAGGGTGGTGATGCACTGAACAGGTTGCCCAAGGAGGCTGTGGATGCCCCATCTCTGCAGGCATTCAAGGCCAGGCTGGATGTGGCTCTGGGCAGCCTGGTCTGCTGGTTGGTGACCCTGCACATAGCAGGGGGTTGGAACTGGATGAGCATTGTGGTCCTTTTCAACCCAGGCCATTCTATGGTTCTGTGAGGCAAGAAGGGGTTGTTCATGGAGACCGGCAGGAAATGTCCATGTAGTCATGAGTTAAGAAGGAGCTGTCTATGGAGCCAGGAAGGGATCCATGCATGGATCCACAGAGAAAAGAAGGGGTCCGTGCTTGTGAATAAGCATGAGTGAAAGGTGTGGGGCTTTTCCTTCTCTGGGCTGTGTTGCCAGACCGCAGCCTACCCTGGCACACCCCCATCCCCTCCTGGTGCCACGGGCAGTGTTCGAACCCTCCAGATCTGCAGAGCAGCTGCCATACCTTCATCCTCCACAGCACTGCTGAGGAGCCCGATTTTCTGAAGGTGGCTGGGGGTGGAGACAGACAGGGACAAGACATCACCAATGGCCTCATGGAAGCCGGGGTTGGCCCCGCCGCGGAAGGAGACGGGCTGGTCCTTGTACTGCAGGTAGTACTGCACGTGGCCCATCTCGTGGTGCACCGTGAACAGCTGCTCCATGGTCACCGTTGTGCACTGCTTGATCCTGCCGGGTGAAAGCAGCATTGCCTGAGCTGGGTGAGGGTTCCTGGACCCTCAGGGTCCCTAATAAGGTGGCAGAACTCCATGTGGAAAACATAAACTCAGTGGAGGGGAAAGCAGAGCAGTGTGGTACCTTGGAAACTTATCCCATAGAGGGAAAGGTCAGGCTGGGGGTACCCAAAATGATGAACATCAAGGGGGACTGAGGAGGGTCTTGTTCTGCAGCCCCTGCATGACCCACACACCTGAAGTCCTTGCGGTTGTAGAAGTCCCACGCCGAGGCATGGCACACCACTTCCCGGCCATCTGCTGGCTTCTCCAGCATGGACTTCTCCCAGAACTCAGGTGGCATCTCCAGCAGCCCCAGGGAGGTGAAGAACTCCTCCGAGACCCGGAACATGTGGGTGGCATTCCAGCCCTGGTGGGACATGTGGGATGGTGTAAATGTAGCGCCCAGAACCGGTCCCACTGCATCACCATGCCCTTTGCTCATCCTCTGCCTCTTTGACCATTGCTGGAGGGGGCATGGAGTCATTTCTGTGTCCCTAACCTTCCCCCAGAATTGCTTTTCTGCTGTTCCATATGCACATATGGGCAACCACCTCCATAGGCTCAATGTTATGGCCAATACCTCCCCCTTTTTTTTTCCAACTGGTGCCACTAGCAAGTCCCTCGGCCCTGTACCTGATTCACCATGGTGTTTGTGACATCCAGGTTGGGCTTATCAGGGTAGGGGACCATTAGATCATAGATATTGTTCCACTGCTGAGCCCACATGTTGCCTGAAAGCAGAAAACAGCAGGAGTGGAGACAGAGATGGGACAAGAGGAAGAGAAACATAGCAAATTTTGGGACCCCCCCCCAAAGTCCTGTTACAGCTCTCCAGCCCCACCAGCACCCCTGGCCCTTACCGAGGAGGTGAGCAGGGATGGGGCCCTTCAAGTTAATGTATTTGGGGCCATAGCGGTCATAGAGCTTTCTTCGGACAAAAGCATGCAGGTTGAGGTAGAGTGGCTCCAGCTGGTTGTAGAGATGCTCCAGGTCATCCTCGAAGGTGGTGGAGTCATACCAGGAGCGCCAGTAGCTGCCTGTGTCTTCAAATCCTGCAGGGAGGCAGTAATGACCCCTGGCTTTAACCCCAAAGGGCTGCCCCCACATCCATCCCCAAGAGCTGGGACTGTTGAGCATCTGTGGGAATTTTACTCCTACCTCAAGGTGTCAACACCTGGGCAGGGGGGAAGTGGAAGGTCTTCGTGTTTGGGATGGGGAGAGCGGGATACCACACTGCCCTGATTCCCACCCCTGGCCCACCCCATATCCCCCATCCTGCTCGCACCGTCCATCTGATACGCCTCGTTGCTCAGCGTCACGAACTCCTGGTACTTGGCACGCAGTGGGTTGCCTGCAGTGTTGTGCCAACCCTCCCAGGCGTAGAGGAGCTTCTTGTAGCTGCGGGAGGTGGCCATGATGTCTGAGATGTCTGGGACAGAGGGGACAAGCAGGACATGAGAGCCCAGTGGGAAGGAGGGGCAGAAGCAGTCCCGCAGCAGGTCTGTGGGGTGCCCCCACCATTGAGTTGGACACAAATCACAGAATCATAGAAGCGTTAAGGTTGGAGAAGAACTACAAAGGTCATCATGTCAAACCACCAACCCATCCCTGTGCTGCCCACTCATGGAATCAGTAAGGTTGGAAAAGACCTCTAAGATCATCTAGTCCAACCATCAACCCATCGCCACCATGCCATGGTGCTCCAGCCTTGTGCTCCAGACCCTTCAAAGCTTCCTCATCCCAGGACAACCCCACGAACATGAACCAGGACCCAATCAACTGCAACCTGCTGAGCATCTGGGGATCGGGACACACTGGGTGTGCTCAGTGGGAGGCAGGGAACAGGGATGGGGACGACCTGTACCTGGCTCCAGATCCCAGCAGGTCCCATTGTCAAGGCACACCTTGGCCGTGGAGTATATTTTGTCCATGTCGCTCAGGATGGTGTTGTACTGTGGGGAGGCAAAAGGCATTGGGGCTGGAAGGGGATGGGAACGGCTGCTCAGGAGGGATTTACAAAGACTTCCCACCTCCGGAGCACGTGAGTGTGTCCGGAAGAGGACCCAATGTGTTTGTACAACACAGTTCTGGGGGAGGTGAGCATCATTTCTGCACCCGTTGTGCGGAGGCTCTATGGGACAAACAACCCATGCACAGCCTCCATGTCCTGGAGCACGGCTATTTATAGTGCCCTTCATCAGATAGAACAGTCTGTTTATCATAGTGGGCAAAAAAAAAAAAAATAAAAAATAAAAAAAGGAGCAGGAGGAGGGAAGGGTATTTATTTCTCCAAACTTCAGCAACAGCAAACAATAGCAACGGGAGGTTTCCTGGAACGTGCCCAGGGAGCTCATTCCCAGGGAAGGAAATTCCGTCCCTCTCTCTGCCCCCATTCCTCTGCTCATGGTGTGGAGGGGGTGGTGCTGGATGACGGCAGCGGGTGCAAGCAGGGGGAAATGCGGATGATGTGTGGAGAGATGTGATGCTCTCTGTTATCAGGGATAGGTTTCCAGGAAGGAACTGGGGCTAATGTTGCTCCTACGAGGATTGTATCAGTAGGATCACAAGCCAAGCTATGTTGCAGTGGAGAGGTAACCCAAAAGCCAGCAGAGATGCACAGACATTGCAGCCTGGAGCATTTTACTTGCATTTAAGCTGGAGACTCTGCAAGCTCAGGACTACTATGGGAAAGGCCCAGGCCATCCTGGTGTACCCAGTGCTGGGCTGTGCCCAAGGGCAGCTGAGCCAGCTGGCCTCCAGCCATGGACATGGGTTGGATGGTATCCAGGGCACACCCAGAGCCCCTCAGTGTAAGCAGGAAATCTCCAGCTCCTCCTCACAGGTAGCTCTGTGCTGATGTTAGGGACTGATACCGGCCACGTGCATCCCCAAGGGAGGACCACAGATCCCATCTGTCCCCTCCGTCACTTCCTCACTTCACATCATCCCTCCAAAACACAATGAAGGGCCAGCAGAAGGGTCTGAATGCTCAGGGAAAAATGGCTTTCAGAGGGTTTAGCAGCATGCAAGCATCTCCAGGGATCCGCCAACATATTGCCTACCTGCTGCCGCTTGTCCAGGGGCAGGTTGGAGGGCCCCAGGGTCTGGATGGATCCGATGATTTTCTTCAGCTGTGGGTCACTGAAATTGCTCCAGATGTTGCCATAGAGCTCTTTGGCTTTCTTCCCCCACAGTTCTGTGAAGTTTTGTTCCTCCAGCGACGCCTCGACCTGCACGGAGAGAGGGGGACGTGCATGCAGTGTCACGAGGGTTTACACGAGCCAGAGGGCACGGGACATGTGGGGACAAACAGAGACATCCCCAAGTGACATTTATAGAAAGAGACAGCAGTTTCCAGCTGAATCCACAGCTGCAGACAAGGAGGTGGCATTTGAGACTGTTTTGGAGGCGATGTTGTAGCTTGGGTGGGATGGGGACACCGGGATGGGGTGTGCCCTATGAGCCCCACACCTGGAGATGCAACCCCTGGAGTTGCAACCCCTGGAGATGCACCCTCAGGAGATGCACCCTCAGGAGATGCACTCAGTTTTGGGGCTCCCATCATCTCCAGCCTCCAACCCTGCCAGCCCCAACCTCCCTTCCCAGGTCGTGGGACAGCAGAAGCTCCTGCACTGTGGGAATTATTTAGGCAGCTGGAGCTGCAGCCAGCAGCCACAGTTTTGGGAAGAGGCTCATTGCAGGTGGCAGCATCCACACACCCAGCCTGCAAACACTGATTTTTTCTGGGAGAATCCCAGCCTGGGCAGTGGGCAGTGAGAACATGCAGAATGCCTGCCCTGTGCCATCCCAGCGTGATTTATGGAGCTCATTAGCTGTTACTCATGGTGTTTCCAGCCTGGCCCTAACAAGCCTGGTTTGTTTTAGTTTAATCTCCACATTCTCTTGGGAGGATGGGAGTTGCAGTTACAGGGATGGGAGTTGCAGTGCAGTGGGGCTGGAGGTGGCCTGGGGCAGGGAGGGAGATGCCTGAAACAGACCCAGAAGCCCTCCTTGGGACATCTTGGTGCCTCCAGCCTCACCCTGGGGACATCACACCGGCAGCCTCAGGGACAGCCCGCAACAAGAGCTCTTCACCCATGGGAGTCACCCCACTACGTGTGGAGGCTCACGAGGGAGATCTGATCCCTTCCAGCACCCTGTTTCTGAGCTGGGAGATGCAGGAGGCAGAGTCCAGCTGTGTTTTGTCTTCTCCTTGAGCAGCCGCCTGTGTTTGGTCAGACCAATCATGCCCTAAATTCTCCTGACAGCTCTGGTGGAGTCAGCCGAGGCTGCCAGCTCTGCCCCAGACCCCTCTGTCCTTCCAGGATCTCCCTGCCCATCCCTGCATGGCTGAGGGCTGCTGCTCCCCAATGTCACTTTGTCCCCTGGGCCACCTCTCTGCTGCCAGGTCCTGGGGGAGCCCACGCCTGGCTCAGCCCCTCTGTGCCACAGCTCTGAGCAGGGATTACCAGGCCCAAGGGTTCCCCAAATCCCCCCCAGATTCAGCCTTTGGGTCTCCCTGTTAACCCTTCGGTGCTCAGTCTCTGAGTCATGCAGCTCACATCCCTGCTATCTCTCTGATGGGCTGATATCAGGGGCTGGATCCCCTCCTCTCCCTCTCTGCCTGGGGTCACACTGCATAGGGATTGGGCAAACAGTGCGCCGGTTGCTTTGCAAGCTGCTGGGAACATCTCCCATGGGGGGCAAAACTTTGGGCACAGCAGCCAGAAAAGTTCTCTCCATTTCCCCCCTCCTATCCCAGAAACCATCTGGGAGCTGCTGGGAAGGAAGTGGGGCTGGCTCAAGAAGCACTGACATAACAGTGAGTACACAGCTGTGATCCTCAGGTATTTATTAACATGGGAAAGAGCACAAGCTGCTCTGGGGATGCCCCTGAAGTACCTCCAACCCCACTGCCTGGTGTGGCTGAGATGTGCCCACTGTGCCCACAGATCCCTGGACCCACTGCAACACCTGCAAAGGCAGAGGCTGGGTGTGTGCCCAGACCTCACGTCAGCTCAACCTAAAAGGCCAGAGGGCATGCATGGGGTGTCCTGCCAAGCTGGCAGCAGCCCTGGCAGTGTTTGTCCCCATCCTGTCCCTGCTCTGCCCTGCATGGACCAACAAGCAGCACACAGTGCGTGTCCCTGTCCCACAGGCTGCTGGCCAGGCATGGGGCTGCATAATGGTGCTTGGGGCATGGAGGTGATACACAGGTCCCCACATGCACGTTGGTCACATATGGGCTGTGCTGACCCCGTGTCCAATTTGCTGTATGGGGTGGCACATGTAGCTCTGAGCTGCATACAGGGCTGTGGTTGTATCCCCATGCCATCATGTCCGCAACCCCAAGCCACATCCCTGTCCCCATTCCATGTCCATGTCTCCATGCCGTGTCCGTATCCCCATGCCATATCCCTGTCCCCAAGCCATGTCTGTGTCCCTGTGCTGTGGCCATGGCAGCTCCCCTCATCCAACAAACATTACAGGAATGTCCAAGCAGAGCCGGGGCCAGGCACAGCTGTGCAGCTCCACATCCCAGCCCCAGTGCGTGCCAACCCCTTCCACACCTGCAGGGAACCCACAGCATTGCTCCCCAGTGGGATCTGTCAGCACCAGCTGCGCAGATGTCTGATTTCCCACGTTTGGAGAGCGTCCCCAAAACCAGCTTTGTCCCCATGGACTGGGGATGACAGAACGTTGCCCTGATGCCACCCCGCTGTGTGTTCACACTTGGGGCTCTGGCAAGGCACAGTGCCAGGGACGCGGAGGGGGCAGGGACAGGGACACTTGACACCTGACCCCGGTCTGGGAAGGGGGGGAGGGGGGGGGGCAGGGAGATGAAAAGTGCTGGGAATGGGGAAACACCTCTAAAAATAAACCCAGGCTGCCGTGGGGCCAGGGCTGTGGTGCTGGGGGCTCAACAGGGGGACAATTTGGGGGGAAAGCATTGCAATTCCCAGGCTGGGAGTCCGAGCCCTGTGCCAGCACCTTGGGGCACTAAGGAAGGAACCCTACAGGGAGGAAGGAGAGGAAGGGGAACGCCGACCCCCCCCCCCCCCAGCAGCACCTACCCCCCGATGTCCCCATCCCATCGCCCACCTGCAGGGCAGCGTTGGCGGTCGTCAGGTTGGTGTTGTACTCCCAGCTGGCCGACACGCTTCGGAAGAGGACGATCTCCGCCGTGCTGTTGTACTCACTGGCGAAGAAAACGGCCCCAGCTTCGGTGGGGTCGGACTGGGGGGGTTCCAGCCCCGGCTGCAGGGCACCCACCAGGCTGAGCCACGGCAGCAGCAGCCCCAGAGCCGCGGGCATCGTGGTGGGAGCTGCGCCGGAGCCTTGCGAGGGAGCTTCCCAACGCTGCTGCCTGCTTATAAGCCAGCGCTAACCCTGCCCACCGTGCCTGCCTCCCCTCGCCGATAAGAAGCGAGCATTTTTGCGCTCGCCCTCGGGCTGCACCGCAGCGGGGTGACGGCGCTGCCTTTGGGGTGCAAAGTCCCCTCGGCGCCCGGCCGTGCCGAAGGGAAGGGGAAGGGGTTGGGAGGGAAGAGGGAGAAGAACTGAGGGAAGGGTGGGAATGAAGTAAAGCAGGAGGAGGGCTGGGAGAGTGGGGCGGGTGGCTGTGGGGTCTGTCCCACTCTGGGCTCTGTCCCCGGGCCCCTCCCACTGCTGTGGCAGAGGAACCCCATCACGGTCATCCCAGAGCGACCCACGGCTTCTTGGCACAGCTTCCCATGGGCCTAATCTCATTTTTCAGAGGAAAGCAGTGTTTCTTCTGACCGTGAAGGAAATCCCATCCAGTCCCACGAAGTGTTTGGATTTGAGGAATTAAGCTGATGACAAATGAGTAACAAAAAGTTCTTTCCAAATGAAAACCAGATCTATTTTGATGGGCTCGATAGCTGGTTTCATGTCGTGCTTTTGTTTTCTTTGTTTCTTTGTTGTTGCTTTTTGATTAAATAAATCCCTTTTCCCTGGGGTCTGGCCCCAGCCCTGGGAGCCGTGCCCAGGTTGAGCTCTGGCCCTGGGCTGGCCACGTCCCACTGACCACATCACCACCCCGTGGGGCCACAGCAGACACCCACCACGGAGGGTGGAGCTTTTAAGGAGGGGAACAGGGCAACTCTTAGACCGTTGGCCCCACTGTGCGCTGGGCACGGCCACGGCGACCCAATGGGAAAATCACAGCTCCTTGAAAGGGACAAATCCTCCCACTGGGGCACCTGTGGGATGCAGAGAACCACTTCCAGAAGAGAAAGAAGGGATTTAGGAGCCTGCAAGTCCCTGACGTCAATAAACCCCTTCCAAGAATCACAGCTTCCTGATCACACCACACCCTGATGCGAGCATCCACAAAACCTTCATTGCTGACACTGGTCCTGTGCCCATCAGTGGGATCAGCAGTGCCTGCAGCCTGGACACCGTGACACCCACCTGCCTCCTCCCTTGCCATTCCCTTTTCCAATCAGCCACATGACCCTGGAAACTTCCCTGACATGTTGGGAAAATGGTTGGTTGTGCTCCAATTTGGCTGGTGACCAAGCACTGGTGAATGGAGATTTTCTGAGAAGCGCCGCCCCCCTGTTCCCAGCTATGCTGGGGAGGGGTTTTCCCTGCCACTGGGTCAGGACTGGGGCTGAAATGGGCTCTGCAACCTCTGCATGATGTGGTGACCCCAACAAGGGCAGTTTGGAGCCTTTTTTCCATGGGGAAGAGCTCACGGTGTTTCTGTGATTGACGTACCTGAGACACTTCTAAGTGCTGCTGCTGCTGTGGGACGTTGCATTGGGCAGGGTGGCTGCATTGCCCAGCTCAGTGACATCCCATCCTAAAGGCCTCCAGCTGAGATCAGACATGGGACGGTGCTGGCAGAGGAAGGGGCCATGATCCAGGAAAGCAAATGGGACGGATGCAAGCCCAGAGATGCAAGTTGATGCCTCTGTGCTGCCACGGGGCGCCCATGGATGCAGAGGGATCCACGCACCCATTGCAATCTGATGGTGCTGGAGTGGGTGATGAGGGTAAGGGGACCCATTTGGACCCCACACATGGGGTACCCCGGGCTGCGTGCGATGCAGACTGGAGGGACATCGAAGGATGCACATGAAGCGTTGCCACGGAGATGGATGCTGGACTGCGAGTGGCCGCGGGGCTGCAGGGTGATGTGGGCTCCTGAGTGAGACGCCGTGTCCCCGACAGCTGCTCCAGCTGGGAGGACACTTCCCATCCACTTGCATTTCCATCAAAAGCTGCAACCAGCAGCATCCCCCTCCCTGCAGCACGTGTGTGTGGACACGTGTGTGCTGGTGGAGGCACTGAGGGGCAGCAGCTCCTGGCACCGGGCACGGAGCCCTGGGAACTGACGGGAGAAATGGGACCAGAATGGCTCAGATGTCCCCAAATCTCAGACATCCCATATCTCAGATATCCCCGCAGCACATTGCCCAGGGCAGAATGTTGCTGGGGAAGGAGCACTGCTTGCTTTCATCCTCTTTAACGAACTCTTTGGCTGCCCGACTCACCAAACCTCCCAACCCGCGGCCCTGGGCAGAGAGGGGCAGTGATGGGAAATGAGCTCCTGGCCCAGAGACCCACAGGAAGAAATAAGGAGTCTAAAAGCAAAAATTTCTTAGGAGATCTATAAGGAATCAGCTGAGATAGCAGTGTGGTGGGAGGTGTGCGGAGGAGGAGGAATTTAGGGATGTCCCCATTGCTGGATGGGGGATTTCGGTGGCTGTAAACACACCCTATGGTCTCCACCTGGGATGATCGATCCCATCTTCCTTTCCTTTCATTAAAATCCTCATTTTGGCTTTCCCATCGCATTTCTCAAAGCATTCCCAATTCCCATCTGATCCATCCCTCCCCGTGAGCAATCGCAGAGCTCCTGGAAAGGAGGGAATGGGTTTGCTGTGGGGGTTGACCCGAAAAAAGACCTTCATTTTGGGTGTGCACCCTCGTGTGTTCGTTTCCCTCACTGCTGTGGTTCTGTGGGTGCGATGGCTGGTGAGAACCCCGCCAGGAGAATTCCTCCTCCCGCTTCGAGCCGCGGTTTTAAACGATGCTGCTTTATTTCCTGATGAATTCAATCAATTATCAGAGCGCATAATTCGCTAAGCTGCTTTCCCAGATGCTGTGACGTGGCTGTGAGGGAGAGGGAAAACATCACCGCTCCGAATTCTTCGTCTCAGCAGCTCTTTTATCGTCCTGCAAAGTAAGAAATGTGGCAATGCGCCTTTTTGCAGCTTACTTTGGACTTGCATGTGCTAAAACGATGCCAAACCATTGGAACAAGCACTGTGGCTGATGCAAGAGAAGAACAGCAGTAACTGCAATCCTGGTCCAGGGGGATTTGAGCACGGTTGGCATTATGGGATGGCTCAGGGTGTACAGTCCTGACGTGTCACCTGGGGACAGGTTAGCAGGACACCGGAGCGCTGCTGGCCATCAGTAAAATATCTCCACTGAGGGTTGTTTTGGCCATTTCCAGGCTAAAATATTCATTTAAAACCCAGAGCATCCCCTCTCCCCTGGTTTGGGGTGTGGTGTTTGGCAGCGAGCTTGCTGTGTCATCATAACAGCCACCCCATAGCACCAAAAGAGCACCGTCAGCATTTTTTGAGGCTGAACGCAGCAGAAATGCTCCATATCAGCAAGATTTCAGCCCTGCCCTCTGACAACGCCTCCTGTCGCGTGTTGGCCATAGGACACACGTTTATGGCGGGTGGCATGAGAGGAGACACGCCAACGAGACCGCATGCTTCCCTGCCCGTGCAGCACCAAGCAGCCTGGTGGGGCTGGGTGGAGATGGGAAGGGGGTGGAGATGTGCATTCCACTATGGGAGCTCCTCCAGATCTACCCCCTGGGCTGGGACCAGCACCAACATCCTGAGGCTGTGACATTGCCCCAGAAGGCAGCATGCAGAGGGCGTGAAAGCCCATGGATGATGACAGCATCTTGGGAGAGCTGCCCATCAACGCCAGACCCCAACAGGCAGCCCAATAGGAGCACAATGGGGCAAGAATGGAGGGCCAGAATTCATCCACTGCTTGTCCCTTGTCCTGTGTTCCTCATCCACTGTCCTCCATCCCTCATCCCTTGTCCTGTGTTCCTCATCCACTGTCATCCATCCCTCATCCCTTGTCATCCATCCCTCATATCTTGTCCTCCATCCTTCACCCCCACCCCTCATCCCTCACCCTCCATCCCCCTTCCCCACTGGCCAAGCACCGAAGCGTGGGGTGATGGTGGAGATCCCTGTGCTCCCTCCACACCTATGCATCAACCCAATAAAACGTGCAAAGTCCACATTTTTCCTCTCCTCACCCCCTGCTCCTTAATAACACAAAACAATCCTAGCCACAAGGCAAGTGAGCGTGACTGCTGCGGGAGCATTAATCACCCGCTGTGAGTCCGGTGAGGGTTATCGCTGCTGTTTATCCAGGCAGCTATTAAAATCCCCATAAACGAGCCTTCAGCCTCTTCTGGAAGAGATGGAGTGTGAGTGCTTGCTGCACGGATCTTATCACAGCACTGTGTTCCCGGAGAGGAGAAGGCGGTTTAATTGCTGCAGGGAATAAAACGGGTGTCGGTGCCCTTCGCTCTGAGCCCTGGGTCGGGGGAAGCTGAATCCCAATGGGAATCGATGAGACCCCCGGAAATTGGGGGCTTGTAGGGGCGGTCACGGGTGCATTCAGGACAGGGATTCTGTGTGCTACAGGGGGTTCTGAAGCCCCCGGATCCCAAACCCGTTGGATTTGCCAAGTGATCAGTCCTGAGCTGCGCCCAACAACTCCTTGAAGTAGTGTTATTTTTCCCATTGCATTTAGTGACAGACCCAATCTCAGCAGCTGTGCTCCCGCAGCCGCTCCTCGGGGACGCATCCTTCCCATCAGCATTTCTTAAGCGATAAGAAGTTGATTTAGGGGAGAGAAAAAAGGAAACAACCCACCGGCGATGCGTTAGATCAGCAAAATGGCAATTGGATGATCTCAGGTGGAGGAGGAGAGGGGGGCAGCAGCTGGGGGGTGTGGGTGGGCAGGAGATGAGGTATCGATCTGAGGGGCTCCTGGTGGTCCTTTGGAGCCCCAGAGGAGCCCAGAACTGCTGCAGGCCACAGAGGGGACCGCTGGGGACAGTGTCATCCTGGCAGTGCGGTGATGGTTTCATTACAGGCAGATTTAATAAAGCCGTTATGTCCCTGGCAACGTTGCTAATTAAAGAGCCTGTTACAAACTGCTGGTGGGGCCCAGCATGCAGGGGTGGTGGAGGGGCCTGGGCTGTCCCCACACTGCCATTGCTGTGTCCCCTGTGCCTGATGGGTGCAAGGGACCAATGGCCTTGGGTTTGCTCCCATTGTGTGGATGGGATGAGCAACCACGCACATCCAACCCTGTAGGGCTGTGGAATGCTGTGTGGCTATAAACACATACAAGGATGCTTTGTTGCATTGCCTGGAGGTGCCCAAGGCTGTGGATAGGGCCTTGGTTTGGCGAGGGAAACCCAGCTTGAAGGTCCCCTCCAAGCCAACCATGCTGTGATTCTATGACTCCATATTAAAATACCTCTGCTCTTAGCAGGAGGGTGGAGCTTCCCATCTTGCCATCTCTCCTGAAGGAAGCCCCCAGCTCTCATCCCCTTCAAGGCTTTTCCAAAGGTCTCAGGCCGCCCACAAAAAGGGAAACCCTCCTTTAGCTCTGCCCCAAAGCCCAGCTGACCCCTGCCACGAGCTGCAGCCCAACTGCTAAAGGTTTGCACTTTATGGTGGGTTTTATGGCTGAGATTAGCTCTGGTAAACCATTTACCTAATGATTTACCAAAGGTCTGGGGAGGATCCTGCCAGCTGGATGCCAGCCAGCGTTATCCCCATCTGCCACTGGGAGCTGCAGCCCTCTTAGGATGACCCCCGGGTGGGGAACTCGTGGGGGAAGGTGTCCTGGGAAAGGTGGAAGGCACTCAGAGGGCAAAGCTGTTGTCACAGCCAACGTGGGCTCATGGAGGAGGGGTCCGTCCTTGGTGTTCTTCTGAGTGTTGGAGAGCTGAGTGGAAGATCTCCAGGGGTTGCAGTGAATGGGGCTCAACACCTGCAGTGCTCCCAGGGCTCCAATATAGGGCTGGATCTGTTTGACATCTATGGGTGGGAGGAGAGGCCCTGGGGCTGCCTGGTCTCTGCTCCCTGCTCACCAATGGTACAACGTGTGGGTGCACCATGCAGCTGTGCCAGGGGAGGCTCAGGTGAGGCCATAGGAGAAATGTCTTTATTGTGAGAGTGGTCAGACACTGGCACAGGGTTCCTGTGAGGCAGCTGGTGCCCACACCTCTGCATTCAGGGGGCACTTGGAAAATGCCCTCAGTATCCTACTTTATCTGCCAGTGGCCGGGCAGGCAGACTTGCTGACCTTCCTTGGTCCCTTCCAGCAGAACTATTGACACATTTTCAATTGCTTTGCAGAGATAATGCTGCTGCAAGGTGCAGTGCCCCTTTGCCCAGGGTTGCAGTCATGCTTGCAGGGATGAGGTCTCGAGGCCGCTGCACGTGAGGCTCTGCTCTGGAGCAGGGAGCAGGCTTAGCTCTTAGGGTGATGGGTTTCCATTGGGAATGGGGATGTCAGCTCTGTTGAACCTCTGGGGTGTGCTCCCCACGGCACAGCAGCAGCTGGAAAGTGCTCCAGGTCCCACCAGATCCCACCAGGTCTTACCAGGTCCTTGGGTGCTCCAGATCCTACCAGGTCTCACCAAATCCTTCAGGTCCTTGGGTCCTCCAGGTTCCATCAGATCTCACCAGGTCTCACAAGATCCCACAAGGTCCTTGGATGCTCCAGGTCCCACCAGGTCCCACCAGGTCTTACCAGGTCCTCCAGGACCTGCAGCTCGTTGGGTACTCCAGGTCCCACTGGGTGTCACCAGATCCCACCAGGTCTCACCAAATCCTTCCTGTCTTTGGGTACCCCGGGTGTCAGGTCCCATCATGTTCCACCAAGCCCCATCAGCAACTTGAGTGCTCCAGGTCCCACCAGGTCTCACCAAATCCTTTGGGTGCTCCAGGTCCCAGGTCCCACCAGGTCCCACCAAGTCCCATCATCTTCTCCTTGCATGCTCCAGATCCCACCAGATCTCACCAGGTCCCACCAGGTCCTCCAGGTCCCACGGTGCTCCACGTCACTGGGTTCTCCACATCCCACAGCTCTCGGCCGTAGGGTGCTGTGGGTCCCTTGGGGTGCTCAGCTCCGGGGATGCTCTGCACTGCGAGCTCCTGGTGACACCTAGTGGCACTGTGTGACGGACACACGGACACGCACACAAACGGGGCGACACGGGGGGGACACAGGGACATGCCCCCCCTCCCCCTCAGCCATCAGCCTTCCCATCCGCCCTACCGTCAGCCCTGCGGCTGCCAAACACCCCCTGGTGCTGCTGATGGGGGTGCAGGTGATCAGCGGGAGGTAATGGCGTTAAACCCACGCAGTCCTTCTGCTCGAATGAAAAAAAAACAAGTCGTGGAGCTGCAGTGTCCTCTGCATGGGGCTGTGTGTGGGGTTGGGGGGTCCCTGGGTGGGGGTGCACTCGGGGGTGGCTGCGTCCCCTGGGAGCGGTGGTGGTGGGTGGGGGGCACAGGGCCTGGCAGTGCAGGGGGGTCCCACAGCAGTGATGTGCAGCTCTGGGGACTGTCCCCACCCTGTGGCAGATCCCCCCCTGTTTTGCAGCCTCCCCGCCTGCTGCCATGGCACTCTCGGTCTGCAGTGATGCCTGGGGGGGGTGGGGAGGGGGGTGCAGCCCCCCCTCGCCTTGCCATCATGCCGTTGCCTTGACAACGTGGTGGCCTTGTCCCTGGCTCAGACGTTGTCACCGCAGGGCCTGGCGCTGGCAGCACCCTCAGGTAAGAGCTGGGGGGCGGGGGGGGTGTTGGGCTGCATCATGCAGTGTGGGTGTACACCAGGACCCCCCCCCCCCCCCCCAGAACATGCATGAACCTGTAGCCCCAGTCCAGAGCAGGGATCCCCCAAGGGACCCCCAGACCATCCCCAGGGATTTGGGGGGAACTCTGGGCAGAGGCCATGGGGAGGGGGGTGCACATATCGCCCCCCACCAGCACACCACGTGGAGGGGGATAAGCAAAGACCCTCCCCTGCTCTGAATGACACCGGGTTTGCCCTGGCGTGGATTGCAGGCTGCTGGGGGACAGGCAGGTCCCCACCATGAGAAAAAGCAGTAGGGAGGGGATGATATTTGTAAGGGGAACTGATCTGCCGTGCTGCTGACCCCCACTGCTCTGCTGGGCGGATGCTTTTCACCCCAGTGCTTGGTGGTGGCTGTAAACTTGTTCCTTCCAGGGCTAAGGGGCCACCTGCAGATCCCACGGTGTTTGGGGACCAGGCTGTCCCCTCGCATCCAGGTGTTTGCAGCTGGCACTCGAGTTCTGGGTGATGACATCTTAGTGCTTTTTGCCAACCTTGAGACCAAATGGGGCAGGGCAGTATGGGGTAGGTGCCAATTTGGGGCAGGTTACCATGGTTGTGGGGGGCCTCGTGTGGTGGGGAGGGGACCTCGCTGCCTCTCCTACCCCCACCCTACCCCTGTCTCCATTGTGTCTCCCAGAGCCTCCGTGGCCCCGGGCGCTGGGGCTGGATGCGGGCAGGCGACATTTGCAGTGAAACCTAATGGGATAAACCAATTCCCTTAACCCACTTATCCGGCTGATCCAATAAAGGTGGCTGGGAATAAAGTGTGTGCGTGGTCTTTAATGCATGTCCACCCCCCTGCTCCCCCCATCCCCTCCCCAACCCTCCACCCCCGGTCCTGGCAGTACCGTTGGTCTGTCTGTCACAGCCCGGCCCCAGACGCTGCGCAGCACAGACAGGGACAGAGGTGGCCCTGGGGCTGTGACTCGGTGGCTCTCACTGACAGGGACCGGAGCAGTGGCTGTGCTGGTGGACGTGGCTCTGATCCCTGCAGATAACCCGGCACAAAGTGGCTGCAGGTGGGTCGCAGGGGCTGTGAGCGTGGCTATGGCGGTGTCCCCCCCCTCCCCTCCCCCTCCCCCCAGCCCCTGTCCCCAGGGGCCACTGCTTTGGCCACTCGATGCAGTGGGGACCCTGAGCAGAGTCACTCATCCCTGCACTGCTTTCATCTAATAGAGGTTGTGGGGATGCGGCGGGGAGGGATGTGGAAGGCAGGGTGGGCATGGAGGGATGGAGATGGGGAGGGATGGATGGGGATGGAAATGGAGGGATCGGGATGGGGATTGGGATTGGAAGGGAGTGAGAAGGGTGGGGATGGGGATGGGGATGGGGATGGGGTGGGAGGGCAGATGTAGCTGAAGGGCTGGGGCAGGAGAAATGGGGAAGAGCAGATGTGGTGTGAGGGCTGCAGGCAGCAGTGGCCACGCAGGGACGGGAGGGCTGGGGTTGGGGCCAGGTGGAGGGAATGGGGATCATGGAGGGAATCATATAATCATAGAATGGCCTGGGTTGAAAAGGACCACAATGCTCATCCAGTTCCAACCCCCTGCTATGTGCAGGGTCGCCAACCAGCAGCCCAGGCTGCCCAGAGCCACATCCAGCCTGGCCTTGAATGCCTGCAGGGATGGGGCATCCACAGCCTCCTTGGGCAACCTGTTCAGTGCGTCACCACCCTCTGGGGGAAAAACTTCCTCCTAATATCTACAGAACAGGGGCAGAAGTGTGGGGAGGGGGCAGGAGAGCCGAGACAGGCGGAGAAGGATAGGAGCACAGAGGGGACAGGAGCTTAGGGGTGGGATCCTGGGGTTGGGAGCACAGCAGGGTCAGGAGCTCAGGAACAGGAGAAGAGTGGGGACAGGAGCCGGCGGGGCTGGGCGTGCCATGGCTGCTGGGTGCCACCCTGGCAGGTGACGCAGCGGCAGCAGGAAGCATCCAGGTCCCGTGGCAGGTGAGGGAGGTCCGGTATCCACCGCCCCAGGGCGGGCCCTGTCAGGGCCTCCTGCCCTCGCTGTGTCCCCACAGGCCGCCATGGATGGGGCCCCATCGCCCTCCAGCCCCGCCGGGCTCTCGGCCTACGTGGCGGTGTCGCAGCTGCTGGGCCTGACGCTGCTGGCGACCACGGGAGCGTGGCTGGGCCGCTACCGGGGCGGCGTGGCCTGGCAGAGCCCGCTGAAGTTCAACGCCCACCCGCTGTGCATGGTGCTGGGCATGGTGTTCCTGCAGGGGGACGGTGAGTGGGGCCGTGCGGTGTACTGAGCCCCCGGGGGGGGGGGGGGGGGAGGGGGGAAGGCCCTATTGCCACCGGGATGGCTAATTGAGTGGGTGGGAAGAGCTGGGGAAATGTGGGGGTTCCAGCGATGTGGGGGGGATACGGGGAGAGGTGGGGGTCCATGGGGAGGTTGGGGTTTCCAGGGGTGTGGGGGGGACATGGGGAGAGGTGGGGGTCCATGGGGAGGTTGGGGTTTCCAGGGGTGTGGGGGGGACACGGGGAGAGGTGGGGGTGCCAGGGAGAGGGGGGGCCCCAGGGGTGCATGGGGATCTCAGAGAGATGTGGAGGGTCCAGGGAGATTCGGGGTGAGTCCAGGGATGTGAGGGATCCCAGGGAGATGTGGGGGTCTCAGGGAGTTATGGGGTGGGCACAGGGATGTGGGGGGGCCCAGGAATGTGGGAGTCTCAAGGAGGTGTGGGGATTCCAGGGAGGTGTGGGGGTCCCAGAGACATGTGAGGATGCCAAGGAGGTGGGGGTCCCAGGGAGATATGGGGATCTCAGAGAGATGTGGGGATTGCAGGGAGATACAGGGTGGGCCCAGGGGCATGGGGGGTCTCAGGGACATGTGAGGGCCCCAGGGATGTGGGGGGTCCCAGGGACATGTGGGGGCCCCAGGGAGGTAGGGGGTCCCAGGGACATGTGGGGGTCTCAGGGAGGTATGGGGTGGGCCCAAGGATGTGGGGGTCCTAGGGAGGTGGGGGTCCATGGGGAGGTTGGGGTTTCGAGGAATGTGGGGGAGACCCAGGGACATGTGCTGGTTCTGGGGGGGTGGGATGCCTGTGGACACTGCCCCACTGCTCACTGCCCTCTCTCCATCAGCTCTCCTGGTGTACCGGGCGTTCAGGAACGAGGCCAGGCGCTCCACCAAAGCGCTGCACGCACTGCTGCACGGCCTGGCGCTGCTCATTGCGCTCTTTGGTGGGTGCTGTGGGTGGGGGCAACGAATGGGGCCCCCACCCCAGTGCTGATGGGCTCCTCTCTGCAGGCCTCGTGGCCGTTTTTGAGTCACACCGTGACAAGGGCATCGCCAACATGTACAGCCTGCACAGCTGGTGCGGGATGGCTGCCTTTGTGCTCTACCTCCTGCAGGTGAGTGCTCGCAGCCCACGGAGAGATGTGGGTTGGTTGCCTGTAGGGCTGAGCACCCTCTGATGCCCCAATAACCTGCAGTGGCTCCTGGGCTGTGGCTTCTTCCTGGTGCCTGGTGCATCCTTCTCGCTGCGCAGCCGTTACAAACCCCATCATGTCTTCTTCGGCATCGCCCTCTTCGCCTTCTCCATTGCCACCTGTCTGTTGGGCATCACCGAGATGCTGCTCTTCAATATCAGGTGTGTGACTGACCTGGGTGGGCTGTAGCCCCCAGACCCTCATTAAGGGTCTGCCCAGCTCATGGGGCAGAGCCCAGCCCCTGCCCAGGCTCTGGTTCTGTGGCTGTGAATCACCCCGAGGGTTTGAGTTGTGCTGGTGCTGAGTCACTTCCCAGATGCTGTTTAATAGGGGCCTGCAGCAGCTTTTTCCTTTGGTCCTAATGGGGAATACAATCAGTACAGTGGCTGCTCTGCAGCCAGATGCATGCATAACCACCCTGGGAAGCTCAGGTTCCCCCCCTCCCAAACCTCTGCTCATTTGCTGGGAGGATGCAGGGATGTCCCACATCCCTGAGAGCCCCACACCCCCCCAGCTGCGTGGTGTGGGGCCAGGCTGCCTGTAGGGTCTCTTTGTAAAGCAGTCTCACTTCTTGCTCTGATTTGGGGACAAAGGACCCTTCACAGTGTCTATACCTGCCTGTGGAGGTACTACAGCTTCCTCCAGGAAGAGGAAGATGAGGATGAGAGGGGTTCCAGCCCTGGTAGGGATGGTCACCAACGCTGCAAAGCTCAAGCATCCCCATCTGCATCCACAGGGACTCCTACAGCCACTTTGTGCCCGAGGGAGTCCTGGCCAACGTGCTGGGGATGTTGCTGGTGGCCTTCGGGTTGGTGGTGGGCTACGTGCTGACGCGGGATGACTGGAAGCGGGCACCGCTGGCCGAGGAGATGGCCCTCTCCATGGACTTCAAGACCCTCACGGAGGGTGAGAGCCCCGGAGGCAGCCAGTGAGGCCCCCAGCGATGCCCCCAGCTGCCCGGTCCTGGTGGATGTTGGATGTCTCGATGTGCCCCAGCTCCATGCCCAGTGCTGGTGAGAAGAGCCTTTGCTTGGGGCTCCCTCTGCATCTTCCATTCTACGTGCGGATGGAGGTGCCACCACATACAGCGTCCCCAGGCTCAGCATTTCCCTGCTGCCAACCTCCAAAGCCATTCCCATCTCTTTGTGCCAAGCAGTGGATCGGATATGTCCCATCACTGACATTTCTATGCGTTCTCAGCCCACACCCTCCAGGGCTGCAGCCACCAAAGTTCCCCCATGGCTCTGAGCAATGCCATGTCCATGCAATTTAATGTCTGTGTTCAGAATGTTTTCCCCTCTTGTGCCATGTGTTGTCTGCAAAGTGAACGCTCCTGCCTTAATAAATATGTGCAGCTAAACCCTGCCTCTCACCAGCACTCATCATTTCAGGTACCCCAAAGCACCTCCCATCGCCCTGAGATGGGCAGAGCCGGGCTGCTCCCACCCACACCTGCTGCCATTTGGGATCATTCATGTGAGGTTGGGAAGAACCATCAGTCCAAAGGCTGTTCCCAAGTGTTAACCATTTATAAATAAGTACATTTTTTTTTTTTCATACATACAGTTTTCATTGTACAGATTACAATCTGTATACATTGGGGTGAGGGGGGGAAAATGCATTCTTTTGAACTTTTCACATCTATCTCACAGCTCACATGTACAGACAAGAAAACTCTGCTCAAGCAAATACAGCAAAGGAAAAAATATGTTTTCTTCTTTCCTTATACATGAGAGGCGAAGGCCTCCGCTGTCCGCAGGGGTTGTTCTCCCCACTGCACAATGTCACAACTGTGTGGTGTTCAATATATCATCAGTAGAGAGAACAGAACATGCATTGAATAATATACTGTACAGAGAAGTCCTTTACATCGGAATTATAGAAAAGCTAAAGGAAAATTAAGTGTCTTAAAGATCTTCCCAGCAAGTGTCTCGAAGGATGGCAACCAGGGGGATTGTACAAATCACAAAATGTGCATACTGTACAGGTCTGTACCAACTCGGATCCTCTCGGAAGTGAAGACAGAAACAGAGACAAAACGCTGAATGCAACACTATGGGAAGGGGACGCCGGGCGGGAGCGACGCCTGCGGCGCTGGAAGTCCACACCAGTCCGTAGGGCAGCGGCGCAGCGAGGAGCGAAGGCGAAGCGGCCGCCTCTCCTGGGCCCGAGGCGCCCACCCGGCCCAACCCCGCGGGGTTCCCCAGGAGGGACGAAGTCCTTCTTGCAAAGCTGGCGTGGCACTGAGACGCGGCGGTGGCCGGGAGGGGAGGACGCAGCGGATCCCATTGGTGTCCGTTCACTGCAGCGGTGACGATCGCGTGAGCTCCGGTATTCTCTCGGGTGGATCTGTAGCAGTTGCAGTGAGATCCAGCTGCCGTCAGGAGTCGGACACGAACGCACCTTGCTAAAGAATTGAGCCCTTAGTGGTTTAGATTAGAAAAAAGAGTTTGATTGAATGAAAATCCAGCAATTATCCAAACAAATCTGAAAAAAGCGGATTGACTTTCACCGTTGTGCTTGTGTCCAAACGCACCCCAGCGGCGTCGGGGAGCGCAACCGGCCGGGAGCGAAGGCGTTCTGTGCGGAGGTCCCCGCGCCGCGCCGTGCCCTCAGCCCTTCTCACAACACCGTGAATCGCAGCCAGGAGTCGTCGGCAACCCCGGAGACAAATCCGAGCCCAAAGCCACCAAGGAGTGACCCAGGACCTCCACTGCAACCAACAGGCACGGCGGCTTGCTTGTTTCTCTAGGTAAGGCGGAGCTGGCACTTGGGTTCAGCTAGACTTCTTCTGGGTAACCCTGAATTCACACCTGCCTTTGTACGAGGGGACTGCATGGCCGCCCGTTCCGTACCACCCCGCTTCAGGACCTAACCCACATATGGCTTAGGCGTGATGCACACACACAGTTTATGCTAGCTAAGCGGGTTTCTTTACAGCCATGTGAAATTGAAAAAAAAACCAAAAAAAAAAAAAAAAACAACCAACAGAGCAACACAACAAAGTTCAGCCCTGGATGAGGCAGCGCGGGGTGGGCAGCCCAGGCTGCACCTCTGGAGACGGACCAAGGACCTCAGCTTTGGAACACCTTCCCTTTGCCAAGCACTTCCACTGGTCCCTCATGGCTGTTGTTAGAGCCCTCCAACGTCATGCCCAGCATGTAGGGGCAGCAGCACCACCAGACGATGCAGGTACCCCAGCATCCTTCATCCTGGGGTACAAACCATAACCATGTGAGCCTACACTGGGGTACAAACCATAACCATGTGAGCGTACACTGGGGTACAAACCATAACCATGTGAGCCTACACTGGGGTACAAACCATAACCATGTGAGCCTACACCAGGGCACAAACCAGAACTGTGTGATTCCAAACCAGGGCACAAAGCAGAACTGTGACCCCACACTGTGCTGCAGCAGCCCCACACTGAGGTTGTGGCTCTGCAATACAGAGTGTGAGGGACATCTGCTGGTGCTGCAGCTCAGTACAGGTGTGTGCTCCCACACTGCTGACCAGACACAGCCCAAGAGCCAAATCCAGAGCGTTTCAATGATCTCAGTGCACCCTAAGGGACCACGCAAGATGCAAGAAACCCAAATGGGAGTTACTGAAAGAAGCTGAAGGCACAGTGCAGCGTGGGGCACTACGGTCTGCAGCAAAGACATGGCAGTGAGGGGACGTGGGGTGAGACCAGAGCAACGAGGGCACTTCACAACGGGACCACAAACACACACCGACCTCTGCTCTGCGCCAGCGAACCCGAGCATGACGCTGGGGGGAGATGGCAGCTCCTCACCCCTATGAGAACTGCTGGGGAAGCACCTTAAAGCCACTGCAAAGGACGCTGTGTTTGAAAGTGACTCGGCCTGTCGATGCTTATGTACAAGAGCTGGTCCTTGTGCTAGAAATGCAACAATGCGTTGGTTTTGGGTTTTTTTTTTTCCTTTTTTCTTTTTTTTTTTTTTTGTAAAAGACACCAAGAGACGAGAGCTGCTTTTGCTATTTCCTAACAAGGACACAACTCAGCTTCAACATCCAGTACTTATCAGAGGAACAAATTCTAACAGTAAAGTGCAGCCATGTACAGAGAGAACAGATGGAAAACTGTTAGTGCAAGAATCCTGTGAAGATGCAACACTTGCTATCGTGACAAACCCACACGCTGCACCACTCCAGTGCTGTCCCCGTGTGTGTGCTTACAGTGAGAGCTGTGTTCTGGTTTTATCCTTAAAACACCTTCACAAACCCGAGGTGACACGGGGGGACATGGGGCAGTGAGCAGCACAGTGCATGCAGCTCTCCAAGTGTGCGCTCTGCTGCGCAGCAGAGCGGGGCTGAGCTCGGTTCCCTTTCCCATTCCAAGAAGCAACTGAAGACAGAAAGCTGCTCGTGTTCAGAAAGCTGAGGGGAAGGGGTTTTGCCCTTGCAAAGCAGAACCGCTTCCAAAAGAGGGACACACAGCAGCACGCTGCTTCCAAGGAGAGGCTGGAGCTCCCCCAGCCCTGTGAGAACGCAAAGATTGGGGCTGAGCTGCGCTTGAGAAGCAACAGGTCAACCTCAATGCAAACACTGCCCTGGACAAATACGCAACAGCACAAGCAAAGGGAAAGCCCGAGATGCTCTTGGTGTGTCTGTGAGACACAGGGTCCCACTGTGCTCAGCTTGGGCTGAGCCTGACCACCGCCAGGGCCAGCTTAGCTCCAAACCCACCCGCATTACTGAGGCTGAGCGCTGCAGTTCGGTTCAAGGCATTCTGCAATCTACGTCTGGATTTGGGTAGCCCTTTGAAAACATCAACAGGTTTTGCTCACTCTTCCTTCTCAGCACCAGATCCCTTTTGTGTCCCATAAGGCCACGGATGGGGCCCTGGGCAGCCTGAGCTGGGGAGGGCACCCAGCCCACGGCAGGGCTTGGAGCCAGGTGGGCTGTCAGGTCCCTTCCAACCCAACCGCCCTATGGTTCTATGACTTTGCTGTTAAGAGCTGCTATGGGTGAGGCTCAGCGGTGGGCAACAGGCACTATTTTTGCTTCAAAACAAGCTCCAGGTTCATCGCTCATCCAACCGATTGCCCTCAGTAATGGAAAGGCAAATTACAAAGCAAGCAGCACTAAGTGAAGCGTCGGTAAAGAAGTCCCTCCACCCATCCCAAGAAATGCCAGGGAACAACTGCAAAATTCGGTACAAAGGTTTCTGGAAGTGTCCCCCGCTGTTCACACTGCCTTGATGTGACTTGCGTTTGATTTACAACAAATAAGAGAAAAACAACCAAACCACAAAAAAATGTCCTGAAACAGAGCATATAAATAAATTATAAATATCTTTTAACTAAAGGTCCTTAAAGAGCAAAGCACCATCTCTCCCATCTACAGGTAGAGAACAGAGCAATTGCTTTCCAAGATTTTGGGACGGATCCTGCAACCCTAAGTGACTTTGTCACCAGGCTCATCCCATCCCGGAGCCACAGTGCCACGTTATGCATCCCAGCCAAGAGATAAACTGTGGGTTTCCTCTTTGGAAAGGATTTCCTAGTTGAAAAGACAGAACACCATAAAAAGCCCCAAAACAAATGAAAACCCCAACGTTCAGCTGTCCTGGTGAGAAATGTGGTGCCACGTGTGGGACGCAGCCATCTGCTAATGGGGTGACCGAGCTGCGGTCCCACTCCTAACCCAGTTCCCTCAGCCCACGAATGTGCCATCATCTCTGAGCACCTGCAAAGTGCCCACGAGTAAACCAACGTCAGGGCACCCAGATGGCAAAGTAGCAAAGCACCTAGTGACCCCCACCCCTTCTGGCGGAGTGAGCAATTAAAGAAATACAATTCCAACCATAATGCTGCGCGCCAGTCAAGCAGGATGGGTGCTGTGCGTAGCTACGAGCGATGCTCTGCTCCGTGTGAGCAAAGAGTGTGTTGGGCAGGGAACGGCCCTGCTGCACGGCAGCCTGCAGATGCAGCCTCAGAAAAGGCTCTTGGGACACCTGCTCTGCTCCCACCGGGAACTGTCATCAGTAAGAGCTCATTGAGACAAAAGAAACTAATTGAAATCGGACACGATTGTCTCCTGAAAAAGATCCGGTTACCTCCCACTGCGTAGGGGATGTTCCTGGCCTACCCCGCACCGCGTACTGGGATATCCTGGTTGGCAGCTGCCAAGTGAGGGAGCTCAGCTGGAATTGGGCAATGTACTGCTTGGCTGATGGTGGCTTCACAGTCAGCTGGGGGACGGAAGGGCTGGAGCGCGTGCATGGTGTCTGACCACCGCACCAAGTACCGGAGAAACGTGGTCATGTCGCTACCAAAGAGAAATAATAATAATAATAATAATAATAATAATTAATAATAATATGCATGGAAATCAAGCTTGGAAGTGTGTGCTGCAAACATAAGGGTCTTACTCCAACAAGCGTCTCTTACACATTAGACTCCACAAATGGTCTCTTTGGTTTGATTGGGGATGTCTGCCCTTGCCTGGAGTCCCGGGAGAGCTGCCTGTACAGGTTGTCCTGGTAGGCCTGTGCCACCGGCAGCGTCCTCGCCACCTTCACATCGGGGTACGAGGAGGCTTGGGTGACTCTCTCCAGGAGGTCTCCCCGGGACCCATTGGCCAGCATCCCATGGGGGCTGTAATAGTCTTCCTCTAGCAAATGGCCATTCTGTGCATTGTTGGTTTTGTTATAAAAGGCAATGTTGCTGATTGAAGAAGGTGGGCTAAATGATTCCGGCTGGGGGAGATTGCCAGGAGACGTAGGGCTAATTACAGTGTCCACTGACGACACGGCCCAGGTCCGGTTCTGCTGATGGAGGTGGGGGTACTGCTGAGTCCGAGCGGTTTTATCAATGATTCCCATGAACGGCGTGGTCCGGGAACGGGCCGGCTCGCTGGGGTACCCCCCCTGCGTGGGGGACACCGGGGACAGCTCATCGCACGCCCTGTCGTAGGCCGGCTTGAGAGGGATCTCCATTTGCTGGATAGAGGCAGAGGGGCGGAAGTTGGGCGTCAGGTTGGAGGTGGATGAGATGCTATTGCTGGAGGGAGAGAAGCGCAGGCCGACGCTCTGCGAATGGAGCAGCGGCCTCGGGGTCGGCGGGTGAGGCTTGATTTCGCTGGGGTTAACGCTGATGGGCCTTCGGATGAGGTGGGACACGTCCGGCGAGCCGAGCTGGCCAGAGGGCAGGGATGAACGCTCCAGGTCCAGCTTCGAGTGGCACATGGGGTAATAGGAAGCCGACTGGCTGCGCCCGATCTGGGGTGTCTGGCTGTACCTCATGCCTCCCCTGTATGCCGAGGATGGCCTCTGCGGAAGATCTTCCTTGGCCAACCCTCCGTGTTGGCAGATGGCCCCCGCGCTGAGGCTGGCCTGCACGTGCTGCACGGGCCGGCTGTCCCCTACGATCCCCCCGATGGAGCCCTGGTACACCAGCCTGCTCTGGTTGACCCCCATCTCCCCCGCCGCCGCCTGGTACTTGCTGGCCATCGAGTGGGCAACCTGGCTGTATGCACCGGTGGGGATGACGGTGCTGGAGTGCACGGCCGAGCTGGGCTGGTTGCTCCGCACGATCTGCGCCTTCGCTGGCTGCAGCCTCAAGCCCTGCTGCGGCACGGCCACGGGCAGCTGGGGCATCTGGAAGGAGCGCTGTGACATTTTGGACAGCGGGGACTTGGGCCTGCCGGGGAGCGGGCTGACGGCGCTGGGCTCTTGCTGATAGCGAACCGGGGAGCCCGACTGCGACCTGTACACGCTCATGCCGTCTGCGGGGGGGCTGGCGCGGTACTGAGGGCCTCTGCGAAGAGGAGAAGGCGGTGGGCTCTGATATTCCTTCCCCTGGCTCCCGACGGGAGGTGGGCTGAAGCGGTACGAGGAGCCCTGGTGGGCAGGAGAGGTGTGTGGAGGACTGGGCCGGTAATGGGAGTTCTGGTGTGTCGGAGACAGAGTGGGAGACGTGGACTGGTAGCCCTGCCTGGTGGGAGAGCCCACCGAGCTGTTGGACCTGAAATCAAAGACCTGATGGGAGCCGAGGGGTGAGCCGGAAATATAGGCCGAGTCCCGGTGAGCCGGGGATGGGGGTGGGCTCTGGATGATGGGAAGCCCTTGGTTTGGCCTGGACTCTGTCTGCAAGCCAATGGAAACGTTCTCGACGTCCTGCTCGAGGTACTCCTCCTCAAAAATGTCTTGCACGGAATACAGCTCTTCATGCTGGGCTTCGGGCTCGGGCTCTGCTGGCAGCGGGGGTGGCTGCTGCTGCTGCTGCTGCTGCTGCTGTTGCACCTGTCGGCACTCCTCCTCCACCCGCAGCAGCAGCCGCTGGATCTCACGGTTGTTGGGGCACAGCTTGATGGCCTCGTTCAGGTCCTCCAGGGCTGCTGCAAACTGCCTGCTCGACAAAGGGACAGAAAGGAGAACTGAAGTTACTCTGCATTCCAACAGAGCTGTTCTTGGAGGATATCAGGGGTTAAGGGGCTTTGTCCAGTTTACTGTGACTGCTGCAGCTGGCTGCTGCCCTACAACCCTCCCTGGGATTTATTTTATCCAAACTGAAGGTAAATACTGCCAGCTACTCCACAAAGAGGGAAAATACAGTCCTGAGATGGCACAACCCAGCCTAGCAGAACACCTCCGCAGCGTGCATTATGGGCTGACTGATTGCACCACCAAGCGCTCTGCCCTGTGTTAGCAAAGGCAAAGCCAAAGCAGCTGAGCTCACTGTAGCTGTAAACAAGTGCAGCTCTGATGGAATTGCAGCTGCTGACGCCAATGAAAACGTCGCTTCTGCCCACTGCCAAGCACACACAGCGTCAGAGCTGGCTGCAGGACCCAGGGGTTCCCAGGGGCAGTGCTTCAGGCTCAGCTGGCTCTCCAATTCTGCAATGGATTTGGCTAACTTGTGCAGAATGAAGGGTCTGAGCCATGTTAGCAAACCTGCAGCCCCCCAGGGATGGTGTGGCAATGGCAAGGCTGTGAGGAGTAATGGGGGGGGTGGGGTTTAGGGAGGTGGGCTGTCATTTACAGGGACGTTGTTCACTTCGGAGCAGAACCATCCATCTGTGACTGTGAGCTGGGGGATGATCCCCTCCCCAGGCTAGACGTGCCAACAGCCCAGTTTGCTGCTCTACCACAGGGAGAGAAAAACTCCCCAGCACCTCCCAGCAGCAGCCTGAGCTTCTGCACAGCCCACTGGAATCCAGGTGCAAGGAGGAAAAGCCTCATTCCCCTGGTGTGCTGACCTCAGGAGTGCTGCACAAACAGGGAAGCAAACAAGGGCAGAAGGGATCATGGTTTCTGTTGGAGAGAGCTGGGGAGAAAAGGATGCTTGTATGTCTGGGGGCTGATATAATCTGGAACCCAGTTCTTAAGCTTCCTTAAAGCATTTTGGAAACAATGGAGAGGAAAGCCATGAAAGGAAAGGCACGAGGTCAGCATGGCTCAGCTGTAGGGCTCCTCTGCAGAGCAGAAGGTCAGGGCTGCACCGCACACATGGAGTGCAGGAGGAGCAGGCAGCCCACAGGGGGTCACTTCCAGGGGGTGAACATGGGAATGCCATGGGCTCCAGATGCACAGAAAGGCCATACTGCACAGCCCAGTGCTTCGAGGGCCGCAAGTACAACAGCTGGCACAGTCACTGCATGATGGGTCACCAGCTCTGCCCTGCAAGGAGTGCTGCAGGGCAGGGAGATTTAAGGTCAGGCAAAAGCACTGTGATGAGCAGGAGCCTGCCCTTTCACACAGTGTGAATCACATTTTGCTTCGAGTCCAAGCTGAGGTTGAACTGAAGTATATTTTTAAAAGCACCCCCAGCCTTGTTGTAAAGGCTCCCAGTGCAGCACAGCATTCAAAGTTCAGCTAAGATGAACGGCTCGAAAACATTTATGCTCAGTTTTGTCATCTCATGAGGGAATGCTCCTTTGCCACTTCTTCACACAGGGGACACTCACACAGAGCTGCATGCACTCAGCTTTCTCCATCTCCTCACCTGCTGCTGCGTTTGGCCCTTGCTCTTGCATAGTAAGCTTCGTAGGATTTCGGTTTCAGCTCCAGTGCTTTAGTAGCGAATTCCTCCGCCATCCCAAAGTCCTGTCATTACAACAGGGGGGTAGGTGAGTCATTGAATAGACAGAAAAATGGAAACATATACAAACTTGGGAGAAAACAAACTTATTATAGACATATTTTGCACGTTAGCTCTGAAAAACTGACAGTACGGGAATGTTTCACATGGATTCCACAGCATTTATAACCAAAGTGCTCTGCTGGCACATCCAAAGACTCAAAGCCCTTTCCACGCTGCTGGATGCTGTCAGCACCCACCAGAGGCCGGTGTGCCACCAGCTCTGTTCTCATTGTGTCCCCAACAGGAACATGCAATCTCTGTCCAACCACCTACAGTCTTGAGGAAACATCTGGTATCAGAGCCTGGAATGTAATCTCATGAAGGATTCTTTTTCCACAGTTGGAAGAGATAGGAAACCTTTCCCAGGCCCTCAGCTTCCCACTCTGAAACACTGACATACTTGAAAGGGGTTGAATAAAGCTGTGAATGAAGGAAGGGACTACTGGTACCTTGGGAGCTACAAACAGGACCTGCTTGGCAAAGATCTCCCACCTGGGCCACTATTTCACTGTCCCCTTGCCTCTCCCTACACGTTATGTTGTTGGGAGTGGGGAGGAAGAGTGTGACAGTGAAGGATGGAGATGTGATGCTGAGTGGCAATGCCACGAGATCAGCTCACACCCTGCTGCCCATCCTCAGCACTGAGCTCAGGTGTGAAGGGGATCTCCTTCAACTGAATGCTCACTGTTTGACTTGATAGGACAAAGGGGGATGGTTTTCAACTGAAACAGGGGAGGTTTAGGTTGGATATTAGGAAAAAGCTTTTCCCCCAGAGGGTGGTGATGCACTGAACAGGTTGCCCAAGGAGGCTGTGGATGCCCCATCCCTGCAGGCATTCAAGGCCAGGCTGGATGTGGCTCTGGGCAGCCTGGTGTGGTGGTTGGTGACCCTGCACACAGCAGGGGGTTGGAACTGGATGAGCACTGTGCTCCTTTTCAACCCAGGCTGTTCTATGATTCTATGACTTGGGCTCCAACCCATGGCAGTCATGGCAGAAAGCAGGCAAGAATACCCCTTGTTTGTCAGTAAGCAAAGCCCACCCTACTAGAAATGAAGTTTATAAGCACACCACACTGCCCTGCCCCGAGCAGCCGTGAAGGGACAGATAAGGCCACGTGTACCCTAAAAAAAGCCAGGGTGAGGTTTAATCTCTCCAAAGGTGTCCATGCTGGGGTTTGTTATGGGGATGCACCGCTGGGAGAAGCTGCCACTGCAATTCATCTGAGCAAAGAGGCTACAGAGCAGCAGCTGCCTCACCCCATGGGGGTCTGTCCGATTCTCAGACGTGGGCCAGAGGCTGACATTTTGCACTTTGGTCAAAATATGCAAACATCTTCAATCAGATTCCTACTTCTGAACCTACAGGAGAACATTTTCAAGTCTGGTCTGTGGCGAATACTTTTGTTTGTACCTTCAGCAGCCGTTACTGAAGAAATACCACCTAACAGACCAAAGCAGATGTGTAGGCAAGAGGCAGTTACTCTCATGGTCCAACCTACAGGTGCAAAAACTGCACAACTGCTTACAAGCATCCAGTTTCCATCACAAACCCTGGGATGACGCAATGAGCAGTAAGCTGGGGATCTTGTCCTTAATGTGCAGGCTTAGCAGGGGGCTGCCTTGCTTCAGGAGAACATTCACACCTCTGAAAACCGTGCTGTTTGTTCCACCAGCGCTGAGATTTCATTGCTTTTCATCTGTCTCCCTCCGAGCTTAAAGCAATGAAGGTACCACAAAATCCCATCCTCCCTCCCCATGCAATCATCGCTGGCGGAGATATCACTTTTTGAGTCTACCGACACTTGCAAAGTTGTGAAGGTGAAAGTCTGAGAGCAAGGGGGAGGTGGCAGCGTGCTGGAGAGCAGACGTGCTGCTGAGGTTTGTCACTAGATAGATGCTGCTGGATTGGAGCAGGGAGTGACAGTGCTACGGCAGTGCTGGGAGGAGAGGGAGCGAGTGGGGGTGTCTGCAGATGAGTCACTGCCCTGGGGAAGCATCGGCCCCCTAAGCATATGCTCCTTCATTTTAAATTAATTAGCATTCCAAGGAGAGCATCTCCTGGCTCCTCCTCCCTCACTACTGCCCTAGAAATGTGAAAAGTGCCTCCACCCCCCAAATCCACATCACCATCAAAAGGGAGTGATAAAAAATTCAAAACGCTGTAAACACAGCCATGAATTTTTCATCACCAGAGATGCATATTCAATCATTACGTTGCTCCTCTGGCAATATAAAATGCTCGTGCTCTGCAAAGGACAACCGGGGCACACGGAGGAGACCGTGGAGGTCGGGGCAGGGCTGCAGGAGGGGCTCTGTGCACTGCGCAGAGGAGGGAGACTTACATTCATTTTCCTTCGACATCGGGAGAGGTTGAGAAGGAGTGACACCTTCAGCTCACGGAAGGTTTTCAGGTCTTCCCCAAAGCCTTCCCTGGGGAACTTCTTCAGGGCGTACTGGTAGCGCTGGGCAGCCTCCTTCACTTTACCTTTCTGATAGAAGGAGAACGTGTCAAAGCAAATCCTTTGGGTGAGTTTACTGCAAAGCACTGCCAGACCCACGGGTGTTTTGGCGGTGAAGGTAACACGATCTCATTATTTAGCTGTTTTCTAGAGTAACATGATCTCATTATTTAGCTGTTTTCTAGAGATGAAAGCCAGAGCATGTCCAGTATCTGATCTGGAAATGCAGATGCCATGTGCAAGTTGAGTTCTCCCACTCTCAGGCAGTGGGAAACTCAGCAAGAATTGTTTTAATAACTTGATCCAACTCTGGTTTATGGACAAATGGACTTCTGAGCTGGGCGAACAGTAAGCCAGCTCTGCAGAGGACCCTACATCCCTCCTGTAGGAAGATGCACTCCTGGCACCCCACTAACAACAACATCAGAGGTTGATGCTGTGCACCTCAGCAGCCACACAGTGCATATCCAGTGCAACTTCATGGTGCTGAGGAGCAGCACTCCGGCAATGAGCCTTCCACACCACTCCGTCCTGACTCAAACCTCTGCAAGCACCAGGGAGGGTAAGGAACACAAAGCATTGCTCTTTGGGTGTAACAGCAATAGCAAAGATAAGTGTTACGGCGCTGATGTGGTTCTGACGTTGGACAAATGGATTGGGACTCAACTCCTGGAGTTCAGATGTCTAGAAATTAGGTGTCTACATCTAAGCCTGTCAGTTGGGTTCCTTTTATCGTTATTGGGACGCAACAGTCACCTTCAAAAGGTGACTCAGCCTTGCTATTTCGGGATCTGTGCCCTAAAGGGGGGCATCCATAGCAGCTGCAGTGAGAGAAAGAGGGCAGAATGGGATCTGGGACGCACACGACTCATGGTGACCCAGACAGAAGTTTTGCAGCTATGAGCAGTAAGCTTTAAAACCTCTTAGATTCAGGTTTCGGAGTCGTATCACGTATCTCTGGCAGATAACTGCAGTCGCAATGCCAGCTTTGCATATTTTCTGCTTTACCCTTGGAGCCTCACACTGAATCATTGTTGTACTTGCACATTTTTGTGTGTGTGCGCTGATCTCCAGGTCTTAATACACAAGGAGCAAAAGCAACTCTAACCATAACGGTAAAACACATCCCACAAGCTAAAGGACAACGACAAGCCACCTGTGTCTGTTTCCATCACAGAAAGTTCCTTTTCCTTCACAGGTTTCTCTGGGCTATGCTGCCCTGTTGCTCACAGCACAGAGCTGCTAGGTAACCACAACGCTGCCAGATTTGATGCGATGACATCAGCACTGAGAACCTCTGGAAAGCACTTGGGTTCTGGTGTTCTCAAGGAGGAAATGAAGTGCTGGCTCAAGCCCAGAATGCACACAGCCTTGGCTTTGCTTCAGCTTTGTTAGGGAGTTTGGCATTCAACCTCCCCCTGCCCAACCCCACTAACCAAAGCCAGTTTGCAGCACAAGGAATCCCGCAGGCTTTAAGGCAGCAGCACTGCTCACACTGCTATCAAAGGAGGAACAAATACATGCTGTGAGCTGCATTTTCCCTGTCTCTTCAAGAAAACTCTTCTCACCTTGTAAAACATGTCTCCCTCCTCCATCAGCTTGCTCAACAGGATGATCATGATGTCTGGTTTGGAGGTGGCCATCGCCCATGTTGCTGGACCTGCAGTGTACAGGATGCATGATGGGTAAAAAACTCATACAATGCAAGGGTGGTAGGAAGCTGGGTGGAAAAAATATCCTGGGGTGGGAATTTCTGCTGGAGAGAACAACTTGTGGCATGGTCAAAGAGCAGAGAGCTCCCAGTGATGGAGCTGACAATTCCTCTTGCACTTAAAATTAACGGGATCCACATTGCAATGGCTTTTCCTTGGCAGTCAGTCATTAACGCTGGCACTAATGAGCACGGCCGTGTGGGGAAATGCTGGAAGCCATCTCCACGAGAGGGCAGTGCTGTTTGCAGAACTGGGGTGGGGCAAAGTGTGGGGGGAGTGAGAGGCGTTTGAAGGGCAAATCCAAGCGGTTACACCAAGAGTAACAGTACGTAATTTGCTCGTGAATTGATGGGTATATATACGGGTGTAGTAGCAAATCCTAGCTAAAAACCAGTGCTGAGCTGGGGATGCTCTGTGCAGGGAGGTGCTGTGGGACAGCACAAGGGGACCCAATGCAGAGCATCGTTATCTGACTGATACTGGGGTGGCAAAATCCGGGGACAGCTCATTAGTGTGGGGGAGGAATAAGTCACCGCTATTTCTATCAGTAGATTCAGTACGTTTTGGTTAGTTTTTGAGTTCAAGTTATTCTCTGCAACAGTCATTTAAAAAAATTATTCAAAGGTGAGGTAAATTAAAAGATTAGAGGTGTTGGGGACGCATGCAGGCTAAATCAAACAGGAGAAAGCAAGGCTGACAAAGCTATCAGATCGAGGCTGATGCTGACAGCAATGAGATATACCTCGTGGGCGACTCGGTAACGTCTGACAACCTTCAAAGAAAGGAGAAAACAAAAAGTTGTAGGAGAGAGGGGAAAAAAATGGATGAAGGTGAAAAAAAAAAAAAAAAGAAAAAAAAGAAAGGAAAAAAGCAGCTGTGAGAGGCAGGCAGCAAAGAAGCCAATGCACCAGCAAAATCCCCTTCCACAGGAAAACACAACGTGAGCGGCTGCGTGGCGCAGTGCAGGTAACACTGAGGTCTGAAGCGTATACAGAGCAGTGAAGGCAGCAGCTCACAGCAATGCATGGACACAGTACGCCTGTCGGCTCGGACTAGTAGAGATAGAAAAGGCATTACCGGAGGAAAGACCTTGCCAAAGAAACAGTTGTTTATTCACTTTCTCTACGTGATACGACAGCAATAAAACATCCCAATTTAACAAGAGAACGCGGCACTCCTGACTCGGGGCTGCTTTTGGGGTACGAAGCAGCAGTGGGGCTGAGGCTGCCTCCGGGTCGGGGTTCTCACTCCGAGTGCCCCCGCACAGCGCTGACCAAGTGTCCCCCAGGCCCTACCTATCTTGGCTCCTTTCTTCAGGAGGGTGACGACCACCGAGGTGTTGCGGCACCCCACCGCCCTGTCCAGGGGACGCATCCCGCTGTAGTCGACGTGCTCAATCATGGCCCCGTGGTCCACCAGGAACTGAACCTGCAATGGCAAACCAGCCGTCAGCTTGCTGGGGAAGGACATCCAGCAACAGCTTGCCCAGCTCCAACTAAAAGAGGGGAGATTTAGGTCAGATGTTGGGAGGAAAATATTTAGCCAGAGGGTGGTGAGGCCCTGGCGCTGCCCGGAGCTGTGGGTGCCCCATCCCTGGAGGAGTCCAATGCCAAGGATACGCTTTAGGCAGCCTAAGCTGGTGGAGGGCAGCCAGCCTATGGTAGGGGGTGGGGCAGAGGGGCTTTGGGGTCCCTTCCAACCCAGCCATGCTGTGGTTATGCGGGTCTCTGGTCTTCAGGGCCCCTTCCAATTCAACTGTGCTGTGATTCTATGGGTCCGTGGTCTTCAAGATCCCTTCCAGTCCAACTGTACTGTGGTTCTATGTGTCTATGATCTTTAAGGTCCCTTCCAGCCCAACTCAACCATTCCATGTTTCTACGATCTTTAAGGTCCCTTCCAACTCAACCGCGCTGTGATTCCATGGTTCTACCATCTCTAAGGTCCCTTCCAACCCAACCCATTCTATGACCCTGTGATTTGCTACACCAAGCCATGCTGTCTACACCAAGCTGTGCAGCACTACTCGGACGGGTTAAGGCAAGCTGCCCTTTTGGTTCTGCCACTCACCACCTCCGCGTCGCCATAGAAAGCCGCCAGGTCCAGTGGTGTGCGCCCATTTTTGTCGGCGTGGTCGGTGGCCGCCCCGTTCTCCACCAGGGCCCGCACCACGGCCAGGTGGCCTTTCAGGCAAGCCCAGCTGAGGGCTGTCAAACCCTCCTTGTCCATCAGAGAAATGGAGGCACCTGGAAGGACAAGTGGCAGCTCACTTGCAAGCACTATGACACAACAAACCATCAGAAACTCTCCACACAGTGATGACAGCTTGTTTTTAGAGAATGATACATGTAATTATTAATGACTTTATTAGCATTTCCCCCAGTCTGTAGCTCACCCTCCATCACAACTCCAAATGCACTGACACGAGCTGTGCAAGCAGGTTTATTCACACCGAGCTGCAAGCTTGTTCACACTTCGCTCCGCAGACCCTGAGCAGCAGGGTGGATCTGACATCCCTCAGCTGAGACGTCAATCTTTCCTTTTAACTGTTTTTTGGTGGTGTTTTTTTTTTTTAATCCAGCCTTTGTGAGTCAGAGATGAGGGCCATTTTGCTGCTTCAGCAGATCGCGGCGTACCAGGGGAACTAAATCACCCCCATTCTTCCCCAAAAGCACGTACTTCCCCCTCCTCGCTCTCCCCCCTTTTACCCAAATCGACACAATTTCCAGCAGTATTTCTCCCTGAACTTTACCCAACATAAATACAACGTTGTGGGATAAACTACTGCCAACTGCAAGCCAAGGAGGGGGGAACTTGACATTTTCTTGGATGCAGAAATTGCGCTGCCATACCAACGGGTCAGCATTGCTTCACACGGCATATGGATCCGCATACGTGATTTGAACAGCAGCATGAAGTGAACACTCCTCTGCGTGGCACGAAGACAGCTCCTGTTGCCATGGCACACGCAGGGCTCTCGCTCTCCAGCATGCAGAAGAGATCTGCATCAGCTCTGCTGCTCCGAGGAGCTGTTCCTACCTGCGGGATGCTCCTGCCAGCAGGTTGGCTTGAATCGCTGCTGCAGTGTTTTTCTCCTGTAGGTAAACTCTCAAGCATGAGTTTCTCCCTGGCTCCAGAAAGCTTAGCAAGTGGGGGAGGAATGTGAACGTCCTGAGCTTCCCATTCATCCCAGCTGACACATCCCTGGGAAGCACGCATTGCCCAGATGACAGTGAGCTGCTCTGTCTTCCAGCTCGCCCATCTTGTTTGTGGAGGAGCAAAACAGCGTGAACGTTTGCTGGAGATTATGTTCAGAAATCTGCAGCTAGAGCTCCCAGCACAGCCCAACACTCTGTCTGCTGCGTGCACAGCATGGTGTGCTGGGGTGGCACTCTGCTGACAACACTGCTCCTCACCTCCTGCAACCCGCTGTAACGCTGCCCCACATGGCACCCACAAATCCTCCTGTGAAAGCTCTTGAGACGATCCCCAGCTACCTGAGGCCAACTGCTGCTCCACTACAAAGGATAAACCTCATTTCGTTCCTTCTCATTTGTACCAGCTTTCTTCTTGCAATTAAACAAAGTCCTTTGTTGTTGGGTGGTCCCGTGTGGAGCCATGAGTGGGACTCAAATAATCCTTATGGGTCTCTTCCAACCTGGGATATTCTATGATTCCACGATTCTCTTGTGCAGATCCATGAGTTGGACTCAATGATCCTTATGGGTTCCTTCCAACTTGGGATATTTTTCAGTTGTCTTGTTGTTTTTTCCCCCCCTGACTTTTGGAGCAGGTGAGAAGGCTCCTGCAGGAAGAGGGAAAGCTGGAAAGCTGCACCACCACCCAACCCTCCCATTGCTTCCCCAGTCCAAGGGAAGAGCCACCACACAACAGAGTGACACACTCAGGCTTCAGGGCACCAATGCAGTGATCCAAACTGAAGGTCCCAGCAAGCAGACAGGGCCACAGCAGAGCCAGGCTCCCAGCACAACCTCTGTGTGCCTCTCTGCTCCTCCTTAATGCATCCTGCATTCCCCAGGGGTCTCTGACCCACTCAGCATTAAGGACATGGAACAAGCAGAAAGCTGGGAGGGGAATTGGGTTCAGGTGCCATCACAGGACAGACCCCTGCTGCAGTGGGAAAGGTTCTGTCTGGATACAACAGCCAATGGACCAACAGCTGCTCTGGCAGAGGTACAACCAGGGAGGTTTAATTCATGGTTCAGAGCTCCGCTCCTCCCAGGTGCTCAGAGCAGCAGGTGACTCCACCAGTCTGGATTTCAAGTTGATTGAGGACTGCAACTCAGTTAATAAAAAGTGTTTACAAACGCTGACTGCATTAATCAAGTACAGCCAAACAAGATTTGCTTTGCAACACTCTAATTACTGCTTATGGCTTATGATTCACACGCTTTGATTCTAATGAAACATTAACCAGGATTGTTAAAGCCATTTTAATTAACATACCCTATATATCACTGTACCCTGCCCAGGCTCGAGCTAACTTTTCAGGACCACGTGTTAAGGCAGATTTAGTGGTGTTTAATGAACAGTCCCTTTCAAGTACAAAAGGTTTTTATGGCTTTGTTTTCTTGGACCCTCAGCTCCGTGATCGCTGTCACAGCCCCATGCAGGGCTGCACACCTCCCCCTGGCCTGCATTTAAGGAAGGACAGAAATAGTGGTGTCTGTACAGGCTGCAGGCAGCGTGCTGCTCCGCATCACCTCAAACGTGGTGATTTGCACCAGAAATGAGCAAAACTGAAATACATTCTTGCTGACTGAATGACTCTGAGCGAAGCAGTTATCAGACACTGGAAGCACTGAGCAAGGTGGATCTGGGAGCTCTAGACTTGAAGAGCGCAGCATCTTCAAAACACCCAATGCACCAAATCCTTTCCCATGTTAGGGCCTTACCATCCTGTTCATGTGGGTGTCAAAACCATGAGTAGCAATGCTAGCAATGAAAATGGGAGTGATAACACGCCCCAAGCCCCGGCCCTGGGGCTGAGCATCACTCTGTGGTCTTGCTTGCAGTTCAGGTGCACCGCTCGTTGATTTCTGTCTGAGGGGAAAGCTGGAGGCTCAGCTCAGGGGCACACTCTGCCCTCAGTGCCCAAAGCACCTCTCATACGCTGCCATCGTAATTCCTACACACTATCTGGTTTGGGGGCTTTGAGCATCAAACACAGAAAACAAAACAGACGGCCAAGATGAGTACACCGACCACAACTGTGCTCTCCAACAGCTGGGAAAGTGATGGGGACCTCTCCCACCGCCCCATCTGGCAATGGGGCCACAATCCCCATCCCTGAGGAAATGCAGAAGGCACTGGGAGGGGACTTGCTGTGAGCAGACCCCAACATGCTCCAAACACGTGTTCTAACCTTGTGCAAGCAGAAACTCCACCGTGCCCAGGTGTCCCTCCGACGCAGCCATCATCAGTGGTGTCCGGCCCTGCTTGTCTGCCATGTTCACGTCGGCGCCGTGGGTGAGCAGCAGGTCCACAATCTGCAACACACAAAGTGAGGGCACACCTGGAGGAGCTGCTGGAAGGAGATGGGAGCTCAGAAGGTCCACAGTGGTCCCTGCACCTTAAGGGTTTCACAAACCTGCCTGGAAAGCAAGCTGGAAGGGGGCTGACCTCACACTCTGCAACTCCCTGACAGGAGGCTGTAATGAGGAGGGGGTCGGTCTCCAACAACAGGATGAAAGGTAATGGCCTTAAGTTGCACCATGGGAGGTTCAGATTGGGAATTAGGGACAATTTCTTCTCCAAGAGAGTGGCAGTGTGTTGGCACAGGCGGCCCAGGGAGGTGAGGGGGTCCCCATCCCTGGAGCTGTTCAAGGAACACGGAGATGTGGCACTGAGGGAGGTGGATATGAGCACGGTGGGGTGGGCTGGGGTTGGGCCTGGGGATCTGAGAGGTCACTTCCAACCTTAACGATTCTACGGCTGTATGAAATCTCAGCCCCCGGCTGCACGTTGGGATTAGAGCTGCATTTCCCAGCTCCCAGGCAGAGGTGGGACGGGATGCTCACCTGCCAGTGGCCCTGCCGGACGGCGCTGAAGAGTGGAACCACACCACGCCGGTTGGGCTGTGCCACGGCAGCTCCCTGCTCCAGCAGCAGCCGGCACACGTCCAGCTTCCCCCGGCCCGCCGCCGCCGTCAGCGCTGGGGAGAGAGGAGGCAGTGAGGGGAGCAGCCACGATGGCTCCATGGTGCCCCAACCACAGCCCCCAATGGGCAGCGCCAACCAAGGATGGGGGACGGATCAGGGACAGCTTCCTGGCAGGAAGGCGGAGAGCTCTGGGCTCTCCTCTGTTGGAATGAACCCACAGCAGCATTGTTTGGATGGGGGATTTTTTATGTCAGCCTGCGGATCTCTGGAGTAACTGGAAAGCAAAAGTGGTCTCTATGCACTCAGATGTTCTCCATGCAAAACGCTCGTTTTGGCTGCTCCTTCTGGGCAGGACCGACCCCACCTGCAACGGTCTTTGTGCAAAAACCAAACCATCTCACACTGGCACAGGTTGCCCAAGGAGGCTGTGGATGCCCCATCCCTGCAGGCATTCAAGGCCAGGCTGGATGTGGCTCTGGGCAGCCTGGTCTGCTGGTTGGCGACCCTGCACATAGCAGGGGGTTGGAACTGGATGAGCTTTGTGCTCCTTTTCAACCCAGGCCATTCTATGGTTCTATGATTCTATGGTCTCTCAGCTTCAGTGGGCTGGGAAGAAACAGCTGATATCTCCTCCCCTGTCCAACTCTGCTCTGCCAACCCAAGAAGTCAGGCTGGGTTCAGAAAGACACATCCAACCTGCAAATAGCTCCGAGTGCAGGACCTGCCTTTGCCTCGTCTTTGGTATTAATTTTAGACTTTTCAGTTCCTCCCTCTCCCCCCCCCCCACTCTCTGTACACTTCAGCACTGCCTCCGGTGGGAGCTGGAGCAGAAGGTGGGAGTCTATTTCAAACTGACGTCGCTTGTTTTTTTCTCTGAAGTACATTTCTGTGGGACGGCTGATTACGAGGTGTTGATGGGTTTCCAACTGCATCACCGTTAATGGTGGGGGATTTAATTAATTCTGTCTTCTGTTCCACATTCTGCTCGAGTTTTCTTCGCTCGGAGTTGAGAGACAGCAAGAGTTAAAAGAAAAATCATCCCTATACCACGAGCAGAACATACTGCAACATCTATAATCAGATCCATGTGGGTTTTAAACGTAAGCTACCAATATAGCAGGAGTGTGAGCAATGTGCATGGCACAGCCATCAGCACGCGGGGCTTTGGGGTTCTATTTCTAAACCTGCCTGCACTTGAAATGCTGTGGGTTAATTTCAGGTATTTCACGTCAAAATGGTTTATGTAAAGCAGCTACACAGTCTGTGCTCATCACAGAACAGACTTTGGAAGAGACTTCACTGGAACAGGACGATTGGATCTGTAGCCATACCCTCCTCAGCTCTGCTCTGCTGGACTCCCCCATCCTGCAGTGCTGTGGCAGCAGTTCATCCATCCCAGTTCCAAAGCTCAATTAAACCACCTCGGGAAGCCTCCTGCAAGCACCCACTTCCATAAGCTTTTAGCACTCCTCAGGTGCATGCATCCACCTGCTGACATCCCCATGCACTCTGATGTGCCTGCAGGAGCCACCACTGATCCCCGCAACTTCCACTCTGCTGCATGAAGACTGCAAAGGGCCGGGAAAGGAGATGAGAGGAAATGAGAGAAATGGTTTGGTTGGAAGTTTTGCTGCCTGAGAGCTGATGGCTTGGTGTGAAGAACTGAGCCCAATGAGCCCAGCCAGCAAGAGGAGACTGGAGCTGGAAAATGGGAGAGTTTACACTGCAGCTCTTCCAGGAGAACGGAATGCCATGCTATCACAACCTGCAATAACCAAACCTTGGCATAGATGCCATGAAACAGTTGCTGCAGTTCCCAAAACACAGCCAGCAAAACCCAAACTGACTCCATCCGCCCTCCATCACGAGGACGTCGGCTCTCCGGCAGAAGGGATGTGCTGCAGCACAGTGCCTGCTGTGCAAAGCGTGCTGCTTTCCTACAGAGGAACAAAGGTGATCTGCAGAAGGGATCATTACATCGCAGTGCGCTGTGGATCCGTTTCAGGGGCTGGCAGCAGGACACGCACAGGCGGTATTGCTGCTCTTGCACCTCCAGCCCTGGTGGAGCTGTTACAAGTGACTGAGATGCTTTTGTGCTGGGTTTGATGGGAGCCCCGTCCCGGGGGCACGCGATCCATCTGGAGTTGTGCTGTCAGCAATTCCTGACCTCATGACGTAACTTGGCGCTGCGTGGGATGAGATCAGGCTGACATCACTGAGCCAGGCTTTGTTCTATGGCACATCAGACACACGAGCAACAAGGACCAGAAGAGAGAGAAGATCCCACTCGGATTTTTAGAGTGGACTGCTATTTTTAGGTGGAAATGAGTGTTTTCCCTTCAAGTGCAAACTAAATTCCCTTTTACTGTTGGGGAAATAAAAACAGAACAACGTGCAAGGGAATCTGGAGATCCATAGGAACACATCTTACCTGTGATGGAAGGAGGCACTGCTGCCTTTGGTGCTTGGCTCAGTTTTGCTCCTTTTCCTACCTTACCCACAGCTGTTGTAATGGATAAGTGGGGATTCATTTCTAACAGCCTCCCAGTTTGTGTGCTGTTTGCACATCAGCAGTCTGCGCTGCCAGCCATCCCTTCTAGATGTGAGTGCAGCTTTTGGCATTGGGGCAGCAGGCAGACTGGGAACAGCAGAGCCACCCGGATGTGAGGGAAGAGAAGAGCTGGGATTTTGCAGGGAGAAGAGCATGCAGCAAAGCGCTGGGAGCAGAAAGAGAGGAGGAATGGGATGGCTGTGAGCTGCAGAGGTGGAGCTGCAGGGAAGAGCAGAGCCACAGAACAGCTGGGAAAGCTGCAGGGCTCTCCACCAGGCTTTGCCAGCTTATCCAGACAACCAGGGCTATCCTAACCCAAGAAGAGCATCTCCATTGCCCGATGCTGCTTCTGAGGACACACTGCAGGGACACATCTCCATCATTTCAAACCAAACTCTGAAGCCATCTGGACCACCTTCTATCTGCTACCCTTCTGCAGCAGGACCATTGCTCAGCAGTGCACATTCTGGATGAGCCATCTCTGACCTGGGGTTACAAATTGGCTCACCTATAAAAATGCCACTGTTTTGTTACCAACTGCCAACACTCCATCATTTCACTTGAAGAATCCTATGTCCAATTTCTTTTTTTTTTTGCTCTGTGATGCCCTCGGGGCACTTTTAAATGGTTTATTTGTACATTTGTGGCACTGTTTCCACCAATAAAGACAGCATGCCCTTGCTGCTGTGTGGCTGTGTGTGCAGTGAGCTGCTGCTTTTCCCTGTGCTCCACTCCATGCTGGGACACCTCACTCCTCTCCCTCTGCCATTTAAAGGCAATACTTCCCAGCAAGCTCCATCCATTCCAGCACTGTACTTTCACAAGTACCAAGTCCCAGTCAGCTCAGACCACAACCCAGCCCTTCCCTGCCTGAATTGCAGCCAACCTGAGCCCAGCACAGCAGTGCCTGCAGCCCAAAGCATGTCACTGTTACACAGAGCCGATGGAGTTGAAGGCAGAGCTCTCACCCAGACAGGGACCGCACCGCAGTGCATCAGCTCGACAGGAGCACTGATGCAAGTGGATTGGTGACCTGAGTGCAGGAGACAGCGGGTAATATTTAAGAGGTCACCGGAGTCAAAAGCCAGCAGGGCCAAGTTTGAAAAGCTCAAGAAATGGAGATGGCAGCGTGACTTGTGTGTGTGTAAGGAGGAAAGGGGGGATGGCTGGTTTTGTTCTGGGAGCAGTGAGAAAAGGAGGGCTTCTGTGTCAGACTGTGAGCACCGAGAAGAGCACGGCGCAGAGGACTTCTTCTTAACTAGCAGGTGTTAAATAATGGATAGCTTAGCAATCAGTGCTGCGTGTTACAGCCAAGGGGAGAGCAGAATGGAGGTGCTTTGAGTAAATATGCCAAGTATCAAGAGGGAACGGGCAGCAGTGTGCATCCATCTGACTTAATGTGGGATGTTTCTCAAACCAGTGGGCTGGCAGTCAGAGCTGCTGTGTGCCCCACGCTTCACGCCAGCAGCAGGAGCTGCAGAAGCTCAGGATTTCCCAAAGCCCAACTGTCTACTCAAGCAGCTTGGCACATGTATATCACCCGAAGTGAAATCAGAGGAAGGGATCCTCTCCGTCAGAGCAAAGCAGGGATCAGGGGTGTACCAGGAGCCTATAAATACCAACACAAGCATGCAGGACAAGCTACGGATCTGCAGGAATCACCTGTCTCTCCCCAGAGGCTGTCAAAGCTGTTGATCTGCGCTCGCTCCACCTCCTCCTCATCTTTTTCTGGAAGGTCGAGCAGGTAGGAGACAATCTAAAACAAAAAGACATGTCAGCTCACAAACCTCAGTGCATTCCAGATAAACTGCTGACATCTTAACAGGAACTGCTCCGAATACACCGAGGAGAAGGCACAGCATCTCTGCCTGGAACCCTCAGCTCCAGCAAATACTCTCCCAGAGATCCCTGCAAGGACTCTGGAGTGGCTCCAGCAGTGATTAGGATCAGTTATAGACACACACAACACTCTTTCCATCACCAAAGCTGGAAAACTCAGCAAGTTTATCATCAGCTTATAGCTGTGCCTGCAAGCACCTCCCAGCAGGGACCTGAGGTATATTCTGTAAGCAGCCACGTGCATTTAGGGTATAACAAACATGAAATTGCTTTTGTAAGTTCCTGAGGTGACTGCTATGGTGTGGGGGGAAAATCTCATTTGCAAAGTTCTGCACCCTGTTACAAATGATGTCAGCGTGCAGATCTGTGTGGTTTTGAAGTCACATCTGCTTCTAATTGGTTCGACTCACAGTCACTTCAAGCTAATAGCAATTACCCAGCTTTCTTTAATTAGCTCCTCTGATCTGAGCATGTTATCTACGTTTGTATGGATTACACTGAACAAAAGCAAAATCTAAAGTCAAGTCAATGACGGCTCCACCTCCCAGCCCCCCTTGCTTGGTATGGTTAACCTTTGGTGTCCCATGGAGAGCGATGGGCTGGCAGCCTTACCTCCGTGTAGCCCATGCTGGCTGCAGCGATCAGGGCCTGCTGGATGGCGTGGCTCTTTTTGAACACCCCCTGCTGCTGCCCAGCCATGCTCCAGTCGCACTGGATCAGGAACTTCACCACTTCCAGGTGTCCTCGGAGGGCGGCGTGGACCAACGCGCACTGACCGTTCTTATCCAAGTGATCCACCTTGAAAAGAGAAGGTGACAGAAATGCAGCGAAGGCAAACCTCGGGTGAAACATCTTCCTTCCTGCTCAGCTTCCAGCCCTGATTTCAGAATCGCCACGTGTGCAGAATGTGCACTCTTCTGGTGACGGTTCCTTCCCTGAGCAGACAGCAGCCCTCCCATAGGCACTGCCCCGGGCTGAGGCATCCTCTTGGCCACAAGTGTTTGCTTTGGCTAAGCTGACATTTTACTATGGTCGTCTTCAGACTCAAAGGCTGCAAAACTGTTTTCCCTTTGTGTCCTGAAATACAGCCATTGTGTTTTCTTGCAATCATACACACGCTGTCGTCTCCCTTCCCCAAATCCACAAAGGAAAGCAGCTTGTTTCCCAGATACCATCTCAGGATTCATTCAAGGGAGACAGAAGTGCCTCAGCTGCAGCCACGACACCCTGATGTGAACCCGATGCAAGCAGAAGTCAATGGGAAACTGATTTCATTCGCAGCACTGCAGGAGCTCCTCTGCTCGGCTGCTCAGGATGGGGCACAGTTCACCAGATTACACCAGCTGGGATTTCTCTGCTACACTTTGGGATACTCAAGGAAAGCCTGTGCAAGCCTTTTGCACTGCGTTTATCCCCACCATTCCTGTTCTCAGAGCAGGAGCAGATTCCCCAACAAGTGCCAGGGGTTCACTCCGCTCCTAAAATATCCCAGCAGAAGTGACATTAAATAATGCCATTTCCTCCTGTCCTCACATTATAAGAGGCAACAGGGCAAGGTCTGAGAAGTCCCTCAGTCGCCCTGACGTTCATACTGCAGCTTCACAAACCCACGTTTTGCTTTTTGAACTGAAGCTAACCATATAGGGAAACCACTAATTGTTTCCAGGAGGCTTCACTTCAAATAGCAGCACAACTTTCTTCTCTAACCAAGTATTCAAACGTGACTCATTACACCCAATTAGATCTCCAAACGCTCACCAGAGAGCTAAACAAAGGGTATTTTTCTAGGACAAGTCTGATAGAAGTTTTTGGAAGATGTGTCTCAATGAGGTATTTAAAGAACGCTCTGTGCTGCAAAAGCAGCGCTGCCATTTCGCATTGTGAGGTTGAAGGGCTTCTCCACAACAGACCTCAGCAGGCTGTTAGTGCAGCACAATTAGGCAGCTCGTGCACCAGACCTGCATTCCAGAACACCCACAGTGGACTGCCCGGAGCTGCTTGCCTTTGGTGCTAATGTGACATTTGGACAGGAGATGCTTTTTAAGCAGCAAACCTTCCACAGCAGCATGCTGTGTTCACTTGATAGGGGATGTTCTTTAGTAAGCAGGGCATCTCCTGCCTGCAGCTCATGCTCTGAGCGTGGAACACTGTATGCCAGCTGTTGGAGGAGGTCACAGAATCATAGAATGGCCTGGGTTGAAAAGGAGCACAGTGCTCATCCAGTTCCAACCCCCTGCTATGTGCAGGGTCACCAACCACCACACCAGGCTGCCCAGAGCCACATCCAGCCTGGCCTTGAATGCCTGCAGGGATGGGGCATCCACAGCCTCCTTGGGCAACCTGTTCAGTGTGTCACCACCCTCTGGGGGAAAAACTTCCTCCTCATATCCAAGCTAAACCTCCTCTGTCTCAATGTAAAACCATTCCCCCTTGTCCTATCACTATCCACCCTCATAAACAACTGCTCCCCCTCCTGTTTATATGCTCCCTTCAAGTACTGAAAGGCCACAATGAGGTCTCCCTGGAACCTTCTCTTCTCCAAGCTCAACAAGCCCAGTTCCCCCAACCTTTCCTCATAGGAGAGGTGCTGCAGCCCTCTGATCATCTTAGTAGCCCTCCTCTGGACCCGCTCCAAGAGCTCCACGTCCTTCCTGTGCTGGGGGCCCCAGGCCTGGATGCAGTGCTGCAGATGGGGGTCTCAGCAGAGCTGAGCAGAGGGAGTCACCGTACCTTGGCCCGTTTCTTGCACAGCAGCACAACGATGCTCAGGAACCCAGCAGCAGCAGCGTACCCAAGGGGGGTGAGGCCGCTCTCAGAAGCAGCATCTACGTTGGCACCGAACTCCAGGAGCAAAGCCACCATCTCTGTGTAACCCAGGTGGGACTGCACGCACAGAATCGGGGCGTTGTTCAGAACTTCGGTCCGGTAATTCACGTTGGCACCTCCTAAAATCAGCAGCCGACTGACCTGCAGAGCAGAAGGGAAGCTCCTGTTAGCTGAGTGCTATGGATGGCAATGAGTTTACTGTCAGAGCAACACAGGAATTGAAATCAGAGCCCTTTGTGTGTTTCTAAGCAGATCCATCAAAGCCAGGAAGATCCTCCTCCTCGTGCTGTGGGGTGGTGGAAGCTCCTCATGGGAGCCCCGGAGCCCCTCCAGCTCTCCCCTCCCCTCATCAGTACCTTGATGTTTGGGGTGTAGAGGTTTCTCAGCGATGCCAAAGCCATGGAAAGACCCTCAGTGCTGTAGGAGATCCAAAGCCCTTGCAGGATGGAGGAAGACACCCCAACTTTTTTACTCAGCCCCTATGAAAAAGAAAAGACAGCATAGATCCAAGCCCTCTCCTTTACACAACACAAGCCCAGCTTGGCAGACCAGGATTAATTCAGTAACCACACTTGCTCCAATTTAACTGTGATCCCCACGCTCTGCATGGGAGGCTGCTTCCAGGTACCCCAAACCACACCACACTGATCCTTCTGGGTGTTTTAAGACACAAGATCTCGATGCACAACATCTGCCCTTTAGGGTCAATCGATCAGCTTGTAGGAAACAACGTGCAAAGTTGCTGCAGCCATCTGCAAGGTCTATGCAAGGCAGGATGAAGCTGCAAGCAGCCCAAACCCGCTCACCTCCCCCAGAAGATGCTGTGTTGAGGAGCACGGCATGCTTCTATTCTTCTTCTTGTATGAAGCACATCTTATTTTGGCAGAACTGATTCACAGAGTTTCCCTATTATTCACACACTTAAACTAGATGACAATACGTGCTCACAACAGGATAAATTAAGGAAGCCTTCACATTTCCATACCTAACACCAGACTGCCTCCAACCCTTCCCGTTGGCATGTGTGAGCACTCATAAGCAAGCTTCCCTCCTCCTACCAAGGGGACAACTGCTTTGTAACCAACGTGCCAGCAGACAGATCCACAACAGAAGGATGTGTTTGCAGCCCCAGCACACGGACAGCAGTGTCCAGCAGTGCTGTGTGCTGTGGGTACACCCCTTACAGTGCTGTTCTGCTATTGATTTACCATTAACTCTGCCGTTTCCATGGAAACTGCACAGCCATCTCTAGCTCTGCCATGATACACAAGCCCTGATTTCTGCTTCCTCAGTGCTGTGAGGTCATTTATTCTATTTATTGCTATTTTGGAAGCCCCTCTGCGGCATGGGGCTGCAGGATGAATGCCATCAGCAGACAGTGGGGTCTATTCCATCCCAGGGAAGATGCTCAGAGTTGGATCCTCACCTAAGCTTCTGCTGGGTTGGCTTACAGACCTCTGTGACAAGCTTCTTCTCTTCAAAATTCAGGGAATTAAGGAGAGAGAAAGAGCTGCTTCAGCTCAGGGCAGAAAAAGCAGTGAGGAATTTTAGCAACCATTGAGCACTGCTTTTGAGATACACAATATCGGAGGTCAATATTAAATCTCAGCAAACCCAGCCTAGAGCAACTGGGGAAAGGGAAAATAATTTTACAACGAATGGTTAAAATAATTCAAAAATAGTTTCAAAACTGTCGAACCCACAAATAAGCTGTTTGAGTCACCATCAGGACAAGAGGGAGTGAACATGGCTTCCGAACAGCCATCTGATGGTAATCACATCATCACACCACAGAAATCCCAACCACGGTTAAACGTGTATGCTCAGGTATTAATGCGGGACACAGAAGATGACATGGAGCCTTTAGGGACTTAAGACACCCAACGCCATTGGCATCACCAGAACAATGACAAGGACATCTGGGCAAGTCATGGAATTATAGAATGGCCTGGGTTGAAAAGGACCACAATGCTCAGCCAGTTCCAACCCCCTGCTATGTGCAAAGTGGCCAACCACCAGACCAGGCTGCCCAGAGCCACATCCAGCCTGGCCTTGAATGCCTGCAGGGATGGGGCATCCACAGCCTCCTTGGGCAACCTGTTTGCAGCACGTCTTTGCTTGGTTTGTAAAATATCTGTTCTCCTGAAGTTTGGGTCCTGCTGTATCATGACTGAGCGTTTCTGTTCCTGCCCTTCCCATCCATGCCACGCTTCCCAGTTGGGTTTCTACATAGAACCAAAGAACCACCAAGGCTGGAAGAGACCTACAAGATCACCCAGTCCAACTGTCCACCTCTCACCTATAGTTCTCACTACACCACATCCCTCAATGCGCCTGAACCTTCCTTGAACACCTCCAGGGTTGGTGACTCCCCCTCCTCCCTGGGCAGCCCATTCCAGCACCTGACCATTCTTTTGGAGAAACAGCATTTCCTAACGTCCAACCTCAGTCTCCCCTGGTGCAACTTGAGGCCATTCCCTCTCATCCTATCACTGTTACAGGAGAGAACAGGCCGACCCCCAGCTCACAACCTCCCTTCAGGCTGTTACAGAGAGTGATACGGTCTCCCCTGAGCCTCCTCTTCTGCAGACTGAACAACCCCAGCTCCGTCAGCTGCTCCTCATAAGGTTTGTGCTCCTGTTAGGACTGCTGGTCACTTTAAGACACTCAAACATTCATGTTTATGTTTCCCAAACTGTTTGTTAGAGGATGTTTGTGCTCAAGAAGGAACACCATCGGGTCCCAGCCTCACTCCCAGCACTGTGCACCATCCTGTGCCCATCTCCAGCCCACAGAGACAGACCATACCTTTCCCTCGCTGATTAACCCTTGTTAGCTTACTTTCAAGAATTTCTTATATGCTGCTGCCAATTCTGTAGATCTAATAAACCACATCTCTTACAGAAGCCCTCAAACAAGGACAGACCAAACAGCGGTCTGGTGTTGGTGGATTGCACGCAACCGGGACGAGGTTGGAGCAAACCTTTGTCTTCCTTACCTTAAAAATGTGTGCTTTGAGAATGTGATGTCCCAATTCGATCGTTTGCTGTCGGTTGAGTTTTCCTTCCTGACGGGAAAACCAGAAGGCAAGCAATGTGTGGCCACTCCTGGAAAGAGAAGAAGGAGCACGTCGGTATTTAAAGCCTTGTACCAACAAAAGAGCTTCGGAGAGCAAAGCCTTTGGGAGACAGAGCTGGACTTGTTCTCATCTATAAACCACCAACTCCAATCCCCTTCCCTTGTATTTAATACTTGGTGACCACTTGCAAGTCAAACCAGATCATCAGAAGATAACAGCAACGATACACTCTCTGCGAGCAGATATAAATTAAGCAGTGCTGAAGGAATGATGCCACGAAAGCCACGGTGCTGCTTTTAAAGTCATTCTATGGAATAAGACCCTAATTTGGAGAGCACACCGCCGATGGATTCAAAGCACATCCATGCTGTGAAAAATGGCCTTTAAATGACAACTGCACTCCCCACCGTGTGACCTCTCCTGTGCACACTGATGCAACTCTGCATTCACTAAAGCTTCTTCCAAATGCAATCTCCCCTTTTGCAGTAGCAAAGAGGCTGTGGTGCAGGAGCTGCCAGGCTGACAACCTGAAAAAATGGGCTAAGCAACACACAGAGATCCTTTAATACAAAACACAGTAACAGAAACACCAGCTGCCTTGGCTCAGTTGCCTTTGCTGACCTTTCCATGCCCAAACATCCACCTCAGGGCGTTGGAAGACGGCAGTGTCATCTCAGACACTCAAAGGACTGATTCTCCGTATGGGCATAGAAACACAGTGCAAAAAAGTGAAGTGCTGCCAAACATTCTGGGGTGAGAATGGCACCTATAGGTGGGGCTGCAACTGCTGGAGGTCCTGTAAGGCACTACGCTCTGTGCTCGGTGCTCCGGGAGCTGCAGGGTTCTTGAGTTGGCCAACAAATACACTCTTTGTGAACCTTTCCACAGACTGCATTTGCTAAAGAAAGCAACCCAGGCCTTTGCAAGCTGGAGATGCATTTCCCTACTGCAAACACTGCCACTGCCTGCAAAGAACTGGGAGCAAGTGAGGCTTTTCCAAGGTCTCCCAAGTGTTATCTGATATAAAAAAAAGAGAAATAATTCTGATGTGGCCAAATATGCAGACCGTAACAAGCAAAGCAACTCCTAGCCCTGACATTGAGGGCAGAGAAGAAGTTCAGATTCTTCCATAAGCCCCTGGGTACCCTCAAGGGAGTCCTTTTTAACCCATTTAATTCCTGGAACTAAATAAGAATGTGATTCCATATAAAAGCAACCAAACTCCCTCAAGCCAAACAAAACCAAACATTATATAAGCTGTGGCTTGAGAAGGGCTTTTAAGGACAGGGAATGTTATTAGCTCATCACTGTTTGGTAAAACAGAAAGTGCTCAGCCTGGCCAAAAGGCAGCAAGCATTGCAGCAAGCAGACGTCTGCAAAAGGACAGGGATTTATCTGCATGTCTCTGTCCAGAGAGAACACCAAGCCCAGGTGCTGCCTACATGTGGTTGCACTGTCAAAGCTCTGGGCAGAGCAGCAACAAAAGGGACAGAAGGAAAGTTGGTACAGCAGAAGGGCTGAGATGCGGTTGTAGGACGCTGAGCCATCCGTGGCTCACTGCATTTCCCTCTCATTGCTCTCTTCCCCTTTGCTCTCCACTTTTGGAGCAGGAAGGAATCCCCCCCCTCAATTCATGCCCTTTGGAAGGAGACAAATGCCCTTTGCTCATTGCACTGACAGACCTCTATGAAGGCCCATGGAGAGATGGAACAGCACAGACAAAAACAAACAACTGCACATCACAGCTTGAGTGCTGAGAGGTGGGGTGTGCAGCAACTGCCAGATTGCATCCATCCCCATTCAGCCAGATTGTTAAAGCTTACCACCACCCCAATACTCCCCATATGTCCGCAGTTCATCAGCCTCACATTGCTCTGCTTCTGCTCCAGGCAGCAGCCAACATTATATCAACTCATCCCCCTGCTGCAGGGAGTGGTGCACTGGGCTGGAAACTGGCATGGGCTTTTTGCACCACTTTGCCCATTGCAAAAGAGGAAATAACAGCACTTGTTGGAGCAGAGATGACTGAGAACTCTTCAGAAACGCTTGGGAAGGATGTGAGCAGAGCCAGGACTGCAGCAATGCTAAGAAGGGGCTGAGGTTGTGGTTTAGTGGGTGTGCGATGATGGGCTGGGGTTGGTCTTGATGATTCTTGGAATGGGAATGGTGAGAATGGGTCAATGGCTGGTCTTGATGATCTCGGAGGTCTTTTCCATCCTTAACAATTCTCTGAATGGGAATGGGTCAATGGTTGGTCTCAATGATCTTGGAGGTCTTTTCCAACCTTAACGATTCTCTGAATGGGAATGGGTCAATGGTTGGTCTCAATGATCTTGGAGGTCTTTTCCAACCTTAACGATTCTTTGAATGGGAATGGGTCAACGGTTGGACCTGATGGTCTTGGGAGTCTCTTCCAACTTTAATCATTCTGTGATTCTATGAAGATCCAGAAAGTTCTGCCATGACGATGAGCAGCTCCATGCTGACACGCAGCCCAGCAACCCCACTCCGCTCCGGCACTGCCCTGCTGCAGCTGGAGGGCATCTACCCAAACCTGATCACACGCACGGCTGTTACGAACATGGCATCTGCCAACTCTTCCAGAATCAAGCACAGCATTCATGAGTAATGCATTACCCCTGCAATGTTTCCCAGACCTCGGCTCCAGGCTCGTTGATAAATACTTGCAGTCACTTGCTCTGTCAGCACTCACTGCATGCTAAAGCAGACTCCAACAGCACAGCCTTTCCTTTTTTTTTTCTTTCCCTTTTTTCCCCTCCAAACAGAGCAGCGGATGGCAGTAATGATCAGTACTGATTTCTACATCAAGGAGCTCAGTGAAACGGTCTGCTTTGAATTTCGCCACTGCAGAGTTTGCCATCAGAGATTTTCTATTTTTAATGTGAGATTTCTTCTGGTGAAAAATTAATAGCGCTGCCAGCTCAGCTCCGGGAGCCTTTGTTTGCTGCTGCAGATCGTGTGTGGCACAGCCAGAGCGTGGCTGGCGAGGGCTGTGCTCAGGGATGGGCACAGAGAGATGGAAAGACCCCAAAGCTCAGTGAGAATCAGTCCTTTCCACTGCTGGCCCTACCCGAGGCCAAACTCCTGATGTACCCCCACGTCTCCTCCTTGCAGCTCACCCCACGCAGCCGTCCCAAACCCAGGCACTGTGCCCAGGAATTTGCTCTTCCCAAAGACGTCCACTCCGGCAACGCCGCCACTTCAGCACAGTCTCCTCCGACACTGATGGAGCCTCTGCTGTCCCAGGGATGGCTGCAGAAACACCCAGCACTGATGTATTGATTCCTATAGCATAGCTTCCCTCTGATGTTATAATTGCCCATTCACTCAAGAAGGAACTAACGTTATGCAGTTATAAAAGCAACAGTTCTGAACAGCAAACGTTCTTAAACACAACATGCTATTTCCTACAGAATCAAACACTGCTTTAATTTGCCAAGCTCGTGGGGCAGAGCTCACAGCCCAGGAGGAACCCTCCCATCCCTGAGGATGTCACAGCAGAGAGACAAACTGTGCAGCAGCCGGTCTGAAAGCATCACCTGCCACAGGTACAGAGGCATGGCAGCAGTGCCCAGTTCCAGTTCAGGGATGCTCCCATCAGTGGGACAGGGCTCAGGGGAAGGGTTAATTTCACCACCACAGCTTCAGGTTGCTTCCTTCACTTAACAGTTGTCTTATTCACAGATCTACCCACACCGCAGCCACTGTTGGCTATCTGTTATACTGCAGGAGCCTGAAGTATTCACACCCTCTGTTCCAGGTGCTTCATGTGGCATTTCCAGGCTGGAAGGGGCCACTGGCGGACATCTCAGCACCAATTTTCACAGGACAGCAATGAGCATCCCAAGCACCCCAACCCCAATGCACCTCCATCACTGATGCCGCTCTCTCGGACATCTGACTCCAACTCAACACTTCAACCTCTTCTGCATACAGCAGAAGTGCTCTATGGGTGCCTTCTGGTTTAGCAAAGGCAAAGAACTGCACAAAATGCCTGCACCAAGGTATCAGCTCATTGCCTGCTGCCTCACTGCCATCCCCAGCGCCTCGTGGGTCGCAGAACACTGCAAGCAGCAGAGTGTGGGTCCAGCAGCAGTGATGAACGAAGCAGCACTGGGGTGCTGGAGGGCTCACAGATGTCTCCTTGCTGCTGGGCTGGGACTGAGCACTGAGGAAACCAGTCCCACCTACACAGCCACAGCATCACACACATGGGAGGGATAGGGTTTGGGAATGGAGCCTCCAACGCTGCTGGGTACCAACCATGCTGCATCCATGTGTCAGTGAGTATGGGGAGCATGTGGCCAGATGGTGTGACATGGTGGTCAGAGGGCTCATCTGCACGATAACATCCAGGATAATGTACCTGAATCCTCATCAGGAGCTGATCCTGGAGAGCATCTCCACTGCATCACATGGGAGAATGGCATGGGGTGCTGGGCACTGCCGGAGGGGCAGCGAGGAAGAAGAATGGGTGGCACTCTTTGATTCATGGTAACAAAGCAACGATTTAAAAAATACAGAGCAATAAGGAACAAAAGAGAGAGAAAAGCATTTCGGAACACTTGCAGAGCCTGACTTAATGAGGTTTAAAATCACAGATCCAGAGAGCAGAGATGGAATTCTGCCGTCTCCGCTCAGCTCATAAAGCTTTTCCCAAACCCTGCCGGTTGCCAGGAGCAAATTACTTCGTATTCAGAGCAAATAAGTGATGTCTGAGAGCACGGTGAAAAGACTGCTGGCATAAGTCAGTGACCACGTTGGGTGGCTGAATGGGCAAAGCCATCTCTCCATGAGCTCTGCGATGACCGCACGCACGGAGCGCTGGGCAGGAAAGCAGTGGCACACTTTCTGTCCTCATTTCACCTGCTGTAATTTCGCACATGTAGGATTGCAGCAGAGCGGGGGATGTGACTTGGAAGTGCTTCACTTCCATTTGCCTGGGAGTGATGTGGAGCAACGTCGGGGCTGCTCTCAGCAAACCTCTGGAAGGCTCTGCTCAGTGAGGATTGGAGGGATGCAATAACAAGAGCAAATTAAGCAACATTTCGTTCTTCAGTAAGCACTCGCATTGCCTCCAATTAATTCCACTTCTCTCTCTTTGGTGGCTCAGTGCCACCAAATGGATTACTCAGTGGATATTTCCTCCAGTGAATATTTCTTCTTTCTTTAGATGTAAAAGTGGGACAGCATGCACAAGTTTGCCATCCAGAAAAAAACAACAAGAAAGAGATTTTATGAGGACATGAATGAGATTTTATGAGCAACCGAAGACAAAACATATTCCAGAAAGCTTCTCCATCTGAACACTTAGGTTGCATGTCTAATGAGCCAGTAGTTCGGCTGATGTCCTATGTGATGTGAGCAATCACATCTGCTCTTCATCTCATCTCATCAGACATGATTTGTAACATCTCCCTTTTCTTCTCTTCCAACCAACGCTGCAGCTGCAGCTCCATCCAAGTGTGGGGACAATCCTTGTGCCTGACTTATCCCCAGTGGTTTTAACCACTCCTTTCTCAGCTGTGAACTTCTCCATGAGATCAGAGCCAGCACCTGGAAACGCCAGCCATGGGGATGTTCATATGAGGTCTCCAGCATTCACTGTAATGGTGCTGTTGCCCATTCCTTTCACATTTCAGAATGTACCACTTGCAAGTCAGGGAATCAGACAACTCTATTCTGGAAGTGGTAGAGGAAGCTGAGAAGTCGTGTTCCTGGTGTTGGCAGGGATTGGGTCCTCACTGCTTGGTGGACAAACTGTGTTTGCCCATTCAATGACCAGGAGGGCACCAGGAGGATGGACTGATTCATCTTTGTGATCCAAAAATACAGCGCTCAGCTGTATTCCTCTTGATGGGGAAATTAAACCAGCAAGAAACATTTCATTGCCCTTCTCATGCAACGGGTACAGAGGGATCCCAACCCCAAACCATGGGTAAACCACTGCTTCCACCATGCCAAAATGAGAGCTGTTGGAACAACCACCAACCACCAAACCCTGTGGTGATCTGCTAATTTATTGCACCAACTCAGCATGCGCTCTGAGCAACACCAGGACAGCAGGCACACAGCTGGACATGGCACAACCACCAACTGCCCAACGATGCAAGGGAATCAAATCAATACAAAACACATTCTTTAGCATCACCTCGAGTTCAAACGGCATCTGTTTCACGGAGCAAAAAGCATCCCATGTGAGACCTACCCCGAGGTTTGGTGAACGCTCCATCATTTCAACTAACGATAAATAAATCTCAGCATATTCTGAGAGATTTTCAGGATCTTAGAATATAAAACAGAGGGGGAAAAAAGCCAACTAACCAGGCTGTGTAATGACAAAGCTGGGTAGAGATTTTCTGCTTCATTAGAAATTATCCTCTTTCAATTTTTCAGGTTTAAAATGGAAAAGTATTTGGAAATTGGGGAAAAGCATTTGGAAAGCCAAGCTGGATGGGTCTGTGAGCAACCTGGTCTACAGGGAAGTGTCCCTGCCTATAGCAGGATGGCAGGAACCAGATGATCTTAAAGGTCCCTTCCAACCCAATCCATTCTATGATTCTATTACTCTTCTACTTCTACTCTTCTATTACTCTATTACTATTACTTACTATGATAGTTAGGAGCTATCTGTGAACAAGCTTTAAGCAACCGACGTGCAATGGATGGAGCCTGACCTACTGGTTGGCAACACAGCCCATGGCATGGGGTGGAACCAGACGACATTTAAGGTCACCTCCAACCCAACCATTCTACGACCCTGTGATCCCCACACCTCCCATTTCAGCATTTGTTGCATAACTGGAGTCTTACAGACAAAATTTGCACTGCACTCCTTTCCTACACGCCTCCTAAACCAGTTATCTATTGACTGGGGACTGCTGGTCAGATCACCCTTTCCATCAAACACAATAAGACACTCATTTGCTTCTAATTCATTCTCCATCATCCTGCTGGGTAAGATGTAAAAACGCAACTTGGAGGAGGACCAAGTCCCTCCTTGCAGCTTGCCTCCTGACAGAAAGGAAAATGCAAAACACCTCCACTGCACTGTGTTACAAGACGGCTCTGCTCGAAACCATGGCAACTGAGCACGGTTATCACTGCTGCTGCTGAGCCAGCCTGCACCGAGCGCTGTGGAGACAGAGCAGGTTTGGTTCATGATGTGGAACCGAAGGGAATGGGTGAGGAGCTGCCCCCACCCACACCTCCAGAGACATCATTTCTTCACTGAGATATCGAGGTTATCAGGTATCTTCCAACACCTGATCAATTCTTGGTGCATGGTGAATGTTTACTGCAGAACACTGATTTCCCACGCAGTATTTCTGGGTTTGGTTTCAGACCCAAACAGCCCCGCAGTGCCACAACAGCTCCTGTGCTGGGCACCAGCAATTGGGGTCTGCATGATATCAAATGCTGCAGGGGCTTTCTTCATCCTTCTTCTGGAAACCCAATCCTAGGCATTTGGGATTTCAGACTAACACCACATCCTGAGATGTGAGGATGGATCTCCATCTCCGTGCCATAGAAATGTGCTGCTCACAGTGGGATATTCGTCCCAGGGTCTCCGGGAGGAGCCACTCTCCTCCACGGCCATCCCAGTGGAAGAGAACACCTGAAATCTACCCTCAGAGCTGCACACTGGAAAGGAGAGAGGACGGGGCAGGGTTCACCTCACCCAGTTTTATCTGCCAGTGCTGGAGGAGGCTGAGACCGTCACCCCACGCTCCCTTTGCAGACCCCCAGGAGCAGACACTCCCATGGCACTCTGCATCAGCCCCACTGCAGCCTTTCAGCTCATGACAGAATCACTCATCCTCAGTTTTCCCCTCTGTCTATAAAGCAAGTCTAGACAAGGAGCTCCGATGGTGGTACTTCAATCCGGATGCAGTAATTTCACTTTGGGGGTCTGTATCTGCCTGCAGCTCTTTCACTGCCTCCCCCAGACCCATCAGTAGCAGCACTGGGATAAAACATTTCATTTTCTAAGTGCTGCAAAAGCAAGCAAAATAACTGCATGGAAGATTCTGACAAAGGCAAACCACGGAACAGTATTACAGGATTTAAGTTAAGAAGTGTCCGAGTGAACACACCATTATCACCACTTTTCCATGCTCTGGTCACAGTGGATTGGGTCTTTCCCTACGATGCTTTATGTTATTTGTCAACTACGACACTTGGTAAATGGTGCCAGTGGGGGAAGTCATTACTGGACATTGTGTTCCTCCTCTTCCTTCTTCCTATACCTCCAAGAAGACTGGAACACGCTCTGTTCAACACAAGGAGAATGATTCCCCACTGGTGGTGCTGTGGCCCCAAAGCCCATCACCCCCATTTCCTTCACGGTGTCCTCATACCCGGGCTACATCAATTAAGAACAGCCTCACAAAACCACATTTCACTTCAAAACTCGTCCAAAAAACATCGGCATCAGCAGCTCCATTCCTCACTGCATCGACACGGAGAGGGCAATGAGCTCTGTGCTAACAGTGTGCTCCTGCCCCGGTGATGATGAACCAAGTCCCATGCAAGCAGAAAGTAAATCAAAGCTGCTGCTAAATCTTCATAGGCTGCTCCTGGTAGCTCAGTCAGGGGCGAGCTGTGCTTCTTTTAGAGAAACAGAATGAAAAATCATTACTTATCTTCATTGTTACTAAGGGTTTACCGTGCCCTGAGCTCAACGTCTCAATATTAGCTCTTCCCCAAGAGCTGGACAGGAGGGTTCTGAGGAGCACAACAGCAGAATCTCAGAGGGTCTTCCCTATTAATCACCAAAATGTATCCTGCCTCATTATCTACCATCGGAGTGTAATGCAATTAGCGTGCATTATGCATTAGAGAAATTTATTAGCCCTCCAGTACGTACAGACTCGCACTGAAGCCACTGGCAGCCTGTTTTAACACTGTGTAACTTCTCTCCTTGCCCCTGGCAAGGCGCCTGGTCTGCTGAGTGCTGGCAATCCCATAGGGCCCTATAGATGCCCACATATGCTCAAGTCACCATGTGTTTACCACCTGAGAGGTGGAGGCCATCACCTCTCGTCCTACCACTGTTACCTGGGAGAAGAGAATAGGAAGCCCCTGGCCACCTCTGTAAGCAGCAGGAGGAACAGTGCTGGGCTCAGGGAACCAAAGCACCTGGACTACACAACTGCACGACCGGCTGGCAGGTGCAGAATGCCACATATGGGGGTGCTCAGCACCAGGGGAGCATTCTGCAGGTGGGTTTCCTTTTCCTGGCAACACAGGACGGCACTGGATTGCCTGAATTCCTCCTGTTGTGGCAAGCACTGCTCCCAGCCTGCCCATACCCAGGAAGGGGAGCAGCTCTCAGCTCCACAGGCATCAGAGGCACAAACACATTGCAGAGGGTCGAAAAGAATTCCCCAGTGACAAGCACTTAATGACTCAAGAGGAAGGATATCAGATAGCTAACATTGATTGATACACAGACACTTGCTGCTGTAAGATGCTTTCCAAAGGGTTCACTCGATAGGACTGTTGTGCAGAACCTATTAAAGCACGTCGGTTTCCCATTGGGAGGAGCTACGTGCTCTTCTTCTACTGCAGCCTGTTTGCCACAAAATTCAAAGCAGTAAATTACTCCGAGACCGCCAGCAGCTACGGCTGCTTTGATCAGCCAGGAGCTGTTTGGTTCCAGCAGACAGTGCTGTGTTTCGTCAGCCTGGCCACGGGGCCCAGAGATGCCCCGATAAGGCCGAGAATCCGAGTGTTTCCCTGACTTTTGTGATCGTATTTTTGGAGCTGGGCAGGCAAAAGAGAGCAGAGCTTACGGGGATCAACGACCAGAATTACAGTCAGAGCGTCTGTTTCCACTCTTCGGTAAAAACAAAAGATAACGCTGTTAATAGTGATCGTTGGGCTTAGAGAATATAAATCTAACCATGATTAAATTCTGTTCTCTGTGAGCTAAGCCAGGAACTCTGCTGCTGTCAGAACAGAGATTACACATGCACTTAGATTCCAACACTGCTAGAGCCTGACTCCGTTCCTTATTCTGCTCTCCAAAAGACGTTTAATAGGACTACAAGGAGCAAGACTTCAAAAAGAAGCCAGCTTCAAAAGATGCATCCACGCCGCCCATCCTTCACCTCCCCATCCCTCACTTGGAGTGGCTGGGAGGGGTTGGAGGAGGATTCCCCCTCCAGTCGGAGCTGGGGATGTCAATGCAGCCCCCCCCAGCAGTGCCACAGCCGCAGCTCTGAGCTGCTGAGCGTGGACCCTCCGAGGTCCTTCCAGGGCTCAGCTCACCCTGGAGATGACTCTGACGTTTGCTGGCTCAGCTGTGTGCCCAGGAAGCACTCACATCTTTCCATGACCAACACAAAGGCGTAAGGAGACCAGCACAGATGGAGACGCAGCAGACAGATGAAAGCCGAGCGAGAGCAATTTGCTCCCACGTGTGACCCCAAGCAATGGAGCGATTCTCAGAACAGAACGGGATGCTTTTAGATGAGCACATCCATAAACCCACTTCTCAGAGCTCCTGCTTACCTAGGATCACAAAGAAACTTGGTCTTTTCACCTTCTTCTCTCCAAATGAGCCATTCGCGGAAAGAGGGATGAACAAACATTCGCGTCATGTCTCTACGTTTGATAAGAAACATAGAAAGGTTCTCCATCCTCTGCTGAAAGTCATCCCACTCCAAAGTGCCCTCAATGTTACCTGCATTAATGGCCTGAAAAATATGCTCATCTGTTAAAGGATGCAGAGATGCCACTGCCACATTCAAGAGAGGCATAACCCGATCAAAGGAAGACTGTGTTGGGAACTTCATATTGCACTGCAACAGGTAAACTTCTGACAGAGACACTGGGACTACTTTGTAGCTGGAGCTTTTTAGTACTAGATATCCTTTCTCTATGAGATCAAAAGTGAGTTTCAGGTACAGGTAGGACCCTTGGCTCAAGGTCTTGAGGTGGGAGCTGAGTTTGCCAAAGGTGGTGTTGTCCATCTTGCCGTTCAGTGAGATGTTGTTCTGGATCTCCGAGCTGCTGTGTATGCGGTGCAGGATGTACGCCTGCAGGTCCTGGTCTATGGCTTCGTTCTCTTCCAGTCTATCCAAAAATATTCTGTGGAAGGGCAACAGCTTAATTATTTCCTGCAAAGAAAGAAAAAAGAAGTATATTCATTCTGGGAATGCTTATTATTCATTAAGTAAAATTGATTTGTATTACAATAGCACCTCTGAGACTCCTTTAAGACCTTTTCCATCAGAGAAAGCACACAAGAAGGCGGTTTATACCCTCAGGACCTCACAACCTCATCTATAATCAAACAGTTCCTGTGTGAGACATGACTGAAATAGAAATGCAGGACGTGGTTCCTAGCAATGCATCCGTGAGGAGGACTGGGAAACTGGCACAGAGAGGTGCCCTCATTATCCCTACCCCAGCCCGACCCAACAGCAGCTTGCCATTCCTCCTGCTGCCATCTCAGCCATTGGAAGGGAAGGACGTGGAGGTGACAGAACAGAGAAATCCCACTGCTGCTATCAGCAGGGACATGCACCCAACCAGCAGGGCAGGTCACAGGGAGCATGTTCCACTGTTTCCCAGCAATGATGTCTAGCTGGGTACCGTGGCCAGGGAATCTCTCATTTGCTAAGCTCACCGATGTTCTTACAGAGCAAAACTCAACATCATTAAAGGCTTTTCCAACAGGGCTCTCATGTTATAGGCTCTGTCACTGCAAAGTGGGGGGAGAAATGACACAGCAGAGCCAGGCAGCGCAGACTGAGGAGAGCAGTCCCATCTCCAAAATGGTGGTGCAAAACCAAAGCTCACAGTAAAGACAACAGGGGATGCAATTTACCTACCACCAGCAAAGCCTGATACACACTAAGCTACTCTTTATCACAGCCCATCCTGACAACACAGCAGCTACCAGGACTCAGAGTACCTGTAGACTTGTCCTGACGGTCACAACGAGCTTCAGCCAGGAAGGGAACTTCCCAATCATTTTGCTCAGGAATGATACGATGGTGTCACCATAATCTGGCTTGTGAAATTCAGCCTCGTTTAAACCATCAATTAATATGATGAAATCTTCATCGGGGATCTTCCTCTCTGAGATGCAAAAGAAAGGAGAAAGCGTTTCCTTAGGAGGCCAAACACGTGGCTACAGCGTACTTTAAGGGTAAAGAAGAAAGAAGATACAGTGACAGCACCTCTCTTATGACACGCTAATTGCACATACGTAGGTCCATGCATACTAGACTTCCATCCTCAGAAAATAGGTATTTTAATGAATGAATGCTCATTGCCAGCATGAGCTGCCCACGGTGCTCTGGGGAGATCAGTGGAATCCCACTCTGTCCCAGCCTGACGTTACCAAGTTGCATTTCATTCTGAACGTACCACTGATATCCATATGAAAAACACATACTTTGCATTAAAGTCACCGGAGATCCTTTTTCAGCTGACTCCCCAATAAGCTCATTGGATGCACTTGGAAACACGCTTTATGACTCTGTAATCATGGAGTGAGTGGAGCCTGAGTTCTATATCCACATCTCATGTTTCTCATAAAGCCCAAAGGAGGAAGCAGCGAGAGGGGAAGAATCCCTACTTTGTTCTCCTATATATTATTTAAATTCCTTGAGATTAAATATATATACATATCGGAGAAACGTGAATCTAAGTTTCTCAGTGATATCCATCATTAACCATTAGGCAACAATTTTGCCCCAGCACCATTAAAACTCCATCAGCACCTTGTAAAAGACCTGCTGACATATTTACAGTGCCTTAAACGTTACAGATCTTAAAACCAATTCTCAGACACTGCCTGTTTTGTTGCAGAGCTCTCGGTAGCCATCAGCCTGCCAGCACTCTCCATCAGCAGTGCTGGAAGATGTGGGGACCCCGATTCCATATTTCCACGCCCTAATAACTTGGGACCATCTGGAAGTCAACCTGCTTGGCAAGAGAAATGAGCATCCTCCAAAACGCCCTACAACCCAGAGCTGAAATACCTCCCAATGAGATACCCAGCTTGTTTTCCTGCACAGCAGTGCTTCCCAACCCAGGAGTGCGGGGAGGAAGGAGCAGCCACGCTCCTCCTACGGTGACATTTGTGCATGCCAGGAAAACAAAGTGCTGTGCTCGTGCTGGCTCTGCATGTCCCCATGCCCAGGAGAACCACACGCGTTGGGTGCACGCTGCTGCTCTGCGCTTCGGGCCGTGTCTGCAAGCTGCTCTGAACAACGGGGCTTCAGATCTGGTAGCAGCTGCACCTGTGTCACGTTGGCTCAGATGTGGTGATACAAAGGGTCAGAACAGAAACTAATCTGGACTATTTGTGAGGCTGATGACAACAGACACCATTTTGCAGGACAACAGAGCCTTGAACTCTGCAGCGCCCCGACAGCTTTCATGACAACGAGCAAAGATCTTCAGAGCAGTGACTGTCACAGTGAGTTAGTGACTTCTTGTGCGAGGAGGAAAGAAAAGGAGACAAAATCAATGCTGCTTTGGGAAAGCTCTGAGATCAGCAGTCGGGATCTGATCTGTTAGCAGCTGCCTTAGAAGCTTCAGACAGGATGTCTATAAACTTCTACGGTATCAGCCCTTCTGCTGAAAGCTTCCAATTCTCAAGAGTCCATTAAACAAAGAAAAGGAGAGGGAAAAACACTCCTCCCCAAAATATGAGACAAAGTAAGTTGTCATGATTGGGACTGTGCATGGAAACTGTCGTGTGTTTTCACCTTCAGAGCTGCGAGGCCACATTCACATGGGTGGACAGGGACAGGACAAGGAGGGATGGTTTTAAACTGAGACAGGGGAGGATTAGGTTGGATATGAGGAGGAAGTTTTTCACCCAGAGGGTGGTGATGCACTGAAAAGGTTGCCCAAGGAGGCTGTGGATGCCCCATCCCTGCAGGCATTCAAGGCCAGGCTGGATGTGGCTCTGGGCAGCCTGGTCTGCTGGTTGGTGACCCTGCACATAGCAGGGGGTTGGAACTGGATGAGCACTGTGCTCCTTTTCAACCCAGGCCATTCTGTGACTATGATTTGGTATGGGGAAGAAACTGAGAACACGAAGTCAGACACTCTGCCATTGTTTTTGGCCCTGTATGGCACCCCAGGAGAGCAGGGGCTGCCAATCTCACAGATAAGCGTGGTGACAATTTCAGCTCCTCCACGTCTCACCTCCCACCCGCAGCTCCTGACCACTGCTGGGTTTAAATGCACAACTGCAAGAAAGCATTTCAAAACAAACAAACAAACAAAACAGTGGCGGGGAGCAAAGAGAAAGCATTGGGAGCGCCGTCCCCGTACCTTTGTGCAGGTTCTCCAGGGGCTCCAGGATCCCCCTGCGGAAGGAGGCCATGGGGTCCTGCACGCAGGAGCGGAGGCTCAGCATGCTCTGCAGGTGGGGCTCACGCAGCAGCTGCTCCCGGTAGGCGACGAATTGGGGTGAGCGGCACAGCAGCGCGGCCACGTTGTGCACAAACTCGGGCACCAGGCAGGTGTAGGCGTTGTCTGCCTGGCAGTAGTGGTAGGCGACGACCTGCAAGAGAGGGAAGGAAGGACGAATGCACCTCTGCCAGAGCTGCATAATGGTTAGCTGCTGCTAACCATGGCACCGTGTGATCCTGATGCATTCTGGCAGGTGAGCTCTTTGAGGATCGCCAGCATTAAGTGCCCGTGACAGGGATGCAGATGAACCTCTGGGTGCAAACCGGCACTGATCCTGAGGATGGACGGAGCAATGAAATTCTGCTGGTGCTGCTCCCCGCACACGCACTGCCAGCACTGCCAGCTCCACGTAGCAGCTGGTAAGGGCTTGGGATTGCTTTCTTCCACTTACTTCTTGCTGGCTGCTCCCCAGTGCTGGGTGCTGGGAGGCCACTGCATGGCTCCTGCTGGAGCAGAGCACCGTGCACGGCAGCAGCTGCAAGCGACAGATCCCACGAACAATGAGAACACAGTGCTGTGCATCACCCATCCACCACCATGCAGCTCTTCATTCAGAAAACACAGGGAAAAAATAGAAGAAACCCTCTGCTTCTCCTAGATCAACTCATTTTCCCAGGTCTTCACAATCTGCCGTGCTACTCCTTTGAGTATCACACCTGCATACACGTGCCTAAGCTCTACTGGATACCTCACAACAGAGTTTTTGCTACCATGTACTCACTGCATCGAGCCATAATAAAGGCAGGGATTTCTTTCCCATTTGTTTGGGGATTATAACTGTGATTCCCGCAGTATAAAGGTCCTGAACCGCCCTCCCTTGATGCCATGTTCCTGGTAACAGAAACCAAACTCCTACATGCAGAGCTCTGATCTCCATCCAGCACAGTATGCAGACCCAAAAATGAAGGTCCCTTCATTACGAGAGGCTCATTACCTTTATCCAGGAGCCTAAGGAGCCACGTCATGGGAAAGGGGACAGGAGTGTCCTTGGTCAGTGCTAAATGTGGGGATGCATTTCCTTCTTCTGGAATACACCCACAGTTACAGCACAGTTCATGGGAACCCATTACATCCACTCCTGATACTCAGGATGGAATCATCAGTGTATTGACGGTGCCTGTAAGATGAATGCAGTGCTTAAGGGATGGACCTGAAGATGCACCCGTAGGCAGGGAGGACTTCAGAAGGGCCCTAAAGGAATGGCACAGTGATGCTCTCAGAAACGCAACTGCACAACGTCAGCTTGATGGCATTTATTCTCCATGACATTTTCTCCATTTCAAACCCAAAAGAGGCTGCCAAAAGTGAGTGTGGTGCTGGGAAGCAAACTCCATGCCCATCTCAGAGCTGCCTGCCAAGCAGGGAACAGCCTGCCCTCCCAAAGACACCGGTCTGTCTGGGTGCCCAGTGAGTGTGCCTTCACTTCAGCCTTTGGTAAATGATGTTCAGCAGGCTGCAAGCTGTGAAGTTCCTTGCTCTAATCACTGCCTCAGACACGGGTATATGGTGCCTACAAGGAGCCCTAGTGCAAAATAAGTGGGATACTACAAAAGATGGGAAAACAACACATAAATCGAGAGAGCCAACACAACCCGGCAGTCAGTGCTCCTCCAACAATGGCAAATGTGCAAAGCTCTCCAAGTTGGGAAGGAGGCATCGCTCTGCAATGGCTTCACACCACAGGTGGGTTCTGAGGATGGAGCTCTGTCTCTTTCAAACACAAATCTGATTCTACTGCTCGGAATGGGATCTCTTAGCAACAGCAAAAAGAAAGCAAGTGAAGACTTGGCCTGCAACAGCGACTTTCCTAACACCATTGGGCCTCTCATGCATTGGCCGCACACCAAAGAAGTACACTTATCATGAGCTTTTAGGCATTTTTTTTTAATATTAGTGATGTGCTATACGGCTTGAGAAACACGAGGTACAGGGAAGGCAGACGCTGCCTCTCCTGGTCCATGGCCAACGCTCGTGGGTACCAACATGACCCCACACCTCCTGACGTGGGTTGGGGAGCACCCGAACCTTCCCTTCCTCAGGAGAGTCACACTGACTCATCTTCCTAACTGTGAGTGCAGAACTAAGAAGTAAATTATCCATAAACTCTTCAGGTATTAAAGCCAGAGAGCCTTCTGTCCCAATTTTTCCCAACGCCAGCCATGCTCTTCTCTCCACCACATTTCCCATGTCTCCCTCTACCCAAACTCCGTACCCATCACAATCCAGACTGCCTTTCCTCTGCCCTGCTTCGCTCCATCCTCTCTCACCCTCTCCAGGATGCTGTGTTTGTGTCCAGCCCAGCCCAGCAGCAGCTCTGTCCTTCCTGCAGCTCTCCCTGCCCCTCAGCCCTGCACACTGCTCGCTGGGGCTGCGCTCCCTGTTTCAGCTGCTTTGTGCTACACGACTGCTCAGCTTTGCTGAACCCAAAGGGGATTTTGGTTCAGCTGAGAAAGAATTGCATGCAATGAGGAAGAAAAAAAAAGGAGATTTCCTCATACAGATTCGATCTGCGAGGACAGCTATTTGAAGAAAGAGGATGACACGTGCTAAAGGCAGCACAGCTATTCCAAGAGTAACAGAAGATGCTGTTGGAACAGGAGGGAGAGCTATGGGAAAGCAGCAGGAAGAGGGCAGAAAAGGCACAGAGTGGGGAAAATGAGGCAGAGAAGAGGTTGTGCATCACCTATGAAGCACAGAGGAGCAAAGAGAGTGAGCTGGGGGGGAAGAGAGGAGAGCTTGGGGGGACAGCCCAGGAGCAGGAACATGGGGCTGGGAGGGCAGTGTGCATCAAAGGAGAAAGGGGCTGAGATGGCTCAGGGGAAACAAGTTATTTTTACTTAATAGGACAGGCCAATCCAAAGGAGTCATCGAGTAATAGCCTCCCTTTCAGAAGCATTCCTTTGCCATCACACTCTGCTTGCCCTGTCTCAGCTCCCTCCTGATGGCTCCCCCATCCTCCTCCAGCCCCACCAGCCTGAAAGGATGAACCCCACTTCCCTGCACCCGCAGCAACACCCCCAATTTCTGCCTCCTAATAAGATTGATCTCCTTCTGACCCGTACAAAACAGCTTCGAGTCAATGTGCTCCCACCTGCCAAAAGGCTGCCTGCCACTCAGAACGTTGGTTGTCATCATATAAATAGAGATCAGCGTGGCTGTGTTTTATTCGCTGCACATGACCGTGTGTGGATGGGGTGACCCAGTTTATGGGGAATGCTCATTACTTTTACATAGCTGAGTTTGCCAGCAAATGCCCTCTGAAGCTCATTAATGTCACAGGGCTCAGAGGAACAAATCCTTTCACCTCTGCCTGAGTTGGGAGGGCTCCTTTCTTTCCATAGCCCACAGCAATGGTAGTGATGCTCTGCCTTACAGCTGGAAGGGTGGGGAAGGAAGTCAGCAGTGTGCTCAGCATCAGCAGAGCGAGCTATGCAATGAAAGAGCAGCTCCCCAGCTCTGTGTATGGGATAATCCATTAGTGCTGTGCTGCCTTTCAGGCTCATCTGTTTAAGTGCTGCCCCCACAAGCAGCCAGCCAGCAGCCAGAAGCCCAGCAAAGAGGGCTTGCAGTGGTTATTTAAACCATGTACTGAACCCATTAACAATCCTATGTGAATAAAGGACAACACCTTCAGGGACAGTGGGGAGGTGATCCTAACCGGAGGGGACGTGGCAGCACTTCTCCCTCTCCTGAGCTGAACCCATTGTGCTGCGGCTGTCAGCCCTTGCTGGGATGCAGAGGTCACTGGGATGCGGCTCTGCGCTGCTCAGACACCGCTGGGCTCCTCCTGCTGAGCTGAAGCATCAGCTGAATGTAACCCAGGGGCTGGGGAAGCTGTGCCACCGTGACTGAGCCACGCCACTCACCCACCCTGCTCAGAGGAAGTGAAGTTTGAACGTATTGCAGTGGAGGAGAGTAAAAAAAGTAGGAAGAAAAAGGTACAGAACAGCAGAGGTGCGGATTGGATTTGAAAGCCTTGCAGTTTCATAGCATCGTAGAATGGCCTGGGTTGGAAAGGAGCACAGTGCTCATCCAGTTCCAACCCCTGCTATGTGCAGGGTCGCCAACCAGCAGACCAGGCTGCCCAGAGCCACATCCAGCCTGGCCTTGAATGCCTGCAGGGATGGGGCATCCACAGCCTCCTTGGGCAACCTGTTCAGTGCGCCACCACCCAATGGGTGAAAAACTTCCTCCTCATATCCAACCTAAACCTCCCCTGTCTCAGTTTGAATCCATTCCCCCTTGTCCTATCAAAATCCACCCCCGTAAACAGCCGTTCCCCCCCATTTATACACTCCTTTCAAACACTGGAAGGACCTTGCAGTTGCTCTGTGCCATCAGGCTATACGTTTACAAGCACCGAGGAACACAGATCTGTTTAAGAGCAACACAGAGCTCTGCTCTGCTGTGCTCAGCTCACCAGAACGCTGCTGTGCATCTCCTGCAGGATGAGCCCAGGCTGGGCAGCCTCCCTGGCACTGCTGAGATCTGGCAGCCGCTCCGTGGCAGAGGGCAGCCTTCAAATGTATTCAGCAGCCCTGTGAACTTATTTCCATAACATGTGCATATATATATTAGAACAAAAGGCCAGCCAAGCACGCTGCCAGGAATGCTCATGTTTCATGTGCAAGTGCCAGGCTGGGTGCTGCAAGTCGAGAAGCTTTGCTCGTGGCTTCTGAGTCTGCCAGATCTGGCAAGACAAACCCTGCTGTCCTCCCTCCCCTCGTAAGGCACAGAGCGCTGCAGAGGGCAGGGATGGAGCAGAGATGGAAGAGGAACTTTGCAGCCAGGAGCTGCCCAGCAGACTGCAGCTCCTCGTGGCCAGGGGACGTCTGTGGCTCTGCTGCCTCTGCTGCAGCCCCCAGAGTGCATCCGGCCCTTCCTGCCATGACTGCTGCTCACACAACAGAACCCATTTCTGATCCAAGAGAGGTGCAGTGATACCACGAATCCAACAGCAACCAGCAGGGCTGGGGGGACAGGACTTGGCCCACTGCTTGTGATGGCTTTCTTCCTCCTAGGAGCCATTGGCAAGAACTTCAATTGACCCCTGAATGAGCTGGGGTCAGCTTGTTTCCCATTGCAGGTGGAAAGCAGCCAGTACTTGTTCTGTACATCAGTTCATTCCTAACCATTTTGCTCCTCTGTTAGTCTGCTGGTGAACACTGAACCTGAGGATACAGCAAAATAATGCTCTTTTCCAGTGTGGCAAAGAGGCAGGGAGGAGCCTTAGCAGTGCTCCTGCTGGTGGGCTGCAGGCACTTCTTTTTCACGTTAATCATTTGCTGAGAGTGCTGAGCAACCCTCACCCCGAGGAGGTGAAGAACAGACAGCCAAGTCCCACCCTGAGCATCCAGAGGAGGAAAAGCAACCGTTCTCCTGTCATTCCTGCCACCAGAAGCACACAGCTCCCGAGTTTGGGGTAGGTGGCATCTTCAGAAGGAAAGGAGTGGGAGCTTCCCATCAGCACACTGTTCCTTCAGCCTCCAGAGCATCAGTAATCCCCTTCCATAACCACCTGCATTTCTCTGCACGATGACCACTGCACAACCTGGGAGGCAGAGGAGGGACAATGCACACGCTGTTATCCATCTCCTCGCGTATGATTTATATCTCCTAAAACACTCCTGCTGATTGCAGCTGCCCATCTCTGTCACCACTTTCTTTCCCCTTCAATTCCGACCTGTTGCATTAAAGCAGCAAATACAGAACGTGTGTGCAAAGAACCGCTCCTCCAACAGCCCAACCTAAGGGTCACCCTTCCTTCCCCAGCCAGTGGAACAACAAGAGCTTTAAGCAGGCTGCCAGGGATCCGTATTTCATTCCTCAGCTCCTGATGCAGGAACGTGTTCTGCTCTCCCTTCCTCCAGAACCAAAGCATTTCCCCTTTTCTTTTTCAGATGGGGCTCTGGGCAGGGAGTCGAGCTCAGCAATGCAATGCTTTTGTGCCCTGTTGGAGCACGTGGCCTCAGACCCTCAGATGCCTTTAACCACAACTGCTGACCCAGACCACGAGGGGCATTTGCTCTATTTCAGATTTCAGCACCTTCAAAGCCTCGAGCAACCAACACATGTTCGTGATTTCTCAATGGCAACTTAGACACGTGTGACCGAGTTTCCAACCGAGGGGATCACACACAGAACAAAGAGCTCAGAACTGTTATTTTAATGGATTTTCAATGACGTTGCCAGGTCAGTAACCCTTTTTCTCCCGGTGTCACTCAGAGACTTCAAAACCCACAGCTGTGGAGGAACGGGCAGCGTTCGTTTTATCTGGGAGGACATCACACAGCTCTGCTCCCTCTGAGCAAATCCATGTGTCTGCTGCTGATAGCACACATCCATCAGTGGTGGCGCTGAGCTCCACTCTGGACGTTGCCAGGAGTGCATCACAACGTCCAGCCATCCCTTTGACCAACACCCTGACCCATTTCATTTGCCTTTACTTCCCTTCCTGAGGCTTGCTAATCCTTCAGGCTTACTGCCTGTGACGCGCTGGACTGCTCTGATGCAATAAAACCAGAACTGCTTTTAGTATGGAACTGAAACATGGGAGGTGAGAGAAATCAAACCCCAAAGCCTGCTGTATTTTCAGTAGAAGTCTGTTTGTGAGAGGATGCAACGCTTTGAATCAGGATTTGAACACGTGCTGAATTGCAGTGGCTCCATACAAACCTGCATGGGGTTGGAGCCCAATGACCTTCAAGGTCCCTTCCCACCAAAGCCACTCGATGGCTCTGTGCTGCTGAAGCACGACCTGGAAGACAACCCATCACTCCTTATATACCCTTCCCAACACCAGACACCCAAGGATGGTTGGCTGCATTGACCACTTCTCTATCAGTAACAGGGAAGCAGAGCAGGCTGAGGAGATGCTGATCTCCACGGAGCCCACTGAGCCTCACAGCAGCACTGGGAATGGACCCCAACCTCCTGCGTGGCACTACGAAGCTTCCCCTGCGTGCTGTGTCAGCCACCTGAGCACAAAAAGCCATTCCCAGAACCCCCAGGCCAATTTGTCATCCCTGGCATCCACCTGCTCAGGAAGGAAGCAGTGACAGTTACTTCTGGAATCTGTCTGTGTTTGCAGCAGAGGAGACTGACCGGGAGATGAAGAACTGCAGAACACTGAAGTCCTGCAGTGAGCACCAGAGGTGGCACATCTGCCCAGCCTTTGGCTATGGGATGATTGGGGCTTTAGAACCCTGTCCTAAAAGGGCGTGAGCCAAGCTATTTTAACTTCATGTTTTGGCTATGAAGTTTGTTTCTTACTCTTTTAACCAGCGACCAGAGATGCAAAAAAAGCTTCAGTGCATCTTTAGAGCTCTGGCTATGACATACAGCTTGAAACAGCCGTGTCCCTCACCTTCTTCAGTGGGAAACCGAAGCTAAAACTGTACCCGTTTATCAGTGATGTACCCAGCAGGATTACTGAAGCACTCGGGGGAAGAAAGTCTGGAGAGATTAGGTGCTTGAGGCAGAGATAGCACGCATTACTGCCTTCTGGCAGCCTGTAATGCTGAAGATTGACAAGAAGCACAATGACTAACGCGCTCTGAATGAAAGCAGAGCTGCCCGCTGCATTCCTTTCAAGAGCTCCATGTGGAAGAGGAGAATATCAAGTCCCAGTATTTATTTACACAGCAATCGCACACTCTCTGCCTTTGCCATCTGGGTGCAGCAGAAAGCAGACAGCACAAGGCAGTATCTGGCTCTGGAAGCCAAGCAAAACACGTCCCGGTGGTGACGGAGAACAAAGACTTTGCTCAGTACGTTCCTCTCCAAAGGGGAACAGGCAACAGGAAAGCATCACTGCTCACATCCTCCCAACCCTGGGGGAGGAGCAGCACCCCTGGATTCCACAGCAATACAACAGCACCTTCCCACCATCACAAAATAGGGCTAAATCCCAGGATCACAATGAGACATGAGCCGCACAGCTCACCCACACTAAGAAACACCATTATGCACAGCCTGCGCCTTATCAGAACACCAAAGCATTTGTGCATTGCTCACAAACGGCTGCGATCTGTTCTGCATCATCCATGTGCAGCCCATGCAGACTGCTCCTTCACTGCTGTTTGAAACCCACCGCTCTCAAAGGGAAGCACCGAGCAATCTGTTTTCCACTGCTGAAGGAAAGCAATGGTAACTCTGGCAGCTGTGCCATCCCATAATGCATCCACTATCGTAATGGTGGCTGGAAAAGATCATCTCTCAGAATTAGAAGTGAGTGTACTCAATGCAATGGGAATTCCCTCCTGCAGAACAAACTTCCTGAGGGTAATAAAACTCCTCCCAGGAGTTCTTCCTCTCTGCTCTCCCAATATGTGCACTCTTCCCAGCTCCCAAAGCAACGCAGGACAGGAGAGCTTCCAAGAGCTCCCATGACAACAGAGAGGTTCCCCAGGCCTGCAGCCATCCCAAACGTTGCCATACCTGGGAAGCAAGCCTCCTCATGGCCTCCTCCTGGCGCCGGCGCATCTCGGGGGTCCCCGGGCAGCTCCCGCTGGCGATGGAGGAGTGAGCAGAAGGCGGTTGGGTTAAGGGCAGCTCTCTGTTTGCATCCACATCTGTCTCAAAGAAAGAGGTTAGGAACTGCTGAGGGATGAGCACAGCCAACAGTCATCACGCTGGTGCTTCCCAGCAGTCCGATCCTGGCAGTGGTACCTTCCACCAATGCTCTGCTCAGCACTACGGGCAGTGGGGGAAGGGGACACCTCCAGCAGCACAGAGCTCCTGGGGGGGCTTTCTTTTGGAAGCTGGATGGGAAGGGCTAAGACAAAGCTTTAAGCTCATCTTCTCCACTGTAACTTCATTGATTTAAATCACAATAATGGAGTGAATAGAACATATGCTCTACCTTTGAGTTTGGGCTATCTCAGAGCTCTCCCTGCTCTGCACTTCTGCTCATAGGTCTTTCTTCGTTAGGACCCATCACTCATTCATTTAGTTCTGGGTCTTTCCTCAACGGAGACAGACAATTGAATGATGTGCCAATTCTATAGCATATATCAATGGTGTGCTGAGAGCCAATGTTTCCTCTGAAGGCCATCAGTGCTATCAGAGAGAAGCAAGAGCAGCACCACGTTCTAGACAAGGCCTGCAAGCAAATAATGAATCATACTGGAATCACCTCTGCCAGATTTGAACTGCTTCTTACTGCATTTTAGCCATTTCTCTTGCATTTTAGCAAAGCAAGAAGCTTTAAAAGCACAACAGTTCACTCATCTGGCCTTTGGGGTGAACATTCCCAAACCACTCATCTTCACACTCATAGGTACTCAGAGTATTACTGAATGTCATTAAGACATGCAGAACCTGGTGATGCCTAATTACTGATTTATCAGTTACAGGAATGCTTTAAAAGCAGCAGTCTGAAGCGCAGACTGTGCTGGCAGAGGACTGGCCTGGATGGATTGCTGCAATGCATCCTTGAGTTCAACCTGAAGTCGTAATGGAAACAATGACCCACTTAATGGCAAACAACGAGGGAGGATGGCTGCTGCCTACACAATGGAGTTCTGTGCAAGCAAAGATGCACAGTCTCGATTTTGAGCATGCAAAACTGCCTTCACCTGCACTGCTTTTCTGAGCCAGGAATTAATGGTATGAGGCTGCATTTATTCCGGTTTGCTCATGCTGATAATACAAGTGCTGCAGTACAGTCAGGGCACCCAATTAGCATGTATTGCTCAACACAGACGTTACAGAGCATTACAGACTTCTTCCAGCCTGTGAAATCTGTAGAGAAGTTGTTATCTTCCGAGGAATCACTCAGCTTTAACCTCATAGGAACACCTGAGTGTGAGCTCAAGGGCTGCACTGGGTGAGTGAGGATGTCTGTCCTTTGTGCAGGAAGGGTGCAGGGCACTGTTCAGTGCAGTACAGCCTTTTAAAACCCACAACCCTTCCCAGCAGACTGGGGAGATGTGCAGCCTCTGCTCTGCACAGTTACAGCTAAAATACAGAAACCAGGCCTGCCTTTCACCCTGCATTGCTGGGTTAGTGCTGACAAGTGGCATTCCTCAACATGGCACCGAGTGGTGACATCTCAGTTATCTCTCCATGGCTTGGAGCACTGGATTCCAGTAAACAGATTTAACTACAGTGCCTCTGAGATACAGTGACCTAGATCCTTGAGATACCCTTAGGTACAGAACCTGGTATTTCTAGTCCTGTCTTATTCACTTACTGGGAGCAGAGTGGTTGGAAAACGCTGCCATCCCCACCTGTAAACTGGATGGGACTGGGAGGCACAGCAGTCCTGGCTGCCAAACCCACATGGGCTGGGACCCACCCAGCACAACACACGGGCTTCTACAGCACAACACACTGAGTCTGTATGGGAAAGGAGGAGGGCAACAGAATGACAGAATGGCTTGGGTTGGAAGGGACCCCAAGGATCACCGGGTTCCAAACCCTGCCACAGCAGGGCCACCAACCTCCAGTTCTGGGACAGGACAAGGCTGCCCACGGCCTCATCCAACCTGGTCCTGAAGAAAATCCTCGGGGAGGATTTGTAATCACAGAGTACTTGCAAGTAGCATTGGAGTCTTTCTGATGGGAGAAAATCTGTGATCCTTCCAAGGCAGGGAATGAAGATACAGCTATTCTGACCCTTACAGAGTACATCTGCATCACAAGCAGTACAAACATTCCTGGCAGCTGCTTCCTTTGCTCTGTAACAAAGACTAAACTGAAGGAGAATGGGATCTTTTTCACTAAAAACATCAGAGAGGTGGATGGACAATGGTTAGGGTTAGGGGTAGGTTAAGGCTACGTTAGGTTAGGGTTAGGGGTAGGGTTAGGTTAGGTTAGGTCAGCGCTAGGTTAGGAGGTTAGGTTAGGTCAGGGCTAGGTTAGGAGGTTAGGTTAGGGTTAGGGTTAGGTAAGGTTAGGGCTAGGTTAGGGTTAGATTAGCCTTAGGGTTAGGTTAGGAGGTTAGGTTAGGGTTAAGGTTAGGTTAGGGTTAGGATTAGGTTAGGTTAGGGCTAGGTTACGGTTAGATTAGGGTTAGGGTTGGGTTAGAGCTAAGTTAGGGCCAGGTTAGGAGGTTATGTTAGGGTTAGGGTTAGGTTAGGGTTTGGTCAGGTTAGGGTTAGGTTAGGAGGTTAGGTTAGGGCTAGGTTACAGTTAAATTAGGGTTAGGGTTGGGTTAGGGCTAAGTTAGGGCCAGGTTAGGGGGTTATGTTAGGGTTAGGTTAGGGTTCGGTCAGGTTAGGGTTAGGGTTACGTTAGGAGGTTAGGTTAGGGCTAGGTTAGGTTATGGTTATGGCTAGGGTTAGGTTACGTTAGGTTAGGTTATGGTTAGGGTTAGGTTAGGTTATGGTTATGGTTAGGTTAGGTTAGGGCTCCAGGCTCTGCAGAGCTGCACAGTGCCACACTTACGTTTGGGCGAGGCGTGCGGGCTGTCGGATGCGATCTGCCTCATGCGAGTGCCGTGGCAGCTGAGCGCAACCAGCCTGGAGATGATGGCGGTCTTCCCAAAGCCGATGTTCCCCACGATCACCACCCCGCGGTTCACGCTGGCGTTGGAGCTCTGCAGCTGCGCGTCGATCTCATGGAACACCCAATCCCGGCCCACGAAGACGGACTCGGTGGTGATGCTGGGGACCTCGAAGAGCAGCGGCTTCAGGGAGATGTCCGGAGGTCGGTAGGGTGCAAAGCGCACTGCAAGCAAACACCGGGACAGGACTGCGTGTTAATGCTAACTGAGCACTACCACCGACCTGATGGCTGTTTGTTGGGCATCTTGTCATGGCAAGATGTAAGAAGAAGATAAGCTTGTTTATTACATGCAGTACAGACATTCCTTGCAGCTGCTTCCTTCGCTCTGCAACAAAGGCTAAACTGAAGGAGAATGGGATCTTTTCTGCTAAAAACATCAGAGAAGTGGATGGACAAAGGAGAAGAGAAGGCTCCGGGGAGACCTCATGGTGGCCTTCCAGTACTGAAGGGAATACATAAACAGGAGGGGAAACGGCTGTTTACGAGGCTGGATAGTGATAGGACGAGGGAGAATGGTTCTGAACTGAGATAGGGGAGGTTTAGGTTGAATATGAGGAGAAAGTTTTTCCCCCAGAGGGTGGTGATGCACTGAACAGGTTGCCCAAGGAGGCTGTGGATGCCCCATCCCTGCAGGCATTCAAGGCCAGGCTGGATGTGGCTCTGGGCAGCCTGGTCTGCTGGTTGGCGACCCTGCACATAGCAGGGGGTTGGAACTGGATGAGCATTGTGGTCCTTTTCAACCCAGACCATTCTGCAATCCTACTCTACCCCTTCCAACATGTGTACATAACAGGATCTTCCCATGTGCCAATCAGAGTAGTTAATTTTTTCATGATGGAAATACCAAATGCAATTCCATTTCCCCACACAGAACATGCTTTAAAAATGCATACTGATTTCCAGCCTCCTCCCCACGATGGGGTGCTCCTCCCCATCTGCAGCACTCGTAATTGGCACAATTAATTAAAGCTGCGCCATTCAACCTAAGTACCAATACAGCTTCAGCTATTTGCTTATGTCATATCTTACTACAGAACCAACTTTCTCTCTGTTCCTGTCCCTGTGACCTCACAGCAGCAGGTCTTCCTCCATACACCAGGCAACGCACTGTCCCACCTGTGGCTGAAATGTGGCTGTGATGAAACCAACCTATGGTAGGGACCCTGCCTCAGCAGAGAGTTGGCCTCTCCTCTGAGGTCCCTTCCAACCCCTGCCCTCCTGTGGTTATCCCAGTTTAGCTGTGTGTGTGTGCATTTCTGCTTTAGATGGGAGATGCAAAAGCAAATCCTAGTGGTGCTGTGGGTGCCCTGGTGTTAGCAAGGAGCCCAGGAAGCACCCCTGACCCACCTCACATACTGCAGCACCAACAGCCAGAGATGCAGAAGCTGGCTGGGCTCATCTCCCCATTTCTGTATGCAAGCTCATCTTTTGAAAAGGTCCTCAGAGCCTAGCAGGGGGAGGGAGGAGAAATTCAAGTGCATCCCTTTGGCAATCAAGGGAAAATCAGAAGCGTTTGTGGGTTAATTAATTCCTCTGAAGGTAATGAAAGAGGGCTACAAATGGCTTCATTGCATCCGGAATCTTTTCATCTCTATTTAAAAGAGGCACGAAGCACCAAAAAAGCAGCCTGCTATGTTTTGTTTTTACCTAATGAGTTGGCCATTGCTGGAGTTTGTTTCCATGATGGAATTAATACCGTCATTTGTTTCTATGGGCTGCCAGAGTCAGGGCAGCTGGGGATGGTGTCCTCAGCTCTGCATCCTGGAACAGCCCATGGTGGGAGGTTGGGACCAGCTTATCTTTAAGGTCTCTTCCAACCCAACCATTCTATGGTCCCACGTTGTCCCATCTCTGAGATGCTCACAATTCCAAAGACATTGGGAACTCTGGGGAGGCACGGGGACTGCTGCATGGCTGCTGCTGCTCCATGCTCAGCTCTTGGCTTCGCATTCATTCCACCTTTGGATTATTATCAAGTGAATAAGAAAAACTAAACCAGTCTGGAAACCTTTGCAGGAACATTTGGGGGTGGAGGGAGAAGGTATCTGCCATTCCTTCCACTCAGTGCAAGCTATCTAGGGAATGCACGCCTAAAAAAAGCAGGAACTCCACACCAACCCGGTGCCAACCTGGGAACAGAAGGATCAACTCACACGGCTCGTTGTGCCTGGAAGGTCTGTAACTGGGAGATGATACGTATAAACCCCAAAAAAGAAACGGGTGGAAGCACTCTGTGCTGGCAGAGACAGCTGCTGCTCCTCCACGCTCTATTGCTGAGATGATTTCTTAAGGGGAACCTTTTGGGAAGTGGCCACGCAGACAGCAGGTGACTGCTTTGGTTTTAAAACATGGAGTTCAGACTGAGGGTTGATAGGCTGCAGCTCTGTGCCCATGCATGTGCCTATGGGATGTGTGAGTGAATGGGAATGTATGGCAGTGCTCTCCTGAAAGCTGCATGGAGCCCACACAGGGGTGAGCAGATGGCCATCAGGTACCAAAGGGCCTCGGGAGCTAATGAAGAGATGTCACTGATTAAACCCACCAGCTGTGGGACACAGCGAACTCTGCTTTACGATGGGGGGAAACAGATTTAAATCCCCATTTCTTCCCAGAGGTGAGGATGGGGATGTGTGCATTACCAACTGCTACATCCTACAGAGACAAAGGCTGTCCTAAAACAGGACATGAATGGGCACAGCCCTGAAGAAGGCTCAACACAACCCCAGTGGAGATGTGCCCACTTGTCTGCCATGATCCAGGCTTGCAGCCCTATCGGCTCCCTGGGTCACAGCAGAGCAAGCCAGCAAGCCCCATGCAGAGGACTGGGCTCCAAGTGCTGCAAGGCTCTGCTGAGCCACAGCTGGAGCCTCCACCAGCTCCATTCTGCAGGAGAACAACCAATCCTTGCTCTTACACACTGAGCTGATAGCAAAGGACCGAGCAAAACGAAAAGGCTGGTGAAGCAACACGTCACGAGGGAAGGGAAAGCAGGGAGGGGAGGCAGCGCCACAGCTTCAACACTTGGGGCAGAAATTAATGGAAGGATGAACCAATGGAAAGAACTCTGAAAAGGAGGAAAAAGAGGCTCAGAAATGTAGGGTGAGGACATGGGCACACATTTTGGATGAACTGTTTTAGCCACCTGACTTCAGCCCTTGTCAATAACCCGCCCTTCCCATCCCTAAAACACTGACAAATGCTTGCTTTGTGTTCATTTCCAATGAGGCATTTTGTAGAACTTAGGCTGGAAATACCCAGAACGTCTGATAATATCTTAACATCACTTAAACCCACACCCTTATGGGTATCAGAGTGGGACAGCACCAAATCTGGCAGCATCAAATTTTCATGGCAGTGTAACAGCACTGATAAAATACTGTGCAAGCTTCGGTAGAGCCCAAGCAATATATTCAACCCCCAGCTGAAGCACTGCCTGCCATATCTCTCCTGGCTCTTTTTTTTGTAGCTGAAAACATCAATTAAATCCAAGTACAGTGGTTGTACTACGTGCACAACTCAACAAAACCCACTGGGCTGCCAACGAGCAGAAACCACAGCTCAGCCTGAACCATGCAGGGCGTCCTCTGCTGCTCCATGTAAGTTTGTGTTATCTTGCTTTGCTGAAAGAACCTTCAGTGCCTGTCCAGAACCCACTTGCTTTCCCAGACTGTGCTGACAACCAGCGCCCACAGATCATTATTTGTTTGCTATTTTGCTCCAGAACCATTTGAGCTCCCGATGGAAATGCATCTTGCTGTCCAAAGGAAGCTTGTGTGGGGTTGAGATGCACAACGTGGATATTGCCAGCATCTGGAGATGAAGCCTGAGCAAGAAGCACTTTAATATTTATTACAGTGAAATGTGGTTCTGAATAACACAGTATCTATCAGCATCTACTGTGTCCTTTGGTAAATAGGAGCCCATAAACTAGCCAAATGTTGAATTTATTTCCTTTCCTTGCTTCAGACCGCAGCTTCTTTCAAGTGTCATCTTAAGTGCCTCCATCCATCACTATGAAACTTGTGCCTATTTTTCATGGACTGCGTGCCTGAAAACGCTGAACTGTGCTGTAATAGACCCAAAAGGCTGCAGCATGGAATAGGCATCAAGAGGGAAAAACACCTACAAACTACAGAAAAGAGTTTAAGGGAAACAACTGCCACACAGTCTGTATTGGCCAACAGTCCTGGTCCACTGCAGCACCGAGTGTGGGCAGCCCCACTTGATGGGTTGATGGTTGGACTGGATGACCTTATTGGTCTTTTCCAACCTTAGTGATGCTATGATTCTATGAGTCTCCATCCCCATGAGCCTTCCTGACCCAACGAGGTTCTCCCCCTGCATTCATCCCCACTGATGTTCTGGGAGGAAAAGAAGTGCTGATGGCAGCAGCTGGGGTGCTCCAACACTGTACCATTTGGGTGCCACCACGGCAGATCCCAACCACCACCTTGTGCTTTGGGTTGGAAGGGGCCATGGGCAGTATGACCTACTGGATGGCATCAACCCACAGCAGGGGTTGGAACTGGGGGATCTTTAAGGTCTCTTCCAATCCAACCACTCTGCAGTTCTATTCTAGGTTACAGAAACCCATAACAGCTTCAAATTACGCTGGCTCAAAATAGCAACACCAAAAAGAGCCTTCACCATCCTATTAAAAACCTGCCACGGTACAAACATTGTAATGCTCTTAGCCTTGGGGATTACATTGCACAGTTGCTCTTCTGGTTCAAATAACCAACTTAGAAGCACAAAAAATAGCCAAGATGGTCCCCATTTAATTTCTCTGCACTGGGATTCTTAAAGGCTGGGACCCAAATAAGTGGGCTGTGATGGATGCTGCTGCACCCACAGCCCACTGGGTCCAGACCCACTGCCCCAACACAATGCCAACAGTGGAGGCAGTGAAGCAGAACCCAAGTTTAGCATTTCCAGTCGGAACAAAGAGCTGGAGATTGCAGCAGTGCAGATGAATGCAGTCTCACAGCAATATCTGGGCTCTTTCCCATTTGGGGGGAAAAAAAGCCAACCCCCAATAACGTACATTCATTGAAATGAAAATATTTCCAAATACTGCTGGCTAGATTTTTTCACACCATCTTCTCTCCCCTACTCTTTTTAAAAATAGCACATCTTCTCCTCAACCAGAATCAGAAACAAGTTCCAAAAACCCAAACACTGCTGCTATTCCCATGCAACATGCAAAGGGAAAACACACAAAGGAAGAGAAGAAAGAAAACACGCCGCTACGTTTCTCAAAAGCTCGTCTGGAAAACAACTTGGTTCTGTTCCTACAATAAACTTCCATGTTTTGGATGCAAGCACTGCAAATTACGAAGGCTTGGCAAGCTGCTCTGCCCGAACATATGGAAATTCTGTCTGTCAAAGTTTGCTTTCTGCTGCTCATCCATTTCTGTAACCGCCTCGCCAGCCAAGATGATTTCATGACAGACTGCAATCCAGCACAGCACAAACGCTCCTCTCCCCACAGTTGGGGGCTCGTGTGCTTCGTGCACATCCCAGAGCTGCTTTCTCAGAGCAGGAATGGAAATTTTTACCTCTTCACCTCTCAGAGCAGCAGAAGCCAAAGAAGCCCCTGTTGCATTGCCCTCCGAGCCCCTCTGCTGTTTGCTCACTTGGTGACGGGAAGGGAGCACCAGCTGGGGGATGCGCAGCGGTTGCAGGGCCACCAATGCTCCCAGAGCTACTGGAAGCTAAAACCAAGAGTAAGAGGGGACGGAAGGCCCATGGACACAGCGTTATGGCAGTGCCAAGTCTATCTGGAATTAAACAGAAGGCGGAACTGCCAGCTCTGGTGCTTCCTCTCATTGCTGATGACCTCGTGTGAGGCTTGCCAGGAAGAAGCACACAAGCCTCCCCACTCAAAAAGCCTCTGAACAGTGAGAGGGGCACCTGAATGCCACCACTGTGAGCAGCCCCTGCTGCAGGGGGTGACCCCAAAGGGACCGAGGGGAGAACTCCCGATGCTCTGAACGAACCCAGCGCTCAGAAACAGAGGGACGTTCAGGGAGCAAGAGGGGAGAGGAGCTCAGGGACCGCCTGCAGGAGCGTCCACACAGACCAGGAGCGCATCCCCCATACAGCACAGCGACACACAGCACACACGTGGCTCCTCCTCCTACCTCGCAGGTCCTGCTGTGTGCGGGCTCCGGCCACGCTCTGCCGGGGCATGCGGAGGGAGGTGCGCAGGGGGGTGTGCCGCTGCTCGTCCAGGTATGCCAGGTCCTCCAGGTGGGCCGAGCTGGTGGCTGCCGGAGAGAGCAGAGCCCATCTTAGCTCCCGTTTCCTTTTGTCAACAAAGCATCCAGGTGTAAGTACCACCGGTGAACACAGCTGAGATGGGGCAAGGCTGATTTCCCACAGCTAGGAATCAAGAAGTGTTTTGGCAGTGGTTTCTCGTGCCCTGGTGGTGTTTGCTCGGGGTTGCTCCCTTGTCAACGTTCACAAACAACAAAGACAAATGGAGACATTTATATCTGATATCCCCCAGTACGAAACTCACTCAACTGCACGCACACGAGCTTCGACAGTCAGCATTTCCTGCTGCGTTAAAGACAACTCAGTGATGCACTGCAGGCTGGATATCAGGAAAATTGATCTGAAAGAGCGATGATGCATTGGAGAAGGGCACCCAGGGAGGTGGTGGGGTCACTGTCCCTGGAGATGTGGAGATGTGGCACTGAGGGGTGTGGTTGGTGGGCATGGTGGGGGTGGGTTGGGGTTCGGCTTGGTGATCTGAGAGGGCTTTTCCAGCCCTCATGACGGTGTGATTTTATGCTGAACTCCACAGTCCTTCAACTCTATAAGAACTACTCAGTTTGGGTATGGTCCCCTCCAACCCAACCATTCTGTGGTTCCACGCTGTCCCCTCCCTGTGATGCTCAGGATCCCAAAGACATTGGGAACTCTGGGGAGGCACAGGGACTGCTGCATGGCAAAACAACCAAATCTTTGAGAGACCAGTAAAAATACACAACTAAATCCAAAAAAATGTCATCTGAGCTAAAGAAGATAACTTTGCTGTTCCAAAGTCATTTCCTCACGGGAAAATCTGGTGTTCCATACCATGTTGGATGAAGGCATTCAAGGCCAGGCTGGATGTGGCTCTGGGCAGCCTGGTCTGCTGGTTGGCGACCCTGCACATAGCAGGGGGTTGGAACTGGATGAGCATTGTGGTTCTTTTCAACCCAGCCCATTCTGTGATTCTATGATTCTATGAATAGGAGTAATTTATTGGTCTCTGCCCATCTCTCACATATGTGCTCACCCATGCATCTTCCAGCCCCATCCAGAACTCCCAGTGACCACACAATGGTGCAGTGGTGCAATGTCTGCCCAGCGCCCAGCTGCTCTGCACCATGCCTGCATCCTTCTGTTGCAATGTTGCAACATCCACTGCAATCTTGGGACTAAGCACCATTTATATTCTGCCCCGTATTTATATACTGAGAGATTCCCAAGATGAAGATTTCCAAGAGGGATGTCCTGAACTCAGCCCTGCTCCAGGCTCAATCAATTCTCTGGACCATCATCAGGGATTACCATTCAACATCCCAGTAGCCCCATTTCTTTATCCATGACCATTCAATATATTGACACCAACAGAAGCTCCTTTTAGCCAATTCGTAACAACTTAAAGCCAACCATCATTTTCCCTCCAGTTATCCATCAATATAAAAAGAAACAACTTGCATTCCTTTCAAAAATTCCCATTACCCCCCGAGCAGAACACCAATGTTATCATATGATTACTACCCATTTTTTTTGACTTGTAGTCTCCACCCTCATGGGCACATCATGAAAATCCTACCTCTAACCACTCTGCGTGGCCAAGAGATGGGGACTGTGATGCTCACATGGCACAGAGCCTCCTGGTAACCATACAGGATATGTTAAAAGCCCAACTGTTCTTGGCACCAATAGATGCCATGCACAATGTGGAGCACCCAAACCACACTGGACTCACAGAACTGTCAGTCTCACCTCTGTGCTGGGGAAGATCACGGAGCAGATCCTCCTGGAAGTGATGCTAAGGCAGGTGGAAGGCAGAGAGCTGATATGGGAGAACCAGCATGGCTTCACCAAGGGCAAATCCTGCTTAACCAACCTAGTGGCCTTCTGTGATGGTGTCACTGCACGGATGGACACGGGAAGAGCCACTGATGTCAGCTATCTGGACTTCAGTAAGACCTTTGACATGGTATGCCACAACATCCTTCTCTCCCAATTGGAAGGATATGGATTCAATGGGTAGACTGTTCAATGGATGAAGAACTGGCTGTAGGATCGAGTCAGAGAGCGGTGGTCAATGGCTCCATGTCTGGATGGAGATCTGTGATGAGTGGTGTCCCCCAGGGGTCACAGTGCTGAGCCCAATACTTTTTCCTATCTTCATCAGTGACTTTGACAGTGGGGTTGAGTGCACCCTCAGCAGTTTGCTGATGACCCCAAGCTGTGGGGTGAGGTGACACATCAGAGGGACAGGATGCCATCCAGAGGGACCTAGACAGGCTGAGCTTTGGGCCCAGGTGAACCTCGTGCCGTTCAACAGATCCAAGTGCAAGGTCTTGCAACTGTGTTGAGGTAACCCCCATTACCAATACAAGCTAGGGGATGGAAGAATTGAGTGCAGCCCTGCTGAAAAAGACCTGCAGGTCTGGACCAGGCCCTCAGCAACCTGATTGAGCTGTGGTGTCTCCGTGCACTGTGGGGAGTTGGGAGAGGTGGCCCTCAGGGGTCCCTTCCAACTCAAAGGATTCCACAGTTCTACGATTCCAATGGGGAGATGCTCCCAGCAGCACAGAGCTGCCCTTCTGCTCCCACCACCAGCACTGCTGCGTCCCGCGCTCTGTCACAGAGCATCCCTGCAGTGTCCCCACTGATCAGCTGAGATTTATCTTTCCCATTTAGAACAGAGGAATAATTAAAGAGGCCTCCAGCCAGAGAAACAGAAGTCATTTTTTTTCCTGAGAATACGCTGCGGTACTTCAAACATTATGCAAGATGAATTGATCTTATAAAATATACTATTAAACTCACAGAAGCTTCCCCTCAATGGTGAGGTTTATTCTGTGCTGCAAGACACTGCGACTGCAGATAAAACACACAGGAGGAACAAATGCCTCCTCAAAAATGCTATCTGCGTGCTGCTGCTGCAATCCTTCCAAGGTCCCAATGAACTCTGAACGTGGAACAGGAGGCCCTGGCATGGAGCTGTGATGCAGCAGCCAAACACATGGGCTCGGTTTGCTTGGGGCAGAACGCACCGCTGCAAGGTGAGATCCTCCCCGTGCATCCCAGTTCAGCATGTGAATAAATACAACTCAGACTGAATGACATCATGCTGGGCTGGATGTCTGCTCTAAGTGAGCAAGGAGGAGTCGAGCACAATTAGGGTAACGTTACGTTTTGGGTCTTATCTGAATTCCTTCTGTGGCCGGTTGGCATCCATTCTCTTTCCTATGGGCAAAGCAGGTGTTCGCACACAGCTCCCCTGCTGCTCCTGCCCGGGGCTGTTGCTGAGTCCATCCCTGCATTTGTGCTCATCCAAAAGCCTGAATGCACAGCTCCAGTGCCAAGTGCCTCCTGCTGATTGCTGTGAGACACCTTGGAAGAATGCACGATGAACTACTGCGTGCATTTGCCTGGGATGTGGTAGGAAGAAAGCAAACACTGTTGCAGCTTTCAGCTTCCGTGAACAATAAAAGAGTGAAGCAGCAAAGCCAATGCATTCACATGGCTCTGAGCCCTACAGCTGAACTTGAAAGAACTGCTGGAAGACCTGGGATTACTTTTATAGGTGTTTTTCTTGGATCCAACCTCTGGCTGCTTGCAGCTCTGGTTTCCCACAGTAGAACAGAGCACGCTCCATCTCTGCAGAGAGGTAGAGCACAAAAGCAAAGAGCACTTTGTAGAACAGGTAATGCAACGACAGGGAATTACAACCACCTCTGCTGTGATTTGCTGTGATCACAAGGAATTGCCCGACAAGCTTTGTATCCACTTCTTTGCTCCTTTCCATTCCCTTCTTTTATTTTCTCTCTTTGGCTTTGAGGTTGGGGTTTCAATTAGAACTGCTGATGACTCAATTATGCTCTGTGAATGCCATACATCAGAGTGAAGGAACACTCTTTGTACCATGAAGCCCACGCTCCTGAGAGGCAGGTGATGCTATCACCCAAAAAGTGCTCTCTGTGTCACCAGTGTGGGGAGGGAATTCCCTTAACCTCTTGGTTTCCAATGGCAGCACACAGTCAGTGCACTGCAGCTGCTTCTATGTGGCTCAGAGGATGGAATCTGGCATTTCCTGGGCTGTGCTGTGGCAATATCCAAAGGTAAGAGGAATGCATCCTGGGAAGCCCTTCCCTTGTAAAAGTGATGGTGAAGAAAATGGCAGAAACAGTATAGACCAGAAATAGCAGAGGGAACAAAACCAGCCTTGGAATTTTGGAGAGATGAGCAAAATGAGGCTGGAGGAAGTTTAGCTCCAGCAACCCATGGGAGAAGAGTGCAGGAGGCAAATGCAAACTCAATGAGGAGCTCTTCCCTAAGGAACTCAAAAATACCTTTCTGTACCAAACAAAGACAGTCAGCACTGTGCCCTCCCAGCTGCAGAGCTGCCCTGGGCTTCTCCCACCCCCAGACCCACAAGAAAGAAGTGCTGCACTATTCCCACATCTTAACAAAATCACCTCACAGATACACTAAGCCATGAATCCAAGCAATCTCCCAAGTGCTCCACCACAGCGCACAGCCCACGTTGGCATTCCAAGGTGCTCCACTGGTCTTTCAAGAGAAATGTTCCCAACAAATTGCTTTTAATTGCTTCAGAAGATGTTTTATGCAAGGCTGGATCGATGCATGTGGGGAGAAGGGCTGCAGTCCGAAGGTTGGAGGTGACCAAAGGGATGCACTGCATGGCATGGATTGTGAGCCTGGTGTCAAAACAGCCTGCTGCCATTCTGCAGGCTATGAAAGCACAACTTTAAAAGAAAACTAAACAAAAAAAAAATACATGACAAAGCCACAAGGTGTAAGTGTTGCCATGCACGGCATCCCTAGAACAGATTGGGTGTAAACAGACTGCTCGTGCACCCATTCAGCAGCATTACAAAACAGAACCAAAAAAGAGCCAAGAACAGTGGGTGTCAGCAAAGGGGTGCTCAGCTTCACGCATGGAACACTGCTAAAAGACAGCACGGCCACCCGCCCTGCTCCATGCTTACCAACCTGTGCCTCGAGATGAACATCTGCAGGGTTAATTTCCAGCCCAATTAGCACACTGCTCTGGTTTGCCAGCTGGCTGCAAAGTGTGCAATACTGGTGCAAGGAGGTGGCTTGCAGGCAGCACTGCCTTTGGGCAGCAGCATGCTTAGCAGATAGGCTGCAGCCAACCATGCAGCTCTGAGCTGGATTCCCTCTCCCATCACTCATGCACTCATATAGCAGCTAGAAAATGTAACGCTGCAGTGCATGAACTTGTAGGTAAAAACATCTGACTATTAAATGACCAAAGGGTTAATCCGAACCTTGCATTCTTTTCCATCATTATTCCCACTCCACTTTATCCTGGAATATCTGTGTTAGTTGGACATTACAGATTGGACATTACAGAGCACCACAGAAGAGGTGCTCCCCAGCTCTGCTGGATGGGTTTCACCTCTGCCTCCAAATGCACTGTGCAAGACAACCCCTCCCAAAGGCAACCCAACCAATCCAATGTGTTAATGTGTGCAGTAACAGCCCGGCGTTCCTCTGATGGTGTTGGTGAGGGTTCACCCACAAGAAGTGAACCCCAACACAACGTGATGAGGCTTTGCAGCTGGAGTTCCTACTCTTTTTGTTCCCAGAACTTGTTTCCATGCTGAAATCCCATGCTTTTAGTCTCTCAGATGTGAGTGCGTGGCAGATGTTGTACCACCATGCTCTGTATTTCAGTACTGATGAAAAACTCATTCCTACATTGCTTTTGGGCCTCTGACTGTCTGGAGTGGGATTAAAGAGGCAATGTAATCCAGTTATGCAACGCAGCCTGGGTGGAGAAGCACTGCTGCTTTAACAGCCATTATCCCAGCACAGATTCTGGACTGCACACAGGCCAAGGCCAAACCTTTCCACGTGTCTATGGAGACAGACATCTCAACATCATCACAGGGTTCCTCGAGTCAGAAGGGACCCATAAGGATCACCCATGGGCAATCCCAGAGAAGTCACCCAGCAAGCGAAAAACAGACAGCAGCAATGCAAGAAAGAATAACTCCAAACAAGAAGCCTTTTTGTACAGCTTTAGCATTTCTAATCCTCCCTCTTGCTGCTGTTCTTTGGGGCTGACCTCAGCAGTGTTCAGACACCACTAAGCTATTGCTGCATTGTTTAAGAACCTTTCCAACAGTGCATCTGAAATGAGATGGAGAGTGATCTGATGCTATGCCAGAACAAAAGAAGTTTGGTCGTTGGCCGATCTCAGGTGCTGCTCCAGGGGAAGCAGGGCATGCACACGTGTGTGCTAATGCACCCAGGGCAAAGTCCCATGGAGAGAGGTGGGATCCATAGCAATCATTCTGTAGGCAGTTTATCCTGATTGGCTTCACTGTGAGGCTCTGAGGATCAGCGGGGAAGTTTGGGCACTTGGCTTTTCCCTTTGGAAGATAAGAAATGGCAGATGTGGAATCGATCTCAGGTTTGAAATACTGCGTATTTGTATTGCAGGACAGGAAGGAAATACTTTTTGCTTTTTTACATCTCCTCGCCAATAATCTCACAGCTGTACAGCTTTGTAAAAACGACATCACAAACAGCCAAAACAGCCATTATAAACCAACAGAAACAGCTCTTCCCACCAGAGTTTTCCCTTTAGAAGTACTATGGCATGTGAGAAGACAGCTTTTGTCCCACTAAACGATGATGAGTACAAAAAGGAGATGAGGAGCACACGACAAGGGCAATGACATGGAAGGACTGCACCTTGAACTACAACCCAACCCAAAGGCAAAACCATCACGCTCTTACCTGCGACCGAGTTGGGCCGTGGCATGAGGTACAGCGGGATGGACTGCACCGACTGGGACAGGACGGTCTCCAGGTTCCTCTCCGGGATCTTGTTCAGGCTGTAGGTGGACGCCGTCATGTTCTCATCCACGCGGTACAGACACGAGTCCATGCTGGACTTCTGGGATTGCCAGGGCTTCAGGTTGCCTCCCGAGCCCATCTCCTTGCTGCTTTCCCCTCCATACTTCGTGCGCTCCACGTTCTCGGAGTAGCTCGTCAAAGTGGCTTGAAGGGAGGAAACACAAAGCAAATGAGCACTGAAGAAGTGCCTGCACACACACACACTGCTGTGCAACGCCGCAGCCAAAAAGCCACGCTCGTCACACGTCCCGCATGCACATAAATCAGAGATGAAATTGCATTTAATGATACCGCTTCTGCCAGAGCATCGGGGCTCACACTGATAGAAGCCATTTGTAATTACAGAGAGTGTTAAAAATGATGTGCAACGCTGCGTTAAGAGTACACCACCCCAGAAACAATTAAGGGCGATCCATTAGCAGCGCTGCCCCTACCTCTGAATTCGCATCACAGCCACAACCTTTCCAGACGGCGCTCTCAGAAACGTATCGCCTTACAAACTGTGATTTACAAAGGCTGTCTGACCATGAGATGCCACACAGACAGAACTCCCCCCCTCCTCACACCAACAACTGCTCCTCTGGGTGAGTGCAGCTCAGAACCTGAACCCAATGGTTTGATTTGCGCTGGTTTTGGGACGCTTTCTGTGCAACCCATCCGCACCCCCTTGCACTGCCCGGTTCCCAAGAGCAGCCCTGCTGATATATTAACACATAACTCACCATTCAACCCAACAATCAACTTCACTCCAACTCTCCTGAGTGTGCGCGTAGATGGACTTGGAGATATTTATCTCCTAAATCCCATCAAAACCATCGCTTTCACTTAGTCCAATGGTAAATACCAAGCCAAGGCCAAGCTCTCTGCTCATTTCTGTCCCTGGGCACAATGGTGTGGCTCTGTGGCCTCGTGCTGGTGGTGCACATCCCACCGCTGTCCCTCCTGGAGCATGGGATGCTCTCCCTCATTACCACCCATCCCCAAGCTGAGCTTTACACCGAGAGATCAATCATTTCCATGGAAAGCCACCAACTCATCATCCCAAATACAAAGACATAAAAGAAACGTCCACTCCGCATCCATCCCAATGGAGTTGGTGTAGCCTTCAACCTTCACCTTTCCTATCTTTCTCCCTCTGGTTGTTGTGCTTGCTGTGCACACTGTCAGCTCAATGCCTGTGTATCCCACGGGTGTCCCAAAACTCAGCTCTTTGTAACATAGTCTGAGACCTGAAACCAACACACGCAGCTGATGAGGGCCGCATCTGTTTGTTGGCATTTGGACACCCACTTCTGTCAGGTAAACACACTGACACTTCAATGGGAGAAGCTAAGATAAAACCAAGAGAGACACTTCAGAGGTTTTTTTGGCTGCCAACACTGATAAATACATTTTTAACTATAAAACCTCCATTGGAACAGCCAGGGCTGCGGTGTTGGGCACAGCACATCCCACTGACAGAACATTCGTTTCAGAAACCTCAGCCTATTTCTCATTAATCATTTCTCATTAACCTTAGCAGAGAAACGCCAGCAGCTAAGATCTTCAATACACCAAACTGAGGGTAAAAACCAAAATAACTGTGGGTCAAAGGAAGCTTTTTCAAGCGCAGCTGGCAGGCTCTATGCCCAACCAACGTCACCTTTCTTACCTCTTCTCTCGAGCAAAATATGACTTCTAAGAGTTATAACTTAAGAGTTTTGCTTCCTTATTGCTGCACTGTGCTGTGCTCCACCGTAACCTTCAGAAACGAAGCACAGGTTCCAAACTTCTGCTGATGCTCACACAGCTCTGCTGCAGTGTACATCATTACAGCGCACACTCAGGGCCAATCCTCTGAGATTTCATGGCTCTGTGATTCAGGACTGTGAAACGAGCAGTGATGGGCTGTGAAAATGAGCCCTAATGACAAAGAATCCCAACAGCCCACAATCCTGAGCTGCACTGAATTCAGTGCCAAAGGGGCTGCAGCAGCACCCATGAGAGCCTCATACTTGAAGTCCTCGCACCCTTGAGGTGCAAACCAAAGCACTGCCCGGTGACACAGTGGCTGTCACACTGATGGAGGTAACAGAGGAAACCTTTCCTCAATGCAAAGGTTATGAAGGAAACCAACAGTTCTTCCGACGTTGCTGCAAGGTCTCTTACGGGTCCCATCTTTGAAGAGAAGGATACAAAACCAGGTGGCATGCTCTAGATTTGGGAAAGATAAATTGATGACCTCGGACACATCAGAGCAGGAATTTTAACCCGGGGCAATGTGCTGGGAGCAGATCTCACTGGGCTGAGCCTTTGCCAGGCTACAGCCCCACACTGGGTTATGCAGCATGGATGGAAGGGCTGCAGGGCTGTGCACAGAGAACAGCACTTTGTGCTCTTCCCATTGCTGAATCCATCCGGAAGGCACAACCTGGGTACCAAAAAAGGCAGAATACTGCAGTTCTGGGCTGCTCCAGTAGAGCCATGTGTAGGCTGGGGTTGGGGGGCACAGGAGGGATGGGGGCAGGGGGCACAGCAATGGGGCAGCTCATGTGCTGAAGGCACGGGACCTGGCAGGCTGTGTTTCCCAACAGCACTGCACTAATGCCATGTGCAGATAAACACAGATGCACATATATATAGATCTTCAACATATCAGCTGGTGGCCAATCTACACTGTATTTAATAGGAGCACAGACAGAATTTGAGGCATCTAAAACATCTGAGAGCTGTGCAGCCCTTTAAGGAGCACAAAGGCCCTGTGATGGCAGGACTGAGGAATTCATCTCTGTGCAGACCCTGCTGCAAGGCTCCAGACCCACTGGCAGCAGCTGGGTTCTGTGCAGCCCAGTGTGGGGATGCCAGGAGGGGAGGCATCCCTACAGGGTCAGTCTCTTCTCTATGGGGTTGGCTTCTTCTCCCAAGTAGCTAATGATACGGCGAGGTGATGGCTTCATGTTTCACCAGGGCAGAGTCAGGTTGGATGTTACAACCATTTCTCCACCTCCAAAAGAGTGGTGATGCACTGGCATGGGCTGCCCAAGGGAGTGTGGGAGTCCCCATCCCTGAAGGTGTTCCAGAATGTGGGGATGTGCCACGTGGGGACATGGTGATGGGCATGGTGGGATGGGGTAAAGTTGGATTTGAGGATTTGAGAGGTCTTTTCCAAGACTTATCCAAGCAGGAGCTCATCCACGACAGCATCCTCGATGCCACCGCAGCCAGTGCTGCACTTTGCTAAGAAGTATCATGTATTTACAGGAAATAAGCATTACTTCTTCTGTAGCTGCAAGCCCGTCTGCATCCCAGAGCATGAGAGCTCCAGCTGCACTTGTCTCCAGTCACACACACACACAGAGGGATTTTTGCCATTCCATCCAGCTCTCCTCGAGGCAAAGATCACGCCTGGAAAACATCACCTTTCTGCTCACACTGCAGATGGAATGGCAGGAAAAAGCAGTTTTCTATGGCTACCACTTAATGACAAGCAGCAGCTATGATATTACAGGTAGAGATTAAGGATAAACCCCAAGAAGAAAACGGATTTTGTTGCATTAAAAAATGACTGCAGCAGAGCAGTGAGCTTCAAACATTGCATAGGAGACTATTATGCAAACACTGCAGGTTCACCTGGTTTCACTCCCATCCCCATGCATGCCTTGCACAGAGCGCTGCACCACTTCCAGCCCTTGGATGCCGCACCAGACTTATTTCACGTGGCAGAAATCTGCAGTTTAAGACCTGAACTCAAATCTATGGGTGAGGAACTGTATAACGTGGCCCTCCAATGTCACAGAATCACAGAACTGCAGGGGCTGGAAGGGGCCTCCAGAGATCATTGCGTCCAACCCTCACAAAGCAGTTCCCTACAATAAGTCATGCAGGTCAATGTCCAGATGGAATGGAATATCCACAGAAAGAGACTCCACCACTTCCCTGGGCAATATACTACAAGTATAGATACAACCTGCCATGTCACATAGGAGATGTCCAAGCTAAAAGGAAGGAATGGGCGCACATTGGACCCCTCAGCCCTGCTTGAAGCTGGAGGTCAAACCCCAGCCTGCTCCTCATCTGCTTCACTTCTCTCACAACAGTGGTCTCACATAGAGGGGAAAAAACAAGCACTGCTTCAAGTCACATCACCAATCCTATTAAAAACAACAGAGATTAAACAGGTAAACCCATTTCTGTTTCAAGCCTGAAGCTACCATCAATCACAGGGAGCACACAAAGCTCTTGGAACGTAATGAAAAATACCTCGGCCATAGCATCATGCCGACCCTGTATTCTTTCGGTTCTAAATCTGAGTTCCCTGACAAGCAGGATGAGGAACAGCAGGAATGCCTGTGAGGGGCTCAGAGCTGCGTGCTGTGCAGAGCAGAGATGCAGGAGAGCAGCAGCACTGCACGCAGCCCTCTGCAAACAGCACAGAGCAGCACAGCCCCAGCTCCTCTACTGCAGGGTCTTGTCTGGGGAAACACAGTGATGAGTGTTTTTAAGCACAGCAAACATCAAAGAGATCTGTTATAAAGGCTCCAAATCTCATCTACAGGCAACAGTTCTGATCTTCCAAAGCACAACAGATGTTAAACAAGGAAACGTGTCCCACAATACAATTATTTGAAGACACCCCTGTTATAAAACCACACAAGTAGGATGGTTGGACTGAGTGATCTGAGAGCTCTTCTTCTACCTTGGTGATGGTTCTGTGGTTCTAAGGACAGCTGGAGGAGAACCTCTGCGATAGGAATGCACAATGACAGATGAGGGGCTCTCTCAGGTTCCTAATGGCCTCGAAACTGGCTTTAAAGTGATCAGATTTAAACAAGAGAGCAAAAAGGAGGCATGTGGAGGGGAGTTGTTCATACACCAACCTACTTGGCTGGGGCAGGGGGGTTGGAATGTGATGATCCTCGAGGTCCCTTCCAACCCCAGCCATTCTATGATTCTATACTTGGTTTTAACTTACTGGGCACATTCAGGCCGTTGTTGAGCTTTTCTCCATAAGCACAAAGGTTAAACTCCTGCTGCTCTTACAGTAAGAGCAGAGAGCCCCACCTGACCTCAGGCCATCACAGACAACACTTCCAAGCCCTCTGTCCCAAATCCAAATCCAAAATAACACCGTGGGAGCTGGCAGCACCGAATTTCCCTCTAGCTTTCAGTTTCTTTCTTCCAATAACTCCACAAATCCTTTCAACCCTTCACTCCGTGTTCTCCCTCTACCAGCCCGGGCTGTAAACCAAACAGATTTCAGTTTCAACACAACACATCTTCTGTGCCACTTACTTTTGCTTCACTCGCTCCAGCACTATCTCCCATTCCTCCCCCAACCCATTGCACACACCTCTGCCAGCCCATTACCTGCCCAGTATCTAAGCAGGGTCCATCTCAGCAGCCAACCCAGCCCTCGGTGCCATGGAGACGTAACCAGGGAAGGCAGCAATGCCATTCCATGACGTAGTTGCTGTTTGGGTTTCTCACCCCTCACACTGAGGGTGAGCCACGAGTGCCAACACGGCCATCCTTTAGCTCAGTTTGTCCAATTTAAGGAAACAGAGCCACGATGGGATCAGGATCCAGGAATGGTACCTACAGCACTCGATGCTGTTGAGATGCAGCGCTCCCACCAGTGCTGCCCAACAGATGACCTGCCCACCACTGCAAGATGCAGATGCATTACTAAGCAGGGCTCATCAATATCCAACATTTTTCAGGGAGCTCCTCCTCTGGGGAATGAGCCCGGATGGGCAGACTGAAAAATCTGCAGTTCTTAGAAACCTTATTCATTATTAACCAACCGCTTCATAATACTGATGAACATGTCAGAACTTGATCTCAACAGCTGTAGGGCCACAACGGTATCTAACCAGAGTGAAATCCATCTTGGAGGGACCTCTGAGCTGCTCTTTGCTCCCTTCTCCAAACACAGATCTGTAAAGAAACCCATCCTGGTTTCCTGCCAGCAGCATCTCTTCTGCTTAGCATGCAGCCCGGACCAATTTATTCACAAACCCATTTTTCACCCACAGACACATATGTAGGAAGCAGTGATGTGCTGACAGCTCAGAAGTCAGCCTTCATTGTAAAGCACACAAAACCTAAGGGAAGCCAACTGGTGTGCATGGGATGAGACCCACCTACACCATGGCAGCAGCGGTGCAGGAGGACCCACTCAGCTCACCGCCTTTGCTTTCAGCTGCTTCAGCATCATAAACATCTCTTTGCTCCAAATAGTCTCCCCAATAAGCATTGCAGAGCAGCACAGGACTTCATTTTTCACCCAGAGGGTGGTGACGCACTGAACAGGTTGCCCAAGGAGGCTGTGGGTGCCCCATCCCTGCAGGCATTCAAGGCCAGGCTGGATGTGGCTCTGGGCAGCCTGGTGTGGTGGTTGGCGACCCTGCACATAGCAGAGGGTTGGAACTGGATGAGCACTGTGCTCCTTTTCAACACAGACCATTCCATGATTCTGTGATTCTTTATGTGCTGGCAAGAGTACAGCCTTGCATGGCAGTGTTGGAGATGTTCTGCATTCAGCCACACATCAGAAGTGCATCTCTGCTGGGACACACAGCACCCATCAGCACTGAGGTCCAGTGGAGGAGCGCGGGGTTCTGTGAACACTTTTCTTTCCAGTAGCAGATTTCAAACATCAGCAGTTGGCTGCCTCTGTGCTGTGAGAGCCAACAGCTCCGGGAAGCTCTTCAGAGGTTAAAGCCAGGTCAGCACTCCCAGCAGCCGCTCTGATGCACTGAAAGGATTTAGCAGCTTCCAGGAGAAGGCTGACTGGCTCCGGGCTGCTGTCAGCTCCCTCCTCCTCCCTCCTCCCCCCTTTCCTTGTTCTGCAAGCAAACACATACATTTATGATAGCTTTCGGTGGCAGCTGTGAAGGATGCAGCAGATAACCCCCAAACATCAGCCCTTCCTTCTGCTGCAGTGCCACCATCGCACTGCTCCTGCCCTGCACTCCCAACCCGAGGCTGAGCGTCCAAGAAGATGAAAACCCAGCAGTTCTACAATAGCTTTCTGCCATCACGTCATTTTGGGAGGTCCTATGGAGCCTTTGTGGAGGTGCCTGGGCGGCAGCAGTGCCGTCAGCTACCTGGGAGGAGGAGGAGGGTGACCACGACTCAGCCATCGCACAGCACCTCCAGAAAGGTTTGCTCCTTTCCTACACCAACGCGGCACGCAGCGCTCTGAGATGGAGATCTCCAATGGATTCACACTTCCAAGTGCCATCACGGCCGCTCAGGACAAAGGCCATCAGTGGGGTTCTCTTCACACAGAGCAAACACAAGCAAGGGAGATGCACCCAGGAGCTCTGCAGCCAATGAAGGAGGAATGCAGCACAGGGAAACCTGATCCCCGACCCTCCAGGAACAAAGGAGCTGGTGCTGCTCTAAACGGGAGAGCACAGCTGTGCGTGTGCTGCACGTATGGACCATCCCCCTGAAAATAATCCTGGGGAGCCGTTGCTGTGCAGGGAGAACCTTACAGAACCAGAGCACAGCAGCTCACATCCAACCGGTGCGGATGGATGCACATCCATCCCTCTGCTTGTGCCGCACCGTGCCTTGCAGAGGACAGCAGAAGAGACCTGGCTGCAAAACTCCCCTTCTTTTGCTGCTGGTGAAGGTTGTACTCCTGCAGTGTGTTATGGCTGCACAGCTTCTACTGAAGGGCACAATGAAATGGTGTCGAAAACGTTACTGTCAAAGGGAAGGGGGGGGCAAGGGAGGGAGGCAGAGGCTGTTGTCTGCCTCTGAGTGCTAACAGAAGAAGTGGGAAGCACTGCTTTCTGAAAGCCTTCCCCTGCACCATAGGAACGTGCTTTTACATGACTTTTCCATCTGGGACACATTACCATAACCTTGGGATAAGCCACTTTCTTTCACTTTCCAGTTTTTCCATGGGGAAAAAGAAGTCTAAGCTCCTGCAAGAAGTATTTCCAAGAGAACCTTCCGTGAGAGGGCTGAACAACACTGCGCTCTGACTTCAACAAGTGACTGCAGAACGGGATGGGGGGAATGACTGAGCCAACAGCTCCAGCACCTCATCCCAACAGAGGTGTGCTGACACTGCCAGCCTCACAGGTGTGCTGCAGGGACCACCTGCACCTCCCACACCCCTCACCTGGGCAGACGGCACAGCCATCCTCCATAGCAGCCATCCCCCATAGCAGCCATCCCCCACAGCAGCCACCCCCCACAGCAGCCACCCCCCATGACACTTTGCAGTACCAGAAGCCACCAGCCTGCTTTGCTGTGCATCTCCCTGTGGCTCGTGGATTTGTGTTTTAACATCACACAGACAGAAGTGCTGCTCTATGGCACAGAGCAGCTGAACTGAGCCCAGGTTTCCCCATCAGCTGAGCAAAATCTTAATCCCCAGCACAACCAACCTCTCCAAATGAACCACCTTCCTCTCTGTTTTGTCTCCCATCAGCACTACAGGACCCGTTGGCGAAGTGAAGTCATCTTAGCTGGAGAAATAGCCAACACAGGAAGGACAACCATGCTAGGACCATCCTGCCCAACACTACTCTCCCATTGCACCTCCACATCTGCTGAGCACACATTAATCTGTGTGGGTTGTTTTCTCAAGATCCTCCACATGAGCAGTGGGGAAGAGTTGGAGACCAGGGAGAATCTGAAGGTATCCCCACTTGTCCCCTACAATTGAGTTCAACAGTGCTACGTTAGAAGCTGCAAATAAGAACACTTTTCCCTGTCTCCTTCTCCCCACTGAATAATTCTATAGAAGATCTGTCAGCGTTTGAGCTACGAAGGTGGGATCTCCATCCATCCTCTTTAACATTGGAAAAGAGTGGGTAGGGACTGAATAGCAGAGGGGAAGGAAAATGCTGAAGAAAACAGAAGGTTCTTATATCACCTGGGGGAGAAGGGGAGGATGGCAGCTCCGCCTGGCACTGCCCACCCCAGCTGACATATGGGACCTGGAAGCTCACCCCTCTCCAAATGAGGGTTCGGGTCTGGGGCCCCCAATACAAGAAAGACAGGGAGCTGTTGGAGAGGGTCCAGAGGAGGGCCACAAAGATGAACAGAGGGCTGAGCTGGGATCATTCAGCCTGGAGAAGAGAAGGCTGCAGGGTGAGCTCACTGCAGCCTTCCAGGACCTAAAAGGAGCCTACAAACATGAGAGGAGTCAACTCTTTGAAAGGGGAGGTAACAGGAGGACAAGGGGAAGTGGTTTGAAGTTGAAGGAGGGAAGATTTAGGTTGGATATCAGGGGGAAGTTCTTTCCTATGAGAGTGGTGAGGTGCTGGGACAGCTGCTCAGAGAGATTGTAGATGCCCCATCCATCCCTGGAGGTGTTCAAGGCCAGGTTGGATGGGGCCCTGGGCAGCCTGGGCTGGTATTAAATGTAGAGGTTGGAGCTTCATGATCCTTGAGGTGCCTTCCAAGCCATTCTGTGAGCATCTGCACAGACAGCAGGAGGGAGACGACGCCAAACAAAAGGAAAACTTGGTACGAGAAATAACCTCATAAGAATTAAAGGAGAGGGGAAAACACTGGGAAGAAAGATGGCAGGAAGCAAGTATATGAAGTGGAGAACGAGGGAGGGAGGCAGGAGAAAGGACAGAGAACAAACAGCTGCACTCTTTGCCTTCTACCACTTAAACACTCCCCAAACCTTGCACCAAATGATTTCCACTTCACCAACCTCAACCATCACAGCTCCCACCAACCCCACATCAGTTTATCAGTGAGGAGGGGCGGACGGAGGGCGACCATGCTGAACGCCTCCCACTCATTACCAAAGGTGCACAGGCTGCTCAAACAAAGCTTGCTGCATGCACGGCGACCGGCTTAGCACTAGGGAACAAGCGGAGCAGGAGGGCAACGCAGCCCTGCTCACCTATGATGCCGCTGTCCCTGCTCTCCAGGGTGGATGTGGGGCTGGTGACGGCCCCGTAGCTGCAGTCCTTGGCGGGGACGCTGGTGCTGACGGGTGGCAGCGTGGAGCAGGGGCTGCTGGCGGGCGGTGAGGCCGTGCTGCTGGTCAGCGTGGAGCAGGGGCTGATGCGCTGCGTCACGGCCGAGCTCTGCAAGGAGGGAATGTGCAGAAAGCAGTCAGCAAAGGGGCGGCTCCGTGCGCCGCTATGGAAGGGCGCGAGTGCTCTGCTAAGTGGTGATGGGCTCACCTTGACTAACAGCCAGACAAACCAAACTCAGGAAATCCTGCCAAGACCTCTGTGCCATTTACATCTGCTCAGAAACCCCAATGGGACCGCAATTTTCCTTTTGCTTTGTAAATGTTTCCTCTGTTCAGGAAAACCAACAGCGGCCTCACAGCTCTGCTCAGAGGAACTCCAAATCCCCCATCTGGGCAGCGTCGGCCCCGGACACACTGCCTTCCCCACCATAGAGGGCTCCCAAATTATCCCAACACTGGGAGGGTGACTCTCCATGCACAGAACACAAGGAGGAATGCAGCAGCACAAAAAACCCCACTGTTCTAAAAGTTATCTGCAAAAAAATGCATGCAAAAAAAAAATAATCCTGAGAGTTTACAGATCCGATGCTGTGCACTGAGATGAGCTGATTAAGAAAACTGAATTGCTGCTGGGTGCCATTGGTTGCAAGCTGTGCTGGAAGCGTGGCTGCAGGGCACACTGACACTGGGTGAGCCCACCCTGCCCGCCTGTTTTTGCTGTTGTGAAGTGGTGTTGCCCCCAAGGAAGGAGCAGCAGAAGTTAATTGCCAATTTGGAGTTTCCTTAATTGAGATTTCTTGTACTCTGGGTGAATACCTTCCTAATAATCCCACAGATGTGCATTCCCACATTCACTCCATTTGAACCCAGACTGCCCGCTTGCAAGTCACAAAATATGTCTGAAGCCAGCCTGGTTTCTTCCTTCTCATTGTTCTACACTTGAAGCTCAACAATTGCCCAGGATGGACTTCAGTAAGCAGAACAGGGATCCCAAGGCAGGCTGCCAAGCTCTGTGCTCCCCCGACCAAAGGGGTCCCTGTGGGGTGGGAGTGGGGCAGCCCCCCGAGCAGCACAGCCCCAGCACAGCCCCAGCGAGCTGCCAGAGCACTCAGCACTGCTGCAGCTCCGAGCTGTGCATGGCAGGGCTCTGCTGGGCCTTCATCTCAACTGCTTTACCGAAACCTTAGCTTATCTCGGGGTCAGCAAAACAATCCGCCAGCCTTAAAACACTGAAATTAAAGCTCAGTCCTCCGCCGGCCGATAGCATCAGTGTCTGATGGAATGCCAGAAGTGATGTCCTTCCCAACTCCTGTATCTGTGGCCCCACTGATGCAGCTCTGCAGACTGAGCTCCGTGCAGAAGGAAGCAGCTCCATAACGCAGCCATGGCTCGGCACTGACCGATGGTTTATTTCTGTATCTGTATAAAGGAACCTTCATCTGCGCTGGCTTTAAGCATCCATTCCCACTGACAGAACATTCTGTATTAATACGATTGCTGCTGCTTTATCTGTCACATCCTCACTAAGCTTCACAGAATTAAACTCCTCTGCCACAGCCCCACGGCCCTCTGTGCCACTCCGGCAGCTCCGGTTCAATAACAGCTCCCCAAAAAGTCAGAGAGAAAGGATTAATTCTTGGACGTTTGTGATCTCTCATTAAGGAAAGCGTGATTAAGGAAGAGATTGTCCATCAGGCATGCCATCCCACAGCAACCTGCATTGGGGACTGCACCCTTCGGTGCGTTCAGAACCAGGCAGATGGATGGGGATGGGATGCGCTGATGGGGCAGTAGCAGTGAGAGCACCACTGCCCCCCATCTGCACTTCTGCTCAGCGCTGGAAGCGTTCATCTTTGCACGTCCCACCAATCTCTTACCCACACTATTTTCAGCACTGCTTTCAGTGCAGAGCTGAGGGGAATCACTTTGGGAAGGAGAGCCCAAGGGGTTCTGCACCCACAGAGCCCCAGACCCCAAAGAGCTGAGCCCTGAGCCCCACACCCAGCAAGAACGAAAGGAATTAACGTGCTCATGGAGGAACCATTCTCTCCTTCCCTCCTCCAGCCACGAATGGCACTCAAGGGCCTTGTGAAACAGTTTTTAATGCAAAAATCAGCACGCAGACCGAGATACCCATCTATTTACAGGACGGCCCTCCGCTGCTTCTCTTCAGATATTTCTGCTTGGGAAAGGAGATGAGATTTTAATTTCTGTCCAAAGGCAGCGACAAAAGGAACCATTTGGAGCAGACTGCTTGGCTCTGAGCACCCCATCCCACCAGGTGCTCCAAAGCCCATTCTCCGGCACAATGGGAGAGCACCTTCCAAAGCCACCGCAACCCGCATCAACATAAAGCTGAATGAAATCATTAAAAACCTCATGAAGGTATTAAAGACCAAGCTTCTACAAAAACACATCTCTTGGCTTCCCTCTATCAGCCCTTCAGGCTGCAGAGGAGACGGAAGACCCAAAGCCATTGGTTGTGCCTATGGAGTGGGGCTGAGGGAGCTGCTCAGTGGAGCACTTGGGGCAGTGCTGGGTGCTGCACCATCCCCTTCCAGGGGCACTTTGGGACGGAGCTCTGTGGGCATCAATAGGGCCCCGTGGGTGCCCAGTGCCATTTCTGGCTGCTGTTTCTTATCAACTCTTCTAGAAAAGTCAGCACTGTGAGTCTGGTCCCTGGAATTGTGCTGCGTTGGTATCTAAAGCAGAGGCAGAATCCTGCAGAGTCATGCAATGACTGTTAAAAGAAGAGAGAGCTACAGCTGAGCTTCTGAGTCTCACGCTGCTCTGTTACCCGCTGCCTCGTCCTTCTCTTAGCTTAAAACAAAATATTCCATACCAACAGCAGGATGTCTCCCAGCTCCGTCCTCATTTCATCAGTGCTGATAGCAGTGGGCACAGCCCCGGGGCTGAACAGCAAGAGGAAGAAACTCAAGCAGGTTCTGCCAACCCTACACTGCAGCCAAGACCCCGACCTTGCGCTCCTTCCCTTTTCAGCAGCCAGAGAAGATGCAGCAAGTTCAATCACAACAGAGATTGCACTGTTTGCTTTCTATATCTGTTTTCAAGCACGAAACCAACAAAAGTTAGGCCTTTTGTTAGGCCAACAGAAGCAAAATCTGTCACCATATGTAAAATAACACCACTACCATCTATCTGTCCTTCCCGGAGAGACAGCCAGCCTTCATGCAACAGTGCTAAAATGCTTGTGAAATACTGCACGTGAGAAGGACACATTATTTTGATCATTGTACTCTGATTGGAAATGCTGCCCACTCCCACAGCATTTGCAGACACAGAAAGACACCAGGAGCTGTTTCACACGGCGGCAGCTGATCCCTGGAACCCACAGCGATGATTCACTGCTGAACGAGGAGATACAGCCTTCTACCTCACAGCAATCATTTCATCATCAGGAGACACTCAGCTGCCACATAACGAGGAAATAACCACCATCTCTCATCCTGCATTCCGATGGGAACCAATGGGACCACTGAGCGCCTTCTGGGGTTGGAATGGAGCTCAGAGGAGCAGAGAGACTTCTATAGGGGCAGTGAGCAACGGGAGAAAGGGTGAACGGCCTTAAATAGAAGAGGGGACATTCAGGTCAGATGTGAGGGGGAAACCTGTCATCCAGAGGCAGTGAGGCCCTGGCACTGCCCAGAGCTGTGGGTGTCCCATCGCTGGAGATGCCCACTGCCATGGATGGGCTCTGGGCAGCCTGAACTGGGGGGCAGCCAACCCACAGCAGGGAGAGGGGCTGTGGGCTGTAAGGCCCTTCCAACCCAAGCATGCTGTGATTTTGCTGTTAAAAGGAGAGCAGAGGACACGTCATACCTGGTTCTCGTCCTGCACCTCCATGCTGTACTGGGGCCCTGGCTGTACCTCCGTGACTTTCTCCCCCAGGAGGAAGCCCAGGCGAGTCATGAGTGTATTTGCTGCCTCATCTACGGATGGAGGGGGTCCCAGCTCCTGCTCAGCGTCACCTGAGGAGGGAGAGAAATAAACAGGTTGAGGTACATTGCTGACCTCGGCTATCGCTCAGTGCATTCACCAACAGAACACAGCTAACTTTCCATGCTGTGACTTCTGCATCCAGGATTTCAGGTTACACACATCATTCAAGTCTGCATTAATGTTACTTGATGGTCACTAATTTTAGGTTATTCGTCCCCCCAGCTGTGAAGGCATGTTTACTCTTACTCCGGCTGTTATTTCTGCTCTCGTTGCTTGTTTTATTCTCAGCACCTCAGGTGGAAGCAACACATTCACTTCCTTTTCCCTGCCCCACCAACAGGAAACCCAACTGGGAAGCAAGATTTCCTGGAGGTGATGAATTCAAGCCTACATGTGCCAACTTGTGCTGTTCCCAAAGCATTACACGAGATGCTCAGCAGCAAACCTGCACTTCTCAGGGGTTAACAGCAAAGAAGAGGGCAGAAAAATCACGAGCACTGATTGCTGTCATCTGCTGCTTCTGACGTGCTCAGGATTATATGGGAAGTGCTGCTTTGGAGAGGTTTCCTGGTGCATCATATGGGCTGTGACACAGAGGTGAGAGCACCTCCCAACCTCCACCAAGCTTAAAAATCACATCAAAAAGCAAAATTCCAGATGATCGTTTCCTCGAGTTTTCCTGCCAAAAATTCAGGCTGTTTAATGACTTGTGGCATCCCAACGGTGAGGCTCTGAAAGGCACATTCTGCCCCGCTGACCACAGCTGCTGCAGTACAGTCGAAGCCTGAAGGTCAACCTCTTCCCACATCACACCGATGCAACGCTGCGCTTGGCGCAGTTGTAGGATACTAATTAGGATTTGCAATTACTCTACAGTTAATTATTCATCTGATCATGTACAATCTGGAAAACAGCCCATCTCCTTTCCCACGTCCTGGCTTGGGGCTGCTGCAGCTCTCAGCCTGGAGCTTCAAACAGAGCCCTCTGATAACCGTAACTGAACACCGCCAACCAGGGGACCAGGGATGCATACAAACCTTTGGTAAATGCAAGCCAGCTGCAGAAACTCCCATCCAGCTCCTAATGCACATCTCCTGGGAGCACCCAGCAGATTCTGGGTGCTTCACCCACACCGCAGCCCTCGGGAGCCCCAGGGCACCTCCATGCAGCAAAGTCAATGCTCATGAGCACTGCTGGCTCCGGGAGCACTGCTTACATGGCAGCTTCACCATGGGGAAAGTGGATTATGGAGTGTGAGAATGGAAGCTGTCTTCTAAGTCACCGAATCCCTATTGTACCTCTTTACACCACGCCGATGTGAATAGGACGGATTTAAGACAGAGACAAATTTAGACGGATGGCCCAATTTTCCTGAGCCGCTGACCACCCACATTTGGGCTGTGGGCATTTACCATCTCAGGGAGCCCAATTCAGAACAGATACATTTACGTAAAATGAGAAGTATATGCACTTTGATTTCCAAGGTTATCTCTGCTTTTTTTAAAAGCAGACTTTTAGAATTTATCCCAGATCTCTGTACTGGCCTAAAATTAGCAAACAGCCGACTGTGCAGTCTGGCACACGTTGATGTCTGCAGCGATGCATGGGGAGAAGCACTCAGTAGGGGCTCCTGCAGCTGAGCCATGGCTCACCCTCTGGGGCTGGGTGTAACCCTGCCCACACCAACCCTACAATGGCTTCCTGGGGCACAGAACTGTTGTTTGTCCCTAAGATGAAGTTCTGAGCTTAGCCCAGCTTATAGAACTGCAAAGGTTGGAAAAGACCTCTCAGACCACCTGAGACCCCCACGTCCAACCCCACCCCAGCGTGCCCATAACCACATCCCTCAGTGCCACATCTCCATGGTTCTGAATACCTCCAAGGACAGGGACTCCCCGCCCCCTGGGCAGACCATGCCAGCACGTGACCACTCTCTGCAGAAGAAATTGCTCCTAATACCCAACTGAACCCTCCCCGGTGCAACTGCAGGCCATTGCCTCCCATTTTATCACTGTTACTGGGAACAGAGACTGACCCCACCATGCTGCAGCCTACTGTGGGGAGCAGTAAGGTGTCCTTTGTGCCTCCCCTTTTCCACACTGAACGATCCCAGTTCCCACAGCTGCTCCCCATGAGAGCTGTGCTTCAGCCCCTGCCCAGCTCCCTCCCCTTCATGGCACAGGATGGTGCAGCAGCATAGACAGGTGAGAGCTGTCTGGCAGAGCTGCAGCCCTAATCCCTTCCTCACAGTGCAGGGCACGAACACAGAGAGCATCCGAGAGCATCCTGGGCAGCCTCAAACCACCCACTGCCTTATTACAACGGCGACTGCAAAGTGCAGAGAGCTCCGAGCTTAAGCAAAGCGCCACTGGATTGGATCGCTCCACCTTTCAGTTTTTGGTCTTAACTGAGCATCAAAGAAGAGAGCAAGCAGCTCCAAGAGGTGTATGACTGCTGCTGGCAGTGAGACCCAACGCTTCCAGTGAGGTGGGCATCGCCTCTCCAGCCCTGCATGCACGATGCAGTCAATGCTGCGGCTGCATTTCATGCATACTTCAGTGCAATGGGTTCCAGGAGCACAAACCTGGCAGCAAGAAGCACCAACGCACCGCAGGGAACTGCTCATTTCCCTAACATAAATAACAATCTGTTATTAATACCCTCAGCACCAGGAGAGATCGGGCTCAGAGGAAGGAGAGGTAATTTGTCTGAGCAGCACATGCATTGTTTTGGGGAAGAAAAAATGTAAGCAGGCTGCCTCGCTTTGTGCTGCCAAAACAAATGAACCCAAAAATAAGACATTCAGATTCTTTCGGAGTGACCTTTTCATAAGTAAGAGGCACCTTCAAAACAGAAGGCAGAGGAGCGCTATCCAAAAGGCCACACGCAAGAGGTAATCCCATTTCTGGAGGACAGCTGGCTTCTTCCAACCCTTCATCTTCAGGACAGACAGGCAGCTGCTGTGTTACACAACAGAAGCAAATCAAAGCTCCTGCACTGACGTGAGATGGTTTGTGCAGAAACTGAGAGCACTGCAAGCTGAGCACGCCGACCAAATGGACGCCTCCAATTCTCCTTCCTCTCCAACAGCTGAACCCATTTCAGCTATGCCCGATCACTTCTGCAATTCACCCCAGAATTACCTGAATTAGGGCTGTTGGGAGCAATTTTACGGATGCCAACAACTTACCTACACACATCCTGGGTATTGTGGAAGGGTTCAACTCCAGTACCTCTGGACTACACTATGCCGGTCACCTGGTTGCCAAAAAACCCTATATGCGTAACAAAAGGACAGACAATGCTCAGCGCCGTTCCTGGCCTCACTCAGGAGCCAGGTTTAAAGAAGTCTTCTCAATGCCCCAGAAGTCATTTGCAGTTCTTCCACTTCCTCCATAAGGTGCCTAGCTCAGGTCACCCTGACTGCGTCAAAAAGGTTTTGGGTGGAGTTGGGTTCGTAGGCACTGAGCCACAAGTTGGAGTTGGATTTGTAGGTACAGAGCCGCGAGTTGGATCTGTGTTTGTAGGTACTGAGCCATGAGTTGGAGTTGGGTTTGTAGGTACTGAACCACAAGTTGGAGCATGGATTTGTAGGTACAGAGCCATGAGTTGGGTTTGTAGACACTGAGCCATGAGTTGGGTTTCTATGCACTGAGCCATGAGCTGGAGCTGGGTTTGTAGGTACCGAGCCATAAGCCGGAGTTGGGTTTGTAGGTACAGAGCCATGAGTTGGGTTTGTATGCACTGAGCCATGAATTAGAGTTGGGTTTGTAGGTACTGAACCTTGAATTGAAGTTGGGTTCGTAGGTACTGATCCATGAGTTGGGTTTGGAGGCACTGAGCCATGAATTGGACTCAATGACCCTTGTGGGTCCCTTCCAACTTGAGATGGTCTCTGCTTCTATGAGTGATGTGACAGTGGCCCTGTGCTGGGAACGTGGCCAGGGATCACCAGAAGGGTTCCAGGCAAAAGCAGGGGCACTGGGGCTCACTTCTCATCACAACAGTTTTGTTTTCTTTTCTCCAGCAGGAGTTCATAAATTTCATAACATTTCCTTGAAAAATCAAATCTATAATTTCCTAAGCACAGTGCATTAGTTTTGCTCTTTTCAGTAAAGCACTCCAAATGTCTGGTTTCCAACATTATCATTGTAAAATACGGTTTCTCTTCAATCCTTTCAATTCCTATAATGAAATCTGCCACATATTTCAGCTGCAATTGCTGAAAATGGAATGAGATTTCTCTAGTGACATATTTTGCAATTCTGTGACTTGTTGGATAGCAACCATTGCCTCATCTTCCAGATCTGCAACGCAGGGTGGCACCTCTATGAGAAACCAACGGTGTGCCTTTACGCCACGGAATACCTTTACTGTCATGGTTATACTCTCACTTCCAAAAACAGACCCTGAATGGAACTGAAATTACATCTGAAATCTATTCCAGTGAGTGCTGAACTACAAGAAGTGGTAACAGTTTGCTCAGTGGCACCCAACGTAGAATTTGCCTGAATATAAAACTGATTTGTCTGAATAACCAGAAGTTCTTCAACGAGAATGGAGCAGTTGCATGCAAAGAGTGAGCTCCTATACAGCACCGGAATAAACGGTGCCATATATTATTTTGATCTTCAATTACATAACTGGAGGGTTTTATCCAAAGACGTCCCTCTTTACATGTGACCTGAATCCGTCCCATTATTATGTACATCTGCTTTAAATTATTCTGGATATACTCGAGCTATATTTGGAAAATGCCCTTGACCATTCCTGCATATTTCCCTCATCTCGGGATTAACGGGACGGCTTTTTCTTGACTCTCACTCGCAACAAGAAGAGAAAACTTCTCCGAGGAGGGATGGAGGCTACGTCAGAAGCACTGCTCTGGAATCAGCCCTATAGAACCACGTCACTCCTAAGCTCTGACCTCGAGCTGCCAGAAATACTGAGGGTGAACAGCATGGAGCTCCAGCAGCAGCTCAGGGCCACCCCACGGCTCCAGGGTTGGCAGCATGCTGCTTCATCCAGCTGCTTCTCGAACAAACTGCTCTTCTCCCTCCCTGCAAGACCAGTTGCAAACCTCACCTGAGTTGCACAGCATTCGCTTTGTGGAGAAATTCAAGAGAAATTCTCCTTTGCAGCACAAAGCAAAGCTGCTTCCCAGCAGTCCTTCCCATTGCCTCTGCATCAGACTGCCTGAAGGAAGCCACTTATTAGTCAGGAACCAACTGAGCCACAGACAGACAGCAAAAGCAACGTCAACGCTACCAGGAAACCTAATCCAGTGTACGCCATGCTCTGGGTTTGAAAAACCCCCCTGCACTTGTATCTGGGGATGGATTTTCTTGGCTTTGCCCTCCTGTTTACATGCTAAGGAAAAGAGAACGGGGGAAAGATGAGGTCACTCAATGCACCCATCACTACAAAAGGCCACCTCTGTCACAGACTGAGCATGGGCACAGGGAAGGAGTGCTCCTCTGCCACTGAGCAGAGGGGAACTGTTGTCCCCACATCACTTTGGAGCATTCATGCATCGCTGTGCCATCACTGCAGGTCCAATCCGCCCCCAGGCACAGCTCAGCTCCCCGAGCACTGACCGATGGAAGGCCTTTAATTAATGTCAGTGTGACACATTAATTGTGGTACTAAGAAACCCCACAAGCCGACATTCCTCTTCTTTGCACTACTGTAAGAGTGAGTGTGGGGCATTTTTTATCACGGTGCAATTGCAAACACAACACCTCTCCTGTGAGCCAGCAGAGGACCAACGGGGCATCAACTCTGCTGGTGCCTTCTGTACCACCCACAAATGCAGCAGAATCATTCCACGATTTTTGGCACTATTTTCAAATAGAACAGCATCCATTGCTGCTGCTAATAGAGAGTGAAGACCCCCCTTGCTCATTCTAATGAGTGCAAACCAATCCTTGTAGCTTTTCAAAGGGCAAACCATGCCAATGAAGACCTCTCACAAGCCAAGCCCAGTTGACAACACCATCCTCACAGCATGTTCAGGTTGTGCAGCACACAACCTACAGTGTTACCCAGGTTAATTCAGTGAGGTCAGCAGACAGGCAGCAGGATGACAGCCATGTAGGTAACCCCACATCTCACGTCTCTTTGGGTTGGGAAACAGAGAAGAGAATCCAGCAATAAGCTTGGTAAACTGGCTGCAATTTCAGGCCCAAACAGCAATTGTGGAGTGTGCAGTAAGCTGCAGACCTCTGGAAGATACGTCAGTATCATGGATGCTGCCTGGTAAGGCTGTCAGTTATCTGCCCTTTCCAGCCAGCAGCTGGCCAACGCTGTCATGTTTGGGTTCCAAGTCATTATTTTTCCAGTGATCAGGAGTCACACCATCAGTGATATTGATATCTAAACATCTTCCCCGTGAATTGGACACCCCAAAGCCATCTCCTGTCTGCAGTGTGAGCACGCAGCTGTGCTGATCAAGAGAAAGGAACAGATAGGATGGGCAGAACACTGACAATCAAAACAAATTACCGTGCTGGGAACAATATTCCCACTGGGAAAGAATAAAGAAGCCCTTGTTTTTGCAGTCCTAAAGGGTGATAGGAAGTCAAGGCAACTGGTAAGAGAGCAGCAGCGTGGCTTTCAGAGCACCGCATATTTTCACTGATGAGGAGCTCTCCATAGCATCCCTGGAGTTCAACTGCCTTTCGGTTAAGGGGAAAAAAAAAAGCATCCACTGGATTGATTCAACCATTAGGACATGGGAACCAAACTTATAAAAGAAGGGAGCAGTTCTCCATAAATGCACATATCTTTAGAGCTGGTAAAACCAACATTCACTGCTTGCATCCATAGAAACCTTCAACAGAACTAATGTTGCCCCGAAACTCACATCCAAAATCACAACAGAAGTAGAATTATTGACCACTTCCTCCAGACTGTAGAGTGTTTGGGAATAAACACACCTTTGAGCAACCTGGTGTAGATGGAGATGTCCCTGCCTACAGCAGGAGGTTGGAATGAGATGATCTTAAAGGTCCCTTCCAACACAAACCATTCAATGGTTCTATGAAACATCCAAGTCAGGAGGAAAAAGGGACCACTAATTGGCAAGGTGATGACCAAGAGCCTCACCTACCATCCCTGCCCCTTCCTTCTGCTTCTTTAGCATCCCTATATTCCCACCATGAACTCCGGAGGTGAAATGTGATCTCGTCTTTGCCCATCAGCAAAGCCATGGCTGAGCACACAGCACAGCAAAGGCCCCCGGTGCTGCCTGAATGCAGGGAAGTGTGGTATGGAGCATCACATGGGCTCAGATGTGAAAATGAGGGCTTTGCACTGACCCTGCTGGGCTCATCGCTGGTGGTTCCAGAACCAATAGCAGCAGTGTGCCACAAGCACCTTCCAGCTCCTGTCCTGGCAGCCACACGGTGCTCTGGAGCTGGACTGCCCCTACACTGCATTTCTGGACCACCTGAAGTCCTTTTGTTTGCCCTCCAGAGTGAGGAAACCAAACCCGAGGTTACAAAGGAAAGCCAGTGGTTTGTAGATCACATCAGCAAGCTTCCAGAGCACCGTGTCACCTCAGCTCACTTAACAGCCAAAACAGATGGCAGCAGTACCTGCAATGCCTGCAATTTCCAGCTTTGCCCCCAGTTTTTTCCAGGTTTGCCCTCAGCAAACCCCAGTTTGCACCTCCAGCCCAAAGCTGCCACAGAAGCCCACCAGCACCCAATGGTGAGCGGTCTGCAGCCGAACCCAAAATGATGCTCCTATGGGATGCTGGAAGGATGTGGTGAGCATGGGCTGATGGTTGGACTTGGTGATCCTAAAGCCCTTCTCCATCGTGATGGTTCTGTGACCTCTACGCATGCTCTCATGGCAGAACCCCACCCTGGTTTACTTTGAGGCTCAAAGCACAACAGAAAACAGTGCTATCCTCACAAGAGGAGCCCGAGAGACATCGATGGCTCCCATAGCAACCAGGCAGGGAATGGCCACAACCGCTGCAATTAGGGCTGATTGCAATGATTTCCCATTCCCTCCAGGTCAGTGGGCTGGAGAACACTGGGCCAGATGCAGGGCTCCCAGTCACAGCATTTCTCAGGCCACGGTCGGTTTGATCATTCCCAGCCTTCCTCCCAGTCCATCGCTGTCTGGTGTGACAGGGGTTGGACACAGATCCTTCTGGCTGATGCTTTTGCTTGGAGCTTTTCATTTCACTTATTGCCTGTGCTTTCACCATGAAACCTCCAAGCGCAGCTCTGACTCCCGCAGAAGAGGAGCCCTGTTGGTGTTTGAGAGAAGCTCACGTGTGTGTAAAGTGAAAGACCCCACATTTTTTACACGAAGAAAGAAGAGAAGGAAGCAGATGTCAGCCTCAGAGATTTTGTGGTCCAAAGACAGAAAGGAGCAATGGGACGGCCATGAACAACATGGCAGTGAGAAGCCCCCAGGTCAGCCCTCACTGCCCATGGCACTGCAAGGGGACCTCACTTCATGGAATGGAAGGAGACCCTCCAGGCAAGCAGACATGCACCAACTGCTTCTTCTGCAGGAGGATTTAATGCCATTACAAGGTAACGTTGGAACGCACTTGGCCTTTGAAGCCCAACGACAAGGCAATAAATCACACAGAATACAACCAGCACCGTGGATCTGAGAGGAAAGGCCATTCCCTGAAAGCACCATCCATCCGCCTCGGAGCACTTCCAGCACAGCCCTGCAGCACTCAGAGATCAAACTGAGATACCACGCTTGAACAAGAGAAGGAGGACAGAAAGTGGCAGCCCCCAAGCCAGGAGGCAGCAGCTCCTTCACCACCTGGGTGCCCAGGAGGGCAGGGTTACCTCTAACCTACAGGCCGTGCAGTCCCAGGGACACATACACAAATAGCACTGAGAAACGTCTTTCTTGAAGCCACAGAACCTCTCTGCCATCACCTGAAATGAAACCACTGTAGGATGTGGGGCAACGGCTGCCTTTGCTTGAAGAACTCATCCTCCAGAACTCAGCACAACCAGCAGCACAGATAATGTTCTCTCCTCATCGCTACCGAGAGCTTTAAACTGCCTTTAAGTGTGCAATTAATGACATCACTTGTCAGGGATCACTTTGCAAAGCCCTCCACCTCCACCCCACCGCTCAGCTCCTGCACGCCCCCAATCTTTTTTATTTCCTTCAACTTTGAGCCCTGCTACTCCTGATTCTGTTCCTGGAGGCGCTCAGGTTGACACCACGAACACCCCCTGCAGGAGGCATGAACCACAGAGCAGGACAAAGCTGGATCAGATATAAGGAAAGGAGCTGGAACTCCTTAGAGAGCCAATGCTGGGTGCTGCCTGCTGGCTTTGCCACAGTCCCGAATGAAATTGAAGCCATTTCCTCCACCTTCCCACTGCAGCTGGACATCACCTACATTCAGAGGCAGCCATTCTTCACACGTTGTTCAGGTCTGCTCCCTCCCTTCTCCTCACACAAGGCTGGTGGGCATGGTGGTGATGGGTCGATGGCTGGACTTGGTGATCCTAATGGTCCTCATAGAATGGCTTGGGTTGGAAGGAACCCCAGGGATAACCAGGACCCCCTGCCACAGCAGGGCCACCAACCTACACATCTGGGACTGGACCAGGTTGCCCAGGGCCCCATCCAACCCGGTCTTGGTCCTTCCCAACCGTAACGACTCTATGAGTCTACGACTTCAGGAGGACCCTCGTGCAACACAAACCTCTTCTCCAGAAACAGCTCCAGAAACCCTTTCCCAGATGATTCCTTTCACCATTCTCCCAGGGTTGCCAGGAATGTACCCTCCCAGTGTCAGCCCCACCACCACACAGGCACTGCCCAGCAGCACGCCCTACGGCAACTCACTCTCTTCTTCTCCCTTCTTTTTTCCCTTATGACACTCCACATTTCTTCACTGCCACCTCAAGGCATGAGGAAATCCCACAACCCCTTTAACATCACTCCATGGCAGTGAGAGAAGGAAATTAAAATGCAAAACAAGTAATAATAGGAAATGCCACCATCAGCACACAGGGCTGTGTGTGTGCTGGGAGGATGCCCACCCCCAAAGCATGGGCACAAGGAGCTGGGGCAGAAGGACAGAGCACAGCTGGGAGAGGTGCCATGAGTGGGGAACGTGAGATTTCTGCTTTTAAGCCACATTCACAACTCTAATTCCCTGCAGGTGCAATCATAACAAGTTGTAATTACTTACAATTACAAATACAGGAGTAGAAGATATTCAGTTGGAAGAAGAAAGGGCTGTGATGGCAAAATTGTAAGTAATTCATGATCCTTGACAAAGGGAGAGCACTTTTCATAGCAGCTCTGGCCTGGAGGAGGCACTTCCAAGCACAGAGACTGCTGTTTGATCTAAGAACCCCATCTCAAACAAAGCACACTGAAGAAAGCCTGCACCCCAAGCACTGCTCACACAGCTCCCCTGGCCACAAACACCCCATAGGCTCTCACCATCCGCACTATTTTTGGGTGTAGGCTCAACGAGAGCACACAACTGCACACCACTTTGTGCAATGATAGCTCTGCAACGTGTTCTCATTCCAGCCCTTCCAAGAGCCAGCCTTAAGAATGCAATTTCAAGCTTACTGGATCACTTTCACCTCCTATAATCAACACTCCCCACCTCCTACACTGCCCCAGGGGGGAGCAGCCACGCAGCTCTCACCTGCAGCAGGCGGCATGCAGCACGTGTGAATGGGCAGCAGTGAGAAATGAAGGCATGGAGCTGCCTGCTCAATGCAACGGGGCTGTGCAGCTCCCATTCAGCAGCATACAGCAGAGCTGCACTACATGCAGTGCTCCTCCCGGCCGCAGCTGCTGTCCCTCTCCAAACGCAGCACCTCTGCATGCAGCTTACCAGGGCAGTACGCATCCACGTCCAGTTTCTGTGCTGAAGAGAGTGTTGGTGAGCCGAGCTCGGACTCAGGGATGCGAGGGCTCTCAACAAACTTTGCTTTCCTCAGAGGGGCTAAGGAGAAGGAGGGGGAGAGAGAGAGAGAGAGAGGGCTCATGAGTAAGGGAAACAGCGAGCAACAGATGGAAGCACTTAATGACACTGTCAGACTCAGATCAGGTTACCCCCCCCCTTTTTTTTTTTTTCTTTTCTGCTGAAAAAAAAAAAAAGCATTATCTGCATTCTTTACAAAGGAGATGGCTCTGATTCAAACTTGCAGGCTGCTGCCTTCACAGCGTGCTGGGCTGCGGCAGCTCCTGATGCTCCCAAGCACTTCCCTGTTTCCTTCCCACTTTAACCCGTCTTTTATAGGAAGCAAACAGGACTGCGCTGTGCCATGTAAAGGGCTGAGATGGCACACAGGGACGCACAGCCTGCTGGGGTTTCAGGTATTTAACTCCAAAACACCGAAGTGAATACACAGATTCTGTATTCAGTGACTGCTTCCACTGCAGAGCAATGAAAGCAAACCCATTTTGAAGCACTGCAAATGCCTGATCCCACAGGTGCTGCACTCCCTGTGGATGATCGGATGGAAACCAACACTGCCCAGAAGGAGAGGCCCCGAGTGCTTCACTTCCATCCCTGCACATCCAGAAATGATTCAAAGGAATGAAAGGAAGAGCTGGGAAAGGCGAAGCGCCCCAGAGCAAAACAGCGCCGGCACTGCACCAACAGCACTGGATTGAACTGAGCTCTGAAGTTCAGTCACAAAGTGCTGTGCCCCTTTTGCTGGCGGTGCAGCAATGGTTTCTAAAATGCCTTCAGCACTGAGTTTTTCAATGGGTATTTCTGCCAGACCGGAGAACCACAGCTGGGGTGTGAGCTGCGTGCAGGTGACGGCGCTGCGCTTCCCAGCTGCGCTCACTGCCCATTGAAGTGAAAGGCCAACTTGAAAAGCTGCTCTCCCAACTCCTGCCTGCACTGCTCAGCCTCACAGCCCTCCTGGGCACCACTCACATCACAGCCCTCCTGCCCTCAACGCCAATAATGAGGCTGAACCTCGGGATGGGCTTTGCTCCCATGCACCTCCTGCAGCAGAAGTGCCAGATAACCACATTGGTACCAGCGGGATTGCAGCTGGGGCCAGAAAGTTGTTGGGAACCATCACTGTGCTCAGAGCCATGTGCTAATATCTCACGTGAAGCTTCCAATGGGGTTTGGTACAGCCGCCTTACTGCAGCCTCGCTGGCAGTCATCTTTATAACCAGAATAGCACGTCCTTATTTCATTGTTCCAGGCTCACGTCAGAGCCACAGACCTCTGCTGTGACAGCCAAGCAATGTTCCACTGAAAAGAAGTGCTTCTCATGGTTGGAGATGTTAATAACCACAACGGGGTTGGCACTGAAGGTTCTGTGCTACAGCTGAGGTGCAAACCCAAAGAGCTTGCTGACATCCTGAACACCCCCCCCATCAGCACAGCAAAACCTGATGACCAACATCACACCAGCAGTGCTTGCAACGCAGCATAAACCCGAACAGAGCACAGAGAAGTGATCTGCAGTATTCCACACCTCCACCTGCTGGGGCTGATCCTTCACGGAGTCACAGAACTGCAGGGGTTGGAAGGGACCACCAGAGCTCAGTGAGCCCAACCCCTGCCCAAGCAGCTCCCTGCAGCAGGCTGCACAGGTCGGCATCCAGATGGGTCTGGAATGTCTCCAGAGGAGACCACCCCCCCATCTCCCACGGCAGCCCATTCCAGTGCTCCAATCACCCTTCCCATGAAGAAGTTCTGCATATTGGTGCAGAACTTCCTACGCTTCAGTTTGTGCCCATTTCCCCTTGTCCTGTCCCCACAGACCACTGAGAAAAGGTTGGCCGTGTCCCTTTGACTCCCACACATAAGATATTTGTAAGCATTCATAAGATTCCTTCTCAGTCTTCTTTTGTCAAGGCTGAACAGCCCCACGTTGCTCAGCCTTTCATCACAGGGAGATGCTCCAGGCCCTGCATCACCTTTGTGCCCTCTCTGCTGGACTCTCTCCCTGTCTGTTTTGTACCAGGGAGCCCAGAACTGGACACAGTGCTCCAGGTGAGGCCTGACCAGGGCAGAGCACAGGGGGATATCACCTCCCTCGCCCTGCTGGCCAAAATCCCTTTAATACACCCCAGGATCCCATTGGACCTCTTGGTCACCAGGGCACACTGCTGGCTCACGGCCAACCCGTCACCCACCAGGACCCCCAGCTCCTTCTCTGCAGAGCTCCTCTCCAGCAGCTCATCTCCCTACCTGTACTGATATGTGCCCTCTGAGCTCAGACAGCTCTCAGCCCACCTCACCATCCTCTCATCCAGCCCACACTTTCCCGGCTGAGTTACCAGGATGCCGTGGGATACAGTACCAAAAGCCTTGCTGAAGTCAAGGCAGACAACATCCAGCCAACACTGCATGTGCACTCAGCAGGACAGCTGCTCCCAAGGACCCAATGGCACACATAACACTGCGTCATACAGGAATGGCCTCACTGCTGCTGCAGAACCTCCAGGAGAACAGCAAGAGAAGTTATTCAAAGCAACATAGCAGAGCAAAACCCCAAACCCTTCCCTCGGTGCAAACCAAACCTTGCTTGACTTTGAGAGTTTTTCCTCTTCAAGGGAAGTGATGGTCATTCCAGGACAGGAATTCACCACGTAATGCAAAATCATCACAGGCTGAGCAGCTGCAGGCTTAATAAGCTGCCTTATTGATGATCTTTATGCAGCAGTGGGCTGCCTTCCACCAGGACAAGGATCTCCTGCATCCTCCTCTTTGCACACCAATTCTCCCCCATACTCCCAAGGCCACCAAACGTCACACCATCACCCACGACCAAAAACCAGCATCCAGAACAGCAAGGCGTGAACTGAACAGCACACAAAACCAAAGATGGACTTAGGACAAAAGCAGAGGTCTGCAATGAAGCTACCAAATAAATCCAGAACAAAACCAGCATGCCTGCATTCCTTCTGAACATCGTGTGATCTCCATCAGCACTGTGCTCTGCTGAGCGCCCCGATTCTCCTGCATTCTCTCTCTCTGTCATGTAATTTAGAGATGAATTAGCATTTTAATTAAAAAAAAAAAAAAGGTTTTCTTTATATGAAAAGGCACTCAGAAAAGGAAATGACGACGGATCACCAAAAGGGTTCACTGACAAAGCTCAGCTTTGCTCTGACAGAGACAATTCACATAGAAAAGAGCTCTGAGCATCGCATGACCCGACGGAACAAAGCGCTGCGGATTGCAGTGGATCTGCACTAATTAACTCTGCGCTCTGATTACGGTTTGCACACCTCCATGCATACACCCCATAGCAGCACAGTTTCCAGCATAGGTGAGGGACAGTGAAGGACCACCACGAATGATGGAAAGCAAGGAGCTGCAATCTCCTGCTACCAATGCAGATGAGGAGGAGCTGAATTTTGCACATGGATATGTAAGTGCTGTATTACCCCATACATTGTGTATGGTGGAAAGCAATCCCCCAAGTGCATGCGCTCTCTCCAAAAACAACCTGCCCAAAGGAGGCTGTGAAGGGCTGAGGCAGAGCAGTGCTCGGGAGAGCAAACTTCCACAAGGTGCATTCCTGGACTGGCAGCTGGACTGTCCCCAGTATGGGCTCCTCTGCTCCCAGACAGCTCCTGGTTCTGCTGATGGATGAATCACAGGAAGGGGAAAGCAGGCAGCACGTGGTTCCTTCTGCTGCAGCATGAATAAAGCAGCCGGTGGTAACCAGCACTGCAGGGGGGGTTGGGAGGGACCTTCAAGATCAGCCAGGTTTTAAAAAAATCTAACTTAAAATAATGAAATTACAGGGTAACACCTTTCTGTTGTATGGAGAGGAGAGGGAAGGCGAAAAGGGGGAAGGGGGAAGGGGAAGGAAGGTCAGGCTGGACCAAGCTCCGAGCACCTGTTGGAGCTGTAGCTGCCCCTGTTCATTGCAGGGGAGTGGGACAAGATGACCTGCAAAGGTCCCTTCCAATTCAAAAGCTGCTATGATTCTCTGAAAGGATCTTTCTTTCCCTGTCGATAAATTTATTTCCAAGGTGGACTACCAAAAAAAAAGTCTCCGTCTCCACAGGGGAAACAGCTTTGAGGAGCAGCACCTCATGTACCGACGCTGCAGAAGGTGCTTCCACCCTCCCATCCAAACCCAGGAGGTCGGTTCTGACGGCTCACAGCTGGGTCACAGCAGCAGTTCTCCACGTCATTTCCCATCTGAAATTCTCCTTCTCAGTGTCTTCTGAATCAGCTCTGAGTACAAATTCTGTGCGTGTTCCCTGCAGCGCTCTCAGGGAGGAGGAAAGACGAGGAATAAACCAGCGCTGCCCGCTTCAGCTTCCCAAACAGCGGCCAGCAGACATCCCTACACATTCGGTGCTGTTTCAGACTCCTGTTAAACCACACGAACAATGGATGAAGACCCGGCACTCCGGGATGCCATCACGCCGTCAGCATTTTCAGCCCACGTACGTTCTGCTCAAAAACCCACGGAATCCTCTGAATGGCAGAAATGGGAGCAGCGCCGCCGCACAAACGTTCCTCACCTCCCTCCTCCCCTCTTCTGGGGCTTCATTAAAAGTCACATTTAAAGCAGATGAGAGCACAGCACCCACTGCGATGCGGTGCTGCCCTTCAGCCCCTGGCAGCTCTCAGCAGCTCGGGGGGCCCAAAATGAGCACGGCTGCCCAAGGTGACCTGGATACGCAGCAAAGGGAGTTTGTTCCAAGGAAAGAAGCGAAGCGCTCCGTCCATGTGATCAGATGAAGGGTAATGCCGTTAAATTGATGTTTGGAGGAAGGCAGCGTGCCCGTTGTCCCGAGCTAAAGGCTGAACTGTGGATGCACAGTGCTTGGATTTCCACATCAGTTTCAATGGGAGAAATCAGAAGCAAACAGAACAGGAAGCGAAGGAAACGCGTTTTCCTCTTCGCTGTAGGAGGCTGCTGTAGGACAGAGCTGAGGAACAAAGGAAGGAAAAACTGATTCCCAGCTTTCCTTGGGATGTGTGCGTCCTCCAAACATTCCCTTCCTCCTTCCAAGGCTGTGTGTCACTGCAGTGCCCCAGCAATGCCCTTCTGCTTTAGCATTTGGGGTTTCCATCACACACGTTGATCAGGTTGGGCAGCGGGAAGCGAGCGGAGCACTGAACACAGCTTCACTCACCTCAGAGCACTGCAGGAAAGCAGTACTGAACACTTCATTGGTGAGTTCTTCCAAAGAACCACTTCCAACAGCAGGGCAAGCTGCACAGAGTGTGTGTTCATCTGGTTCTTTGCACAGCTCTTCTTTCCATTTCCATTTACATCGAGCTCTGCTGACACAAATACGCGACCTGGCAAGTCAGTGTGATGCTGCATCACAGAGCCACAGAATGGCCTGGGTTGAAAAGGACCACAATGCTCATCCAGTTCCAACCCCCTGCTATGTGCAGGGTCGCCAACCAGCAGCCCAGGCTGCCCAGAGCCACATCCAGCCTGGCCTTGAATGCCTGCAGGGATGGGGCATCCACAGCCTCCTTGGGCAACCTGTTCCTTCTCATCCACCTGGACCCCCAAATCCTTCTCCGCAGGGCTGCTCTCAAGGAGATCATCCCCCAGTCTGTATCAATACCTGGGATTGCCCCAACCCAGGTGCAGCGGCCTGCACTTGGCCTTACTGAACCTCATTAGGTTCACATGGGCCCACTTCTCCAGCCTGTCCAGGTCCCTCTGGATGGCTTCCCTTCCCTCCAACGTACTGACTGCACCACTTGTGAACGGCCTCCACCCTGACACAGATCCATTGATCGCAGCCCTTTGGCTGTGAGCAGCCAACCAGTTCTTAATCCATCCAACAGCCTCAAATCCATACCTCTCTGGACTGGGGAGAAGTCCCATAAAAGGTCCAAAGAACAACAACCAAAGGGAATTATGCACTCGAGACACCAAAGGGAGAAAGCATGATTAATTATGTGTTATTTAAATATTTCATGACAGGCCAGGGATGATGAAAGGTATGCATCATTATATAGCCAGATTTGCACTGATGTGGCAATGCCAAAGCTGGGAGCAAAGCATCCATGAACCCCAATTCATTCCCACTGCACATCCCTGCCAACATATGGGGTGAAGATATCTGAGCACCCCAAGGCCACAGAGCCCCGTGCTGAAGCACAGAGCTGCTCAGCAAACAGGACTGCACAGCAGATGGGCTGATAGCAATCACAATGGAGTGAAAATATGCCAACAGGTGAAGTGGCTTAAATTTATGTATGTGCCAGTCACTCAAATCTTTGCTATGCTGAAACTAATGCAGTTGGTTTGGGTGATAAAGGCAGGCCTGTAATTACAGCAGGATGCACACACAGCTGTGCAGCTGATAGCAAACTATTTTGGATCCACGTTTCTTTGTTGGCAGCAGCTACAGGGATTGCTCTATCCCCAAAACAAAGCTCCTCACCTTGGTGTTTACCAACACAGAAAACAGAGAGAAACCCAATGCAGAAGCTCCCAGGACTCTGAGCCAACACCAGAACCCCATGAAAGCAGCAGCTCCTGCACTCCTGCTGCTCTCTGTGCACAGCACAGCATCCTGGTGTCACCCACAGCAATGCCCCGAGCTCCCACTGAGCCATCAGACCACACAGAAGTGCCCATCATAAATCACCTACAGGTGGGGATTTGGGGAAGGAAAAGGTTCCTTATTTCCTCTTGAAGCCAATCTGCCCTTGCATCTGCGATAGCCACGCTGTGTGCTAAGCATGCTTGATGCAACCATGAAAGCAGAGCTTTGAACGTGGGCATACAAATGTGTCCCTGCCTATAGCAGAGGGGTTGGAATGAGATGACCTTAAAGGTCCCTACCAACCCAAACCATTCTGTGGTTCTGTGATAAATAAATCAAATGTGCAATGTTTAGGTGGTTACTGCATGGCAGAGCTGGGTACCTGGCCATCAGCAAGCATATTTCAGCACGGCAATGTATTTATACACGCACAAACGCCTTCTGCCCAAATAGAGACTTCTAACAGATACGGTACAAGACAAAAGCAAGTCCATATGTTCCACAAAGCAATCCCCTCTACTAGAAGACGACGTGGAGTTATTCTCATCCCCCTTATGCAACCTGCCTGCGTGTGATGTGGGCGGCCGAAATCTGCCTGCTCCGGAGCAGCCCCAGTGGGCACTGAGCCGCATCCCCGCTGCTGTGCCGAGGAAAGCTTTGTGGGATGCTTTAATCCCTCCCCAAATTCCCATCCCACTTCCACGCCTCTGCCTGTACAACCTGGCCGAGGCAGGAACACGATTCCGGAGCTCAGACTGGGAGGATGGAGGAGGGTGGGCACAGCGGGGATGGGCTGGCAGCTGGAATGGATGATCTCACAGCTCTTCTCCAACCTTAACGGCTGCATGGCTCTATGGTAAGAGATGAGCGCATTTAGAACTGACCATCAGTGGGCTGCAGGGATATCAGGCGGCCACCAGCAGCCCCTGTCACCTCTGTATGGGGAGGGACACAGAGCAGACCCCACAGATCCCAAGGGACGTGAGGATTTCTACAGCGGCCATCTCCAGGCTGCGTCAAGCAGCACTTGGTTACAACACAACACCTTTTGAGAGCCTAAACATCTGGTTTAATAAAGACAAAGGTATACAACCAAGGCAATGCTGGGAATCTTGGCCAGAGAGGTGGGGGGGGACCCCATCCATGCAACCCCAAGGTGAGGCTGGGGGGGGGCTCAGAGCTGTGGGCACCCCTGCTCAGTGCAGGGCAGCCGCACCAGAGGACCCCCGAAGGTCCACTCCATCTATTCCATGATTCTATGAAATCAGGATCCCTCCTTCCCCTCAATCTGGTCAAAATATGCTGTTAAATTGGTGGGAGTTAATTGGTTTTCCCATTCCATTTTGCAGTGCAACGAGCTGATATTTTAAGGCCGCTTCTTTGGACGACTGAAAAAGCTGACGCCGAAATAAGAAAGCAGCTGGTTTCAGAAGGCAGGCACACGCATCATCTGCTTGGAGAAACTCATCACGAGCTGCATCCTGGTAACAAGCACGGTGCTATTTCTTGGCTGAGTGCACAGGAGAGGGACGGATTACACTATTTCCTATGCTGAGGTGCACAGACTGTTGGCCAAAGGTTCACGGCACAGCGGTACGCAGATATAGGGGAGGACCCATTTGGAGTCCTGCACCCAGGTGTGGGGTTCCCAATGCAGGAGGGATGTGGAGCTGATGGAGAGGCTCCAGAGGAGGGCCAGAAAGATGAGCAGAGGGCTGGAGCACCTCTCCTACAAAGACAGGCTGAGGGAGCTGGGCTGTGGATGCTCCATCCCTGGAGGTGTTCAGGACCAGATTGGATGGGGCCCTGGGCGAGCGGCAGACCTGGAGGTTGGTGGCTCTCCTGAGGAGTGGGAGGAGTGGGGGACCTGATCCAACCCCACAGCACCTCCTCCAATGTAATCCTACATCCCCACTCCCCACAGCACCTCCTCCAGCCGGAGGAACCTCAGCGCTATGCCTGGAAATTCCCACCCGCAGAAGCGCGGCGATGACAGATGCTCCATTTTGTGCAGCACCGGTGTGAGATGAGGACAGACTTCTGGCTCCGAGCTGCAGAGCAGGCAGGGCAGCTCAGGGCGATGCGTGTGTTAAATGTTACTGCACTGACTAACAGCCTTCCCCCTTATTTCAGCCATACACAGAACACCCGGAACCAAAAGCCACCAACACCCTCCCCAGCACAGCAATGGTGTTACCCACACACTGCACGCATCCCTCAGCCAGGAAAGGAGGAGTTTAGGTTGGATATGAGGAGGAAGTTTTTCCCCCCAGAGGGTGGTGATGCACTGAACAGGTTGCCCAAGGAGGCTGTGGATGCCCCATCCCTGCAGGCATTCCAGGCCAGGCTGGATGTGGCTCTGGGCAGCCTGGTCTGCTGGTTGGTGACCCTGCACATAGCAGGGGGTTGGAACTGGATGAGCACTGTGCTCCTTTTCAACCCAGGCCATTCTGTGGCTCTATGAACCAGGAAGGTCCTGGCAGGCACAGCCCCACCGTGACTCCTGCCCTGCTAACACAGGAGGTGGTTGCACATGACAAGCAGGCAGAACGCAGCTCTTGGCTTGGAAAAGGCGTGCTAACGCTGCTCTGTGTCTTTCAGCAGTCCCTTCACATGCACTGTGTTCCCACGCCCATTCCAGCTGTGCACACCCGGCTGGCTCCCAACTAACAGTGCCCCTGCCACCGCAAACCATGAGTCTGCATGTGAGGGATGGATTCCTACGGACACAAGAGGAGCCCCCAGCCCAGCATGTACCACCCCAGGTTGGGGTATGGGGCAGGATGAGAACACGGGGGCTGAAATCACAAGGAGATACTGCACACACACCTCCTGCCTCTCATTTAGAGATGCAATTCAATTCTCCCTTCTGACATTATGTAAGGTGCCGGGTTGTGCTAAGCCTCCAGACTGCCATGGATGGCGATGGATTAGGGGAAATTAAATGGAAAGTGAACGCTGCATCTTGACAAACACGGCACTGTGAAGCAGGCGGCACTGAACGCTGCTGGGCTCTCCAGGAGCAGCCCTCCATCCCACCACACTCCAACACCAAAACAGCCCTTCCCGACCCATGCCAAGCTGTCAGAGCAACAGCTACAGAAAGCAACAGGGGAAACGTGACCGCACTGCAACCACAAAGGCACCAAAACACCCAGGAATGACAGCAAGCACAGCACCGTGCACACAGTGCAGCACCAGGTGCCATCCCTCAAACCACACCTTGCAAATGGTTACTGCTGTACCGGTGCTCTTCCCAGCAGCTCCAATTAACACCTCCTCATCATGATGCTCTAAAACCAAAAATACCATCCTTCATATCCCTGGTGGATAATTTTTCAGCCCGCTCCTCAGTAGATCTGTTCTACTTCAGCAATGCTGAGGAAGTGGAATGTTTTGCAGTGCACGTTCGCTTTAGGTTCTGTCCATGCAATCCTTCTCATCTCCACGAGCAGGAAAAGAGCTCAGGGTTATGTAAAACTATTGCAACGACCAAAAGAAAAACACCCAAAGCAGCAAAACCTGCCCTTACACTACCAGCCACCTAATGGCTCCCGTGCCAGCTCCAGGCACTCAGCCTTCTTATTCTACATTGATTTTCTGCAGAGCTAAAGGAGGCCAAGCAAAGCACACCACAATTTCCATGCAAGTGCATGCAAGAGGAGCAGTGCTGACACTCATAGGGCTTTGTTTTCTCTCCCCAGCACCCATGAGCATGCAATGCTGCAGCAGGAGGGCAGTGAGACCCAAAAGAGCAGCCCCGAGCCTGCAGCCCAGACCCACAGCCTGGACCCATAGCCCAGACCCACAGAACAGACCCACAGTCTGGATCCACAGCCCAGACCTGTAGCCTGGATACACATCCCAGACCTGCAGATCAGACCCACAGACCAGATGCACAGCCCAGACCTGTAGCCTGGACTCACAGTCTGGACCTGCATATCAGACCCACAGCCCAGACTCACAGCCTGGACCCACAGAACAGCCCAGACCCACAGAACAGACTCAGCCCGGACCCACAGCCTGGACCCACAGATCAGACCCACACCCCAGCCCCACACAGCTCCATGCCATCAGCCCAGGGCTGCAGTGCAGTGACGGCTCCCTCTGCCCACAGCAGCTCAGTGCCCCCCAGCTGCCCCCCAGCTCACATCACCTCTGCATCTTCACTGTCCCCACGGAGTGGGCTCCGAGATGATGGTTTCAGGAGGGCTCACAGCTCCCTCTCTTCATTAATCCTCTCGCTATTAAAGAGCCCTTCCTTCCTTCCTTCCTTCCTTCCTTCCAGAACGCTGCAGCAAACGTAGACTACATGCCTCCCTTGGGGGAAAACAGAAGGATTTCTACACCGCTTCTCGCTCTGCTGGCATTTAAGCTGCCCCCTTTTTTTTTTTTTCGAGCAAATTGTTGCAAGAAGAGGTAAAGGATGGCACAGCACCGCGGGGCCAACGATGCTCCTGGAGTGAGCCGAGGGGCAGCGATGCAGCCCAGGACCGGAGCCGATGAATGGTGCAGTGCTGCGGTTGGTATGGCAACGGAGAGAAAAAAAGCAGCCCCATATAAGGAGCTGTGACATGGATTCTGGGAACAATTTATACCAAGAGGCTGTCGGCCCTGGGATGCTTTAAAGCTGCAGCGTCCCCTTCTTGTCGCTTTGCAGCCGGCATTGTTCGGCTGGAAGGAGATGCACACGGGGAGCCTTGCAAAGATCGCAGCGGGGCGAGGTGGTTTTGCAGTGCTTTGCAAGCAGAATGCTTGAAGGAACGACGAAGAGAATGGCACTGAGCTGATGGAGCCCGAAGGAAGGCCTGAGCACCGCGATGCACCAACCTGCAGCACCAGCACACCATCCTCGGGTGGATGGGTGCACCGAAAGGCAGCTCAGACACACAGCTGCCATAGTAAGCTGAGGCACAGACACCATTTAGACCCCATGTTGCAGCACAGGGGGGAAAACCCCACTATTTTTTGCTATTATCCATGGGAAAAACACATTATCTTGCACTACGGCCACATTATTTTATGCTGTTGTCAGTGTCTGTCACCCAATGCATGCACAGACAGCACACTGCAAGCACGGGAGCTGCAGCTCCTGCACCATGAGCTGATGAACAGGTTGCTCCCAAGGCCCTGCTCAGCAAGCACTATTTAAAGCCTTCAGAAATGCTCCCACTCAGAAAGAATTAAGTTTGCAACCTGTTACCCAACAGGAGAATTAAAAATAGCCGAGGACAGCGAGGAATAAAATTACCCCCATGTGTGCATATGGGAATGGCTCAGGACTGCCCCCCAGCACGTCCATCTCTGCAGCACCCAGTGCACAGCAGTGCTTTCTGTGGGGCCCCATTTGCATTGCAGCCACAGCGCAATGATGTGTAACAGTGCTGTGCAGCAGGAGCAGCAACTTCCAAGTGCCAGCGTGCCTGCAGGCAAACCAGAATGGTTTGCACGCTCACCTGGGCTGCAAGCATTGTGTTTGGGGTTTGTTTGGTGCTTTATTACTGCCTTCTCAGGTACACTTCCCATTGGGCTTCCTCATACAGCTGTCATTATAAAGAGAACAAATGCAATGACAGAGGTTGCATGCACTGCTCCAAAGCAGCCTCAGCCACTGCTGCCCCACTGCTACCAATGCAGGAGGGGGACACAGCACATCAATTATGCTCAGTGTTAATTCACCCCTCAGAGCAATGATGACCTCAGCTTTCCATTAATCAAGCAGAAGGGAAATTGCAAACACACTGATTTATCAGCCTCGCACCAGGGCTCTGCACAGAGCAGACTGAGGGATCAGGCTGCCAGTGAGCAAGGCAGCCCTCTGCTGAGGAAATCATGGCACCACGGGGTGGTGTTCAACCCAAAGTGGCAATCAGCACTGTGGCATGGATGGAAAGCTGACCTGTGCACAGATCAGCGGATCCACTGCTTTGAAAGGTGACATTAAAGTAAGCAGACAGCGCTGCTGTATCTACTGGGCACGTTTCTCTGTGCTGCACAGCATTATTTCTCTTTCTAAAGGGTTAAATTCAGACTCTAATTAAGGGCTGCTGGTGATGCCCATGGAGAGGGCCGACCCCCACAGCCGCCCTCCTGCCCCATCAGCACTGCTCCTCCCATGGGGAATGCAGCCCCAGAGGCTCCCGCAGCCCTTCAGCCCTCGAATGGGAACCAATCCCTCCACTCCCAGCCCTGAAGAACTGCAGACAGCACACAGCAGCAGCATGGCACAGCCATGCCATGCTGCAAACAGTCCTACATCTCCATAGGGAGAAGCACGCAGAGCCAACACAGCATCTGATGCCATGAAAGGGCTCCATCCCACTGTCCGAGCACCGCACATATACGGACGTGGTGGCACGAATGGGTTGGCTGCACAGAGCACAAAACAACTGGATAACTCCCCAATGATTTTCTCTCCCCTCTGCCTGCAGCTGCAGGGATGCTCAGCGTTTGGGAGCTCTCAGATGGGTGATAAATATGAGGAAGTTAAGAAATGGGTGAGGAGATGTGAGAAAAACCACAGGTAACAGCCAGCAGCACGACGCTGCTCCTCCAGCTCCTTCACACATCACCTCAACGAAAGCAAACAAATCCCTCTAACGACTGCACGAGGATGCACAGCAAACACCTCCCTTCCACCGCACCAACAGTGAATTAAACTAATAATGACAAAAATCACTCTAAGCCACCGACGCACGCTTTGAATTTCAACTATGCCAGAGCTCCACTGAAAGCACCAGGATGTGTATGCGTGAAATGAGAGGCCGTGCTGGCTCTGCTTGGGATGGGGTGTTTAAAGGGGTGGAAAAGCACTCGAACACAAAGCACCCACCATGCCAATGGGTCTCCAAGGGATGCACAGGGCTGTCTCCAGGATGCAGCTCTGAAGGAAATGCTGGCTGCTAACAGAGAGCTGGGAAGGCAACCTGTAAGGCTTACAGGCTGACCAGCTGCCTGCTTGCACCTCATCTCAGGTGTCTCACATTAACGACCCTAATTACCCACGGAGATGAAAAGCTTCATTTCATGGAGGCGGGTTGAACCAGAACCCAGCATGGGGGCAGATGTACCCCACAGCTTCTGCTCTATGAATGCACATCCAGATGGGTGCGGACCCAAAGCAGCCCTCCTCCTATCCCCACCTGCACCCACAGCACTGCATCCTGCTGCACCCTGCACACAACAGCACCGCCGGCCCAGAAGTGGGGTCGGGTTGGACGCCTTCAGAGTCCCCTCCATCTCTAAGGGTTCCACGGTCCTACAAAGCTCTATGAGGGGGAATGATTTGCTGGCAAGAGAGCAGAGGCTGTGAGATGGCAGCTGGGGCCATTCCACCCGTGGGACGAGGGCATGGCAGGAGATTCTCTCACGCTTGGCACAAACAGAGGACACCTCTCCCCGTCCCCCACGGCCACGCAGCCCATCCTCAGCACAACCACTGAGCCCTTTTCAATTTCTCCTTTCACCAGTGGGCAGGAACAGCACGGCACGCAGCACACCGGCACTCAGGGCATTGGCTGAACATCGCTCTGGAGGCTTCCCTCGGTGCAACGCCGCACCCTGGCTGGTTGATTTCAAGATGGGCACAGAGGAATGTCCAATTTGAGGCAAGAAGCAAGCTTCCCAAAGCTCCAACCAGCAGAGCAACGCGCTGGGCTTGCCAACAGCTGCTCAATAGCAGCTGCTTTGGGAAACCCGCCTGCTTTTCCACCTTTAGGTGTTCCAACCCAAACCCAATGACATCAGTTAAACAAAACAGTGCAACAACATCAGCAAACCCTCCAAAAAGTTCCCTCTGCCGCACAATAGCATCATTTCCCTGATGCACTCCCCCAGCCTCCAAACTTGCAGCATAAAGCTCTTTTACAGCTGCTGGCAACGCTTCCGCTGCGCGTCACCAACGCTCTCTTACACATTTTTGCACCGACGGACCAAAAAAGCCCCCACCGAACGTTATTTAAAGTCCTTACCAGGCAACTTCTTCACGGGTTGGAGCCGAACACTGATAGACTGATGTGTGAGTAAGGGGGAGGATGGAAGGGAGCGGGACATGCCCTCCATAATCCGAAACTGCTGCATACCTTCGGTCACGGGGAGCGGCGGGATGGCGTAGTCTGCTTCGAAAGCACAGTCGTTCTCTGTGGAGGTGCCTGGAGGGACACAAAGAGACAGCGCGGTGATGAGGGGAAGGCTCCGTGGGTTTGGGTTCATCTCCCCCAAATGTGGTCCTTCCCACAAAGAAATCGTTGCGTTTCTCCAGCAGAGTCCCAGTGCTGCTCTTCAGACTGCAAACAGCAGCGCCATGAACTGTTTGTTTGGGTTTTTCTTGCTTGCGTTTTGAATTTAACCCCAACGAACCAAAAGCCCTCTGATTTTTTAGCATCAGTGGCCGCCCCAGCTCTGCCTGGCCAACGTGGGACGCACGCAGAGCCCACCATGGGAGCACTGCAAACACCACAAGATGTTTCCAATATCACCAAAGCATAAGGAGGTTACACGCACAGCACTCCCATAGGGGCTGGATTTCAGTTCTCAGCGCCCGCTGCCCACAGCTCAGCACCAGAACAGCTGCTCTCCTCCTCTCCATACACTCAGGTACGTTGGCTTAGAGATGGTCCTTACAGCCACCATCTGAGCTGGGCACCAATGCTTTTCTGTTCGTTTCACGCTGCTTTAATTAAGCACACACGGGGACCCCCACAGAGCACATCCCTTTAAGGGCGCGTGGAGCATCGTTTATCCTTTGCATTAATTTTGCACAGTGCACTGCTGGAGTCGCAGAGAGCTCAGCAGCTCTGCTCACTGTGCAGCTCTGCTCACTGTGCAGCCCATCCCCAGCCACCCATCAGCACCAGGAGGGCGAATGGTGTCGGTGTCAGCATGGCATAGGCACACACAGAGCTCTGCCCAAGCACTGGTGCTTGACTAAAGCTAAGGGAAACTGAGCAATGGGAACAGAGGAACGGTCACAACGTCAGGGATCAGCCATGTAAGAGTTGGTGCTGCACGGAGCCATGTGAAAGTGCACCCAGTGGGAAGATGAGCTCCCACTCTGGATGGAGGGTTCAACCCTGCGCAGCCGGAGCCCTCAGCCCGCGATGTGAGCGCTGTGCTGCAGAATCCGTGCGTGGCAGGAGCTGTGCTGCTCCACACCTCCCTGGGGTGTGCATCCAGCACGGCCTCAGGGCACACACCACCACAATGGCACTCATTGGCAAGTAAAAAATTGCAAAAAACAAAAAAAACAAAAAAGAAAAACAACAGAAAGCAAAGCCAAGCGGGTCCTCTGCCCCCAAATCTGCACCAACACAGCCCAAACAAACAGGAGAACATTGCACACAGCAACAGAGAAGGAAGCAGCAGCTCCATGTGCTGCAAAAGAACCACTCCTGTACTCTACCACAACGACACAGCAATGCATGCAAGCTGTTGCTGAGCTCCCACAGCGAACACTGGAGAGGAACGAGGGGGCTGACAGTTCTGCTTCCAGATACAACACTTGAAGACGACAACAGCACAGCTCCTACGTTAGCAAAGCAGTTTCGGCTGCTGACACTGCACAGCGGCGGTGCTGCACTGCTCCGAGCAGCAGCACAGAGCTCAGCCTGCACACACAGACGGTGCTGCAAAGCGACGTGAGCTCCTGCAAACTCTGAGCAGCCCTGAGGGTCGCAGCGGGTTTGCAGCTGCAGGGGTTGCAACGGCTGCAAGAAACAGACGGACACAGAGCAGCGCACGGAGAAGCGAGGCCACGACGGAGAGCAGCAGCAGCCATTACCTTGCCCAGATCGGCTCTGCCGGGCGTCTACACTTGCCTGTCTTCGGTCTGGCGGCTCCTCGCTCCCTCCATCTGCATGAGAACCAAAACAGCACAAGTAGAACATGGCAGCGGACAGGTCAGGCAGACGCAGCTTCTCCTTGAGCCCCATGGCCAAAGGAACCCCGCAACGAAGAAACGCAACGCTCTCTGAAATTGCTTCCCTGTAAAGCTATCTGCCGGGCTACGGAGCGGGCAGGCAGTGAGAACAGGATGCTGCTCTGGGCTGCAGCTGGCGAGCTACAAACACACCCGGATCAATGGGGATGGGCGCAGGGCACGGCAGCACACAATTAATTGCACGCTGGTGTCCATCGATCAGCCGGCCGGATTAGAAACAACGGCTGCGCGCGTCGATGGGGACATTGGGGCACACGGGGCTGATGTGGGCTGGAAGCAGAAAGCAGCCCAGCTACGCTGCTGGTCAGGGAGCAGAAGCAGGCCTCTGCAATGCACGGTGCTGCACAGAGGGTATGAACCCACAGCAGGGAGGGAAGCTCCGGCAGCACCCAACTCAGCTGGAATGCAAACTGCTGCATCACCCGCAGCCTCAAGAGCTGGTTCTGCATCTGGGCTTCCAGCACCACACATACTCATAAAACAGGGGCTGCGGAGCACCGCCTGCACCTCTCGCAACACGCACTGCTGCCCTGAGCACTGCTGGGTGTGTGTGTGTGCAACAAACATCAGGATGGCCCCTGCTGCAAGTGTGCATGGGCAGCTGTGAGGTCAGGAAGAAAGCAAGGCGAGTCTGAGCTCCAAACAAACAGCGGGCACCAAGCAGTCCTAAGGACTGGAGGCTCCAGAAGAGCACTGTCACTCAGAGCAAAGCACAGCACTGACACCAAGTGTACAGCCCCAGTTTATGGCAAGGAGACACTGCAGAGGTCCTGGTGCCACCCAGCACGGCCCCACGGGCACAGCATGCACCCAGCTGCATGGGATCACTTTGCATTGTGTTAACAACACACTTCCAGTAACAAACAGCCAAACAAACAAACTTTAAAACACCCTTGCACTAATTTACCCCAAAGAGCCACAAAATACCCCAAAACTTATGTGTGCAGCATGCAGGAGCAGCAAGTGGACTTGTTCCTTTCTGAGTAGGGATGCAGGAGTGCAAAGCAGCAGTGTGCATGCAGCCACAATGAGCTGATCCCACTACCAGCAGCAGGGAGGTGGATGATGCTGTATTGTCACTGGGATGCAAGCAAAGCAATGCAGGGAAGCAGCAAGCAAGCAGCAGGCAGGGAGCAAGCAGCATGCAAGCAGGGAGCAAGCAGGGAGCAGCACTGCAGGTCATAATGTCAGCATGCAGCACAATGACGAGAGCAGATCACTGCACAGCACTGCGCTGCTGGAGGCCTCACAGGGACCACACAGCCATAGCAGAGCTGCAGCCGTGGAGCAATGCAGACGCACGCAGGGTGGGAGGGCTGAGCAGTGGTGACTCAGCACTCGGTGCTGATGCAGCTGAATGGGAGCAGAGTGCTGATGGCTCTCAGCAAGGGGTGGTGGCAGTGATGCAGCCGGGGAACAACACCACGTTGCTACACGCTGCCTGCAAGTTATCTCCACGTGCATGCAGAAAAAGAAGCAAATCGCTGAGAGAACACTACAATGTGCACGTTCCCTGAGTGCTGCATGCTGAAGCAGGCAGGCAGGAGCAGCACGTTGTGCATGGCTGCCCTGCAGTGCTGCTCAGTGCTGTGCACACGGGTGGGTCCGTGCAGCTCAACACCGCCAGCTGTGGGCAGGAATCAGCCCCGCTCACACAGCCGTCTGCACGAAGCATTGCTTGCAGGTGTGCAAACAGCAGCCGTGCAGCACTGCATGCGCTCAGCCTGGGCTGCTGCTCCTCTCACTGCAAATGGAGACATTGCAACAACCGCACGGACAGCGGCTCCCAAAGCAGCGTTCCGAATGGACTGAGAGCCCCAGCTGCCAGGTTTACATCTAAAATCAGTGACAGAGCAAAGCCCCGCAGTGCATAAAGCCCCCAGGTCCCAGCAGTGCCACCTCTGACCCCAGCAGCCCCCCAAGTTTCAGCAGCGCCCTTAGAACCCAGCAGTGCTCCCAAGTCCCAGCAAAGCCCCCCAAGCTTCAGCAGCCCCCCAGGCCCCACCAGCGTCCCCCAACTCTCCCCGGTGCCCCCCTCACCCCAGCATTCCCCCAGCTTTCAGCAGTGCCCCTAAAATCCCATCAGCGCCCCCCCAGTCCCATCGATGACCCCAAGTCTCAGCATTGCCCCCCAAGTCCCAGCAGCCCTCTCGGCCCCAGCGGTGCCCCCCAGGTCCAAGCGGTGCCCCCCACGTCCCAGCAGCCCCCCCCCCAAACCCACAGCACGAAGCGCAGCGCCGTCACCCCGCCCGACACACCTGCAGCCCCGCCCGGCACAGCGCCTTACGGCCCGGCACAGCGCTGCACAGCGCCGGGCTCTCCCCGCTCCATCCCGGCCCGCACTCCTCCGCTCCGTCGCTGCGCCTCCCGCCGCTCGCGTGCTTTTCTCTGACAAAGCACTTTTTAACGCAGGAAAATAAGGGCGGGTCGGAGCTCGGCACGCATGCCGGGAAATCTGCGGCAAAGACGGGCGGCGGCGGACGGAGCGCTGCCCCACGGAGCGGCGTTCAACCGGGGCAGCAGCCGAAGTGCGCCGGGTCGGCGCCGCGGAGCGGGGCTCGGATCCGCAGATCGCCGCCGCTCAGCCCCACGGAGCCACGCTGAGCCCCACGGAGCAGAGTTCAGCTCCACGGAGCCACGCTCAGATCCAAAGATCGCTGCTCAGCCCCACGGAGCCACACTCAGCCCCAAGGAACCAAGTGCAGCTCCACGCATCCTTGCTCAAACCCCACGAAGCCACACTTAGCCCCAAGGAGCCATGCACGGCCCCATGGAGCCATGCTCAGCCCCAAAGGAACCAAGTTCAGCTCTACGGATCCTTGCTTAGCTCCACGAAGCCACACACAGCCCCACAGAGCCATGCTCAGCCCCACAGAGCCATGCTCAGCCCCATAGAACCAGGCTCAGCCCCATAGAACCAGGCTCAGCCCCACGGAGCCATGCAGTGCAGGTGAGGCTCCCTGTGATGCACAGCAATGCACGCAGTGCAGGTGAGGCTCCCTGTGATGCACAGCAATGCATGCAGTGCAGGCGAGGCTCCCTGTGATGCACAGCAATGCACGCAGTGCAGGTGAGGCTCCCCACGTGCCGCTCACTGTTTTACAACACCCGGAGACAGCAGGCAGCAGAAAAGCAAACCGATGCATGCGTTCACCCCCGGGAATGAAGCACAAGTGCAGCTTTGCAAGCTCACTGCCAGAACCACCACAGCCCATGTGCTCCTCCTGCAGCTTTACCAAACCCAGCAGCAGTTGTATGCAGGCGCAGTGCAGTGGACATCTGTGCATGTTGTGTTCCCTCCTGCAGTGCTGCCACTCTGGATGTCGCTCCCTGTCCGCAGGCATTGCTGCCCTCTGCCCTCTCTCTCATTGCAGCTGCACTCATGCTTCCCTTCCATTTGTGCCCACACTTCCAGGAATGCACTGTGATGTTCTGTCACAGCAATGCAGAGCAGTGGAGCACTCCTTGCTGCACCCTGGGACCCCAAGATCCCACTGAGTGCTGGGCGCTGGGCTGGGTGACCTCATTCTATTTATCCAGGCAAACTTGGAAGCTTATTAATGGGAATTTGCAGTGAGACAGCTGCTCTGCTAATTAAATAAACTGTGAGCAAGTTCTCACATCGGCAGCTATTACAAAGCAGGAGGGATTAATTGCATGGAGCCATGCAATGCAGGATGGGCACGGCATATTGCAACAAGCATGGCAACAGGAAAATGCATGGCACATTGCAACCAACATGGCATCAGAAGGAGAATGCATGGCATACTGCAACCAATGTGACACCACAAGGAGAACGCATGGCATATTGCAACCAATGTGACATCAGAAGGAGAATGCAAACCATTTGCTACGTCCAGCCTTAAGTTGAAGGAGAACACAACAACCTGCATGAGCAGTTGCATGCAGCCCACCCAATGAGCACTGTGCACCCATGCACCAATCTGTGCATGCAATGCACACGGGTGCACACAAAGGCACATGGTGCTGCTTTTCTGCTCAGGAATCCCTTGGTATTTTTAGATAAGGCGAATCTCACAGTGCAGGAAGGCCCATGCAATGCTCTGGCTGAACTTCCAGCAGCCAGGAACCGCATCATTCTGCCTCCTTGGCTCCCACAGGTAGCAATGCTGGGCCCTCCTGCAGCTGCAAACCTACTGAGGAGCTGCTGAACCCCCAGCCTGTGCAACAGCTGCACCCTCCATTTCGCTGAGCTGCAACACTCAGAGTGCTACCAAATTCAATCCTTTCCTCCTAATTGACATCGGACGTTGCCAGTAATTGGATTTCCTCGTTTCCATCGGAGGGCGGTGAGGTTCTGCCCAGCAGCACAGCTCAACCCATGCACTGAGCAGTGCTTCAGCTGCACCTCAAGCCGCAACAAAAGGCACAGAGCAGACGGGGCCAGGGCTGCCCCAACACCATCAGTGGGGAAAGGGAACAGAATCCTTGGGGGTGGAAGGGCCCCTCAAGGCCATGCAGTGCACAGGGACAGGGAGCTGCCTCCTTGAGCCCACAGCAAGAAATCCAAGGATTTACTTCCACAAACCTAACAGAGAGCTGTGCAGAGCAAGATGTTCAGTGCTGCAGAAGGAATGGCTGTTTTTCTCAATGGAAGGAACAGGATAACGGAGCAAAGTGCCCATGCGAAGGCAGGAGCTGCAGGGAGGACGTGCTGAGATGAGCTTTTGGGCTGAGCATCCCATGCACCCTTTCCCACTTCTTTCCCCAAAGAGCCCTGCACTCCCAGCACATTAACTGGGCTGCACCCAGCAGCTGCTTGCAGTGATGTGTTCTCCATTTACCCCTATGACAGCAAAGCTGTTCCTCAGCCCCACACCCCACTGCAGCAGCATCCCCAGAGAGCCCTGGAATCGCCACCAGCACCTCCACAATCACCCCAGAAATGGAAAATAATCCCATGCTGTGGCTTCTGCAGCTTAAACTGAGAGCTGCACGTCAGCCTGCTGCAGGTATGGGCAGCATCACACCGACAGCCCCACGCCATCCACATCACCAGGCTCTCGAAAATTACACCTCTTTCTGAACAGGAAAACGTTCATTTCTCAGCACTAAGTGCAGGCTTGTTTGCAAATTCAAGTTTGCTTCCCTTTCTTCCCTCCCCAGAATAGCTTTGTAACAACCACAATCATTGCACTCTGCTCAATTCCTATGCAATAAAGCAGCTTCCTTGCAGCAAGGCCTTCACCTGCAGTTGTGCAGCACTGATGCACACAGCAGCAGTGTTTCGGGGCGCAGCTGCCTGCAGCCTGCTCCTGTTAGCAGACCTGGCAACGTTGGAACAAAGCAGCTGCAAAGCAGAAGGGAGCAGCGCTGCTCTGAGCACGGGGAGCACAGCAGCACAGCGTGCCGAGCAGCGCCTGCTGCTGTTGCAGACTGCTCTGAGCACCTGTGGGTCTGATGCACCATTGCAAATCTTATGGCAGTGCCACTGGGAACATGGGGCAGTTCTGGTGGAGAGGAAGAAGGAGTGTCCTTCTCTGGGTTCTCAGCATGTAATCGGGCCAAGAAACACTACGTGTATTGCATCCTTAACTTAAAATGGGGCCCTTGTCCTTAGCCATGGCTCATTCTGCAACAAGTGATGGTGGGGAAGGGCTCTGCGAGACAAACAACCTGAGGGGAGCAGATTGGAACAAATACACTCATTATTGTCCTCCAGCTGCTTAACAAAGCCATCACGGCGTGCAACCACCATGCATCGGCCACATGCTGTATGTTGGCTGGATGGGCACTGTGGCCAAACCCTCCATAGCAATCGGAGTGTTCCTGAAACACAGACCTGGCGGCAGCAGCAGCACTGCACAGCACAGCACAGCAGAGCCCACAGGGCTGCAGAGCAGGGATGCTGCTAACTGCTGCTTGCACATCACACAGCCCTGCTGCCTGCATTCCCACAGCCACCTGCTAACACTCCCAGGTGTTACCACATGCACAAACAAGAGGAGGAGGAGGAGGGAGAGAGGATGAGGAAACACGTGTGTTTTAAAAAGGAAAAGCCTTATATCAGATTGCTGCAAGGAATGGTGGCAAAGGTCAGAGGGACGGAAGTGCAGATCCTACTTCCCCCAGGCCTGCAGCACAGCAGGGAAGCAATGCAGGACAGCAGCACAGCAGGGCAGTGATGCAGGACAGCAGCGCAGGGAAGCAACGCAGGGCAGCAGGGCAGCAATACTGGGCAGCAATGCAGTGCAGCAGCACAGCAGGGTGGCAGTGCAGCAGCACAGCAATGCAGGGCAGCCTGGTGCTGCAGCAGTGCCACCACCCCCCTGCACAGCCCCAGCAAGCTGCAACGGCTGCAACCCACCACTGCAATCTGCCTGCACGTGTCTTTCTTCCTTTTTAAGTGCACCTGCTCAGCCTCGCCCTGCACAGCCCTTCCATGCATTCACTGCCTGCGTTCCCCCCGTCTGCACTTTGCCTCACATGAAATGGAAGGTGCAGTTTTTTCAGGGGTTATAATGCAAAGGAGATGCAAACTCACTGCACGGAAAAACGTAAGTAAAGCTTTAATGGGGGAACCACACATTTGGTATTCCCACGTTGTCAGGATTCCCACGGAGCGAGCCATCTGTTGGGGGAGGGGGGGGGAACCACCACTGTTTGCAATACGGACACATTCTAATTAATGAAGTAAAAATAGCAATTTGGCTTGAGGGGCTTTGGCCATTGATGAGCATCCTTTGGTCCGTGCGTTGCTCATGGAGTTCCTGCAATCCGGGCTGGAGAAATGCTCTGCTCACAGCTGCTGAGCTCCGGGTGCTGCATGAGGACAGCAGCCCCGTGTTGCTCAGCCCTCGGTCACACTCTGTTAAGTTACTATAAGAAGTCACCTTTTGCATTTTATGGACGTTCCCACTGATGTACAGAAGCAGCTGCTGCAGCTCTGAGCCTCTGATGTGGTCCCCACCGCATCCTCATCTCTGAATTGGAGAGAGGTGGAGAAGGGTGGGCTACTCCATGGATAGGAACTGCAAGAGGGCTGCAGCCACAGGGCTGTGCTCAATGGCTCCGTGCCTGGGGGGGGGGGGGGGGTGATGTAACCAGTGCTGTCCCAGGGGTCTGCCTTGGGTTCAGGGCTCATTAACATCTTTGTCAGTGACACAGACACTGGCATTGAGTGCAGTCTGCTGTGACATTGAGCCGAGCAGTGTGGATGGTGCAGCAGAAGGGACGGATGCCATCCAGAGGGACCCTGACCAACTCCAGGTTCACAAGGGCCCACCCTACATGAGGGTCAATATGGCAAAGTGCTGCACCCAGAGTAATCCCAGTATGCAAACTGGGAGAAGAACTCCCTGAGTTCAAACTCCTGCTGGGAAGGACCTGGGGGTCCTGGCAGCTGACAGAGTGAACAGCAGCCAGCAGTGTGCCCCTGCAGCCCAGCACAGCCATGGCACCCTGTGCTGCAGCAGCAGTGGGGTGAGGAAGGACAGTCCCCACTTCCCTGCCCTGTGATGCCCCAGCTGGAGAGCTGCACGATGGGCAGGCACACGTGCAACATCACGGAATGCTGCTGCCTTCTACTGCTCAATAATGAGAGCCCTGCAAATGTACAGTTCAGTTTTACTTCTGCTCAGGACAAGAGCAACCTGAGGAATAAAGCAGTTGAATGTCCCCGTGCTATTAGTGACAGTATTGCAATGGAAACTGAAAGCACATCAGCGTGGAGGCAATGCAAGCATAAATCCCTGTTCACGTTTTCACTGTTGACCACAAGAAAATACAAATATAAATTCATTGCTCCTTTTTAAGCATGAGGTGATCCGTGACCTTCACTTCCTACTGCAAGAATGGACCAGAGCTCCATCTGTGGGCTATCAGCAATGAGGACAGATCTGGGATGATCCGTCAGTTATCTCCAAGTATATTCGATACTACAAAAAGTCCTCCTATGAGCACAGAGAGAGACAGAGATGTGAGAGAAACTCTTCAGATGAGGAACTTCTTAGAAGCTTCAAAAAATCAATCCTCTTAAAAGAGTCCTTCCATTAAGTGTTAGAAAGCACTGGAAACTTCATCCTTCTTAAGGAAAAAAAAGGGGGAAAAAAAGAAGGGCAAGTGCAGCTCCAATTAAAAAACATAATAATGGCATTACAGACCAATTCACCAGCACTGATTTTGGGTTCCTAATGCATCAAAGCGACGCTCGCTTACCAGAATGAAGTCACAAGGATGCATCTGAAGTTGTGGTTTTGCAAAGAAAGGCGCAGTGCTGCAATGGGGCTGCGGTGACCGCGTGGTGCTGCCGAGCAGAGCAGGGAGGAGATGCAGAGGAGATGCGGTGTCTCAGAAAGAGAGGACATCCCGGGTTCGGAGGGAGCCCGGGGGCCCATCATGTCCAGCTCCCAGACCTTGGGTGGGAGAGCACTGCTCTGCCCAGCAGCAGAATGAGAATAAAAGCAGGAATCGTGCCTGGAACAAAACTCTGGGATGGAGGGATGGGGACAGCCCTGCAGAAGGGGACGTCCACCCCTGGATGGGTGCAGGGCAGGCTGAGCTGGGGGGTACCCAGCCCACGGCACAGGTGGGACTGCATGGGCTGTAAGGTCCCTTCTGACCCAACCACGCTGTGATCCCGTTGCAATGGTTGCAATATGCCATGCTTCTAATGGCCCAGCTCCACACAACACACAGAAGCACAGAGCAGGAGGCTCTCCATCCCCACCAAGGACCCGGCTGTGTGTGTGCCATGCAGCACAGAGTGGTCACACATCCTTGTCATGGTGATGCTGGCCCTGGCAGCACCTCAGTGCAGCACTCACAGCAACGCACTGCTGCATCTATCAAAGAAATAGAAGTAATTCACCAGGTGGGCTCCTATTGCAGACTCAGACGAGAGCTTTGCTCTGCACCACAATGTTTTACAACACATGGGAGCCCCTCTATGCACACAGCAGTGAGCTCTCTGTCTGCAGCATCCTCTCACGACCCCGAGATGCCCCAAACCACCTTTCTCTCCCTGCTCACATATGGAAGAACACCATTTCAATGGTGCAGAATTGCTCCACGCTCTGCCACTCAAAGCTCCTGCTTTATTGTCTTGATGCTACCCATGCTCTTTATATTGCCCACATTGCAGCAACCTGATCCTGTGCTCAATGTACCACTTGGCAGCCCTGCCTGCAGCAGCGGGGCTGGAACGTGGTCACCCCTGAGCTCCCTTCCAACCCAATGCATTCCATGACTTCGTGAAGTGTTATACACTGCTGCTAAAACACAGTTCTCCCATGATCACGCTGAACCCACTCTGATGTTAAAGCAGAAACCTTCCACAGATCCCTGGGGAGCTCCACAAAGATGAAGTGAGCACCAACAGCCGTGCAAAGGCACTGGGAAAGAACACAGCTCTGCACAGCAGAACCCACTGCAGAGAGGGGCTCAGCTGCCCCGGTGTTCCCCAATGGGGCAGAGCACAGAGTAAGAAAAGTGGCACCCAGTTTGTCCATCAGTGCCTTTATCACCTGGGGAATCTTACTGCTGAACCACATGATGTGAAAATTTGGCAGCTAATTATGGAAGGAAATGACCTGAGGCTTTCCATGATTGACATCTATTAATCCGAAACAAGCAGACTGCTTCAATACAAGCAGAAATTACAGTTCCAACAGTGAAGAAGAACAGGAATGCAGCGCTGGTGTTTGGCACCAACCTTCCTCTGTTGTACTGTGCATTACTTCTATGACACACAGAGGTGCTTATTTACCCCACTCCGAGCAGTGACTGCACAGGACCAGATGTGCGTTCAATGGAGGAACACAACAGGACAGAGATGTTCAACACCTGCACGTTGCTTTTACACCCATTTATTTACGAGCATTTAATATTCAGTACGTTCCTGGAAATGTGAAATGCATCACTTCTGGCTTGCTGCTATCACAGCACACGTGCATTTGTATGGATTAGATTGACTCCTTAACTTAAAAGTGAGACTGGAGCACAGGGAACAAAATCTGTTGTGACATGAGGGCTGAGGCCAGGCTTGCATCAGCACAGAAAAGCAAACATCAGCTGTATCATCACAGAACCATAGAATGGCCTGGGTTGAAAAGGAGCACAATGCTCATTGAGTTCCAACCCCCTGCTATGTGCAGGGTCGCCAACCAGCAGACCAGGCTGCCCAGAGCCACATCCAGCCTGGCCTTGAATGCCTGCAGGGATGGGGCATCCACAGCCTCCTTGGGCAACCTGTTCAGTGCGTCACCACCCTCCTGGCTACAGCCAGAATTCCATGCCATCCCTACAAAATCCTGCCTACAGCCAAAACTGCACAGCATATCCACCTGTCATTTTGCCCATCGTGCTCTGTTTCCTCCCCCAGCACCCAGAACCTCTCGATTGCAGAGCAGCCCCAACAACCCCAAGCTGATTTGCAGAATGCCACACTCGGTTGTGAAGCCCCACACGCAGACACGCACTGCATGCAGTGCAGCCATTCTGCAACCAAACTGCTGCTGTGCCACACAGATGGATGCAGAGGGCTGAGGTACCATCCCTGTTTCCCAAATGGAAACCCACAGCACAGCCTGCAGGGAAGGTTTCTGCCCGCTTTTGGCACTCCAGTCATTAAAGAGACAACAAATGGGAGCACAGAGCACCTCCGCTCCTTCCTAAATTCAGCACTGCTCTCTGTCGGCCTCCTCCTAGCAATGCACTTTTATTGGGTGCACACAGCATGTAAAGCCCTGCTGGGAGGAGGGCCAACAGCCCAACCCCATGCCCTTCTCTGAGCACTGCACCTCAGGCACAGCACCCAGCACCCTCACTGCCTCCCCCAGACCCATGGCACCGTTGGTGTGCACTCCTCCAGCCTTTCCCATCCAGCCCTGGGGATGGATGAGGTGCTCCAGTGCAGAACAGCCACGTTGCAGCTTCCCTGCAGCACAGACTTGCATGAAGGGGCCATTCCTGTGCTTTAAAGGCTCCGGCACAGCACAGCACACAGCAGCACTCAGAAGGGACTGAGGCACAACTCAATGGAATGGATTGCTTTGTAACAATACCTTGTTGATACTATATGGATTTAAAAAAAAAAAAAAAAAAAAAAAAAAGGATCTAGGAAGGAATTCAAAGTCTTTCCAAAACTTCACACAACACCCAGCGTGCAGCTCCTTTGTGAGCACTGATGAATGGAGCAGCAGTGAGCACTGTGTAGGAGGGATCCCAGCACTGTCGCCCTCTTATCTCAGTAGGAACAGCAGTCCCAGGGCCAGGCTCAGCCCCCAGCCCTCCTGGCCCGGTCTTGCTCATTCCTGCCAGAAACCAAAGCTGGTGCATGTGTGCAGTGAAGGCTGTGAGCTCTGCTGACTGCATGCAGTGCTCTGCACTGGGGGCTGTCCTGGCAGAAAGCATGCAACAAAGGCAGCTAATTGGCCCTGCAGCTCTGAGTGTGGCTCAGGGGGACATCAGTGAATCCAGCTCACAGCCAACCCTGCAGCATCACTGCAGGCAAGGGCTGCAGGAGGACAGGGCAGAGCTGGAGAGCAAGCTGACCGACCTGCAGAACAACCCCAGAGATAAAGCTCAGATAAAAGCAGCACGAAGGAACATGTCTGCAAAACCACGTGGGGATGACCAGAGGAAAGAAGAACAGAGATGGGAATTGCCCAGAGGGAATGCAGCTGCAATGGGGCAGCCCCATGCAATGCTCACTGCACGTCCTTCACTCTCACCTGTGTCACACAGATGCCATCAGTGGAGACCAAACACATCACACCTCCCTGCCAGGTGCACAGCTGAAAAACGCAGCAGGGTCTGAAGATTCTCTCATTACACTTTCTCATTCATTTTGCATTGGGAGAAGAAAAGAACGAACATTTGGATCCAAACTGCTTCAGTGAAAAGGGAGGAATGAAAGAACTGCGCCTGTAGAAGATGTGCACAAATGCTTGCACACGCAGTTGTGCACAGCACTGCTTCGTGCAGCTACCCAAGCATGCACACAAAATGAACCATGGGATATTGACACACTGATGCTGGAGCAGCAGTTCATTGCTTTTCACAGGTATTAGTGCACACCACGTACATTCACACTGATTGGCATTCTCCTTTTATGAATACTTTGTGCACTCCTGAGCCACAATCCCACAAAGAGCAGCAAAGAAGCAAACGCAGCCGAGTTGAAATAAGCATTAAGCACAGCTCTACTGAGCAGCAGTTTCTGGAGGAGGAATGCCATGGGGGCACTTCACTGTTACCATCACTGCTATACTTGTAATCAACCAGCATCACCGTGACCACAGCACAACACACAGGGCCGTCAGCCTGGCTTCAGCAACCCTGGCTGCAGCTGCATCACTGCAAAGTAAAGCAGCTGCCCGGAGGAGGAGCTGCAAAGGCACTGCATTCCCTGGGTTCCACAAGAGAAAAATCCACCACCACAACCACCTTTCATTTTGCTTCAAAGGCTTCTAAGATGCCAAAGGAGCAGAGCAGATGAAACACAGACGCGCACACTGCAGCTCCATCCGTCCCCATGCACCAAAGCAGGGAGCTGCCCCCTGCCCACCCCATTTCCAACCTTCCTATGGGAGGAGAGACCCAAGGAGCAGAGCCGAGTCCCTCACTGCTGACATGGGATGCAGAGCTTGCTCTGTGTTCCCAGCAATGGGCACAGCCCCCACTGCTGCTGCCCTGTGCTTACAGCACTGCATGGCACACAGGGCTGCGCACACACAATCCCACGATGCTGTGCTTTGATAAGCTACCACTCACCCTTGGAAACTTTATGTTTGCCTTTTCTTAATTCGCTCTCCTCCCCAGAGGAAGGCTGAAGAGCATTGCTCAGTAAGGTAATGGATTTCAAAGGCAGAACCACAGCAAGGTGTATGACACGTACACTGTCCATTGGGCATTACAGGAAGGTCCACCCGTTGGAAAACCCCCACCACGGTGCTTTCCAGGAACGTGTTTCTCTCTGTGCTCTGCTCAGAAGCAGTGCTGTCAGATCACACCGAGCTATTTCAGAACAGACTCTGCTCACTGACAAAACCAGCACCCCTGCTGGCAAAGCTGCACACATACAGATCCCTCACTTTGCTCTGGGAGGTGAACAAAAGCAGAAGAGAGCGATAACGAAACTTTGCACAAAGATGCAGCTTTGTACAGGAACCACCATTAAAGATATGTGCTTGCTGTACTCATTTCCAAGGAGAGCATCTGTGCTTTCCCAGGCTTTAAATGTGATAGTCCACAGAACAAGAAAATAACTACAAATCACCAGGGCCATGTGGCACTGTGACCTCCAAAGCCCACACAGCCCCTTGTGTGGGCACCATGCAACCACAGCCGGAGCTGAAGCAAACCCCAAGGACACAAAACCTGCTTCAGAATAGCAGGGAACAACAAGTGCTCCTGTGGGCTGCAGTCACAACGGGGCTATTTGCAAACAGAGCTGTAAGAGATATACGCAAGGAAGTGAACAGCACCACGCACTGCTACAGATGCTCCCAATGAATGTCTGCAGCCCAAAGTGACCTGGATGCCACAATTCTCCTTCCCAAATCAAACCTGGCCAAGAAGATATTAAAACCAGGGGAAATCAGAAGTATATATCAGAATCGGTATTCATCAGAAGCATGTATTAAATCATTTCAGCCAAGGGAAAGGAGGGCACTGTTTGGTTTGTTTTTCCCATTGCATTTATCACCACTGCATCTCTGCATGTTCTCTTGTGGTTTCCCACGGAATACACAGCTGTGCTATTTACACAGACACACAAGCACGAACCAACAATCCATCCCAAAATACTCCAAAGTGTGCTGCCAGATGGCTTCACAAAGGAGAATGGAAGAACTAATTCAAAGCTCTTACGCTGCCAGCAATCCATTTTTGGAAGGAACTAGGAAAGCTCAACGAGAATACTTATCAAGCACATTGGTACTTCTTGCAACGCTTTGCTCCACGACTACAACCTCAGCTAAGCTCCCTCCTGGATGGAGCAGGACAAGGAGCACGGAGCAGCACACAGCACTCCTGGGATGCTGCAGTGAGGGGATGGGCAGAAGCGCTGACCAAATGTGCACACGTTTTCCTTAATTCCATCTCTTCCCATTTCTCCATTCCCCTCATCTCTGTTTCTCAGAACAGAGAATTGCTAACACTACCACAAGTGCTGCTCGTGTGTATCTATTATCTTTCTCTGCACCTTATCTCTGTGATACAAGTGGATGTGGTTTACTTGCAGTGTTTTATAGCACTGCATCACCACGTGGTACTGCGACGACCCGCAGCGATGGGCTGAGCCCACCACACCACCAACCGATGCATCCAATCCTCAACAAGCAAAAAGGGCCCCATGAAAGCAGCACACAGGGCATGAAAGGAGCACTGCCAGCAGAACACACGTGAGGAGCTCACTTACCACTGGACCTGTTTTTGCGGTTCGATTTCCCTCCTGTAAGGAGCATCTTGAGGCTGTTCCGAAACATGGCGATGCCGTCCCGCCGCGCGGATCCCACAGCCTGCATAAGGAGAGAGGACACACACAGACAGCAGATCAGCACTCGGGTTTTGGTCAATGGGAAAACATGGGGGGAATGTGTAAGAAAGCATTGCCCATGACTGACAGTCAGACTGGTCTGGGGGTTGGGTACAGAAATGAAACACAGACACTGTCTGCAGACCTCCCTGCAGCCAAACGTGCTGCCTCTGTGCCCTTGGAGATGCCAGGATGGGCTGCTGGGCTCACAGCACTGACAGCTCACCCCACTTTGCTAAGGCAGGTAAGGCCCCAAAACTGCAGCGGCAGCTCCAGGCTGGAGCAGAGCAACAGCAAAGAGCCTTTGATTGGGACACGCAATGAGGCGTGACTTTGCTCTGCTGTACATGTAGTGTTCCACACTTCAAAGGTAACACATTCGTATATATCACAACATTTTGTCTTTAACAAGGTAGGACTCTTCTTGGAGGATGCTCAGTAAACGCCATCCCGAGCTACTGCACAGTTACCTGGTGTTGTGAGGTACATTCATAGGGGAATACCCCATTCAAAGAGCTTTCTGTGAAGAGTTAGAAGCCAATGCATGCCCCCTTCCCACGATCCACTCACTGACACACACCAACATCGAAAGGCAGATTTTGGGGTCCGTATGTCTGAATGTTATTAGCTGGGACACAGCAGCAGTATTTCCTTTCCACCCCCATCAGTTGCTCCAATAATGAACTTTTTCACATAAAGCCCCCATGCAACAGCAGAAGAGGAAAACATGAAGGAGGCACTGAATGTAGAGCGGACAGCTGAACACACAGCAGTATTTGTTTTGGAAGGTGATAACATTGCAGCCCATCCAACACCCCACCAACCCAAATGTATTTATTGGGGCTTTGAGCAAGACAACAAGAAGGCAGCAAACAGCTCCTGCTGCTGTCTGAATAACCAGCCAGCTCTGAAAGGACGGTGGATCCGATGCTAAAAGCACCATAGCACCATAGGTGCTGTAAAGGAGGATGTGAAAGGGTTGGATGTATTGAGCAAGCAGCAGCAGCTCTGCTCTGAGACCAAGCTGCTGTGCTTACCACTTGCTTTTTTCTTATGGTCAGAGAATATTTTCATGCAGAAGCCTTGTGAGGGTGGGCTGAGCAAAAGGCAGCAGGCAGAGCAGAACCTGGAAGCTCCTGCAGAGGAAGGAGAGGTGCAGGAGGAGCTGGGATGCACCCAGGTCTGCTCCAGCTGAGAACAGAAGCAGGTGGAGCTGCGCCAGCAGAGCTGAGGAACAACATAATTAACCTAATTACGCTGATGGAGCCAACTGGACTGAAGCTGAACAATGCCAAAGGTGAGGAGGAAGGTATGCTAATGATGTTTACGTCCAGCCTTGACGTGATGGAATTTCTGAACCCTCTGCCCAGTGCCTCTATGGAGGTACAAACTCACTCTGAAGAAGCACCTGGTGCAGGACCAGTCGATGCTTTGCTTTGAGACCCTCAGCCACCCGCCCTGGGGGCCTTACAGACCAGGTCCATGCATTCAGAGCTCACCCTGAGGCCTCAGAGGAACACCAGAGGCTCCCAGAGGTGGTAAGGAAGGCTCTCAGCAGCAGGCTCAGCCTACATCCCTGACACAACTCCATACTGTGCCCTAGAGACAGTGCTGCAGCATCCCAGCCCTTGCTGGATGGACATCTGATCACTCGTGTTCTGGGGGGGCTGCACATTATCAGGGCCTACAGAAGTAATTTTCACTTCTTTCCTGAGACGTGAGGGACAGATATTGCCCCGCAGAGACTGGATTTCCAAATCAAAGCGAATTCTGTTTGCCCCATCTAAGTGAACAAGGACACCTCTGTGCCAGACCTGGCATCCCAGCAGCTCACACCGCAGGATTTACTCCCGAAACCTTAATAATATCAAGCAAAAGTTGATGAATGCAACCTAGAAAAAAAAACTCTGAAAGCACTCTATTCATATATGTAGATAGACTGGGGGGGGAAGCAAAAGACATATCTTAAGTTTGCAAACAACGTCACAGATCAATGAGAGGCCACTCATGCCAGAACTCAGTGGCACCCATCCCGGTGCAGTGCTCTGCCATCCTGCAGATGCAGCTCAAACACTCTGTAACCAGGTGTGCTTCAGTGCAGCAGGCATTTCCTGCTGCTGCTTCGCTCCTGCTGGCATTGCTCAGGGAAGGTGAGACAAAGCTTTGCAAAACGAACACTGGTTGTGGCCACAAAACACGCCTCTCCTGCAGCTCCCAGAAGCCCCATATGGCCTCTTCTCACCCAGAAAGCTGAACTTGCTGCATGAGAAATGAAGATGTGTGTATAATAAGTGTATATTAACACACCAAAGCTGTCTCTCTGAATATCAGCACTCACGATTTAACAACGTGTTCATGCTAAATTAATGTTTTATGAACAAAAAGGAACCTTTCACCACTTAGTGAATAGCTTGCTATGCTAAGAGCATTCAGACTTCAAGGAGGAGCAGACATGGTGGCCCTCCCTCAAAAAAGAAAGGAGGGAGAGATCTATAAAGCTCATTATTACAGGATGAAAGAAACTGAAAGCTGAAAGCAAAACACACAACACAGACGTGGTTGGTCCTTCACGCATTGACCCCTGTGTGCAACATCGCTGCGTACAGAAATCTGCTCCATTCTCACTCCAAACAGCTGCAAGGCTGAAACCTTCTGGACTCCTCAAATCATTCCAAGTTTAACCTACGCTCTGACTTTTAACTGCCCTGAAATCCAAGAGAAGGTTTAGAGAGACAGCATGGCAGGAGGGTGGGCAGAGCAGCACTGCTGTGATGCTGCAGGAGGAGCTGAGTGCCGTACAGGGAGATGCTCCAGGCCCTGCATCATCTTTGTGCCCTCTGCTGGTCTCTCTCCAGGAGATTCCTGTCTGTTTTGTACTGGGGAGCCCAGAACTGGGTGCAGTGCTTTGGTTAAGGCCTGACCAAGCGGGTCAGAGAGGCAGAGCAGAGGGGGATATCACCTCCCTTGTCCTACTGGCCACGATCCCTTTAATGCACACCAGGGTCCCACTGGTCTTCTTGGCCACCAGAGCACACTGGACTCATGGCCAGCCTGTCACCCACCAGGACCCCCAGGTCCTTCTCCACAGAGCTCCTCTCCAGCAGCTCATGCCCCAACCTGTACTGATACGTGCAGTTATTCCCTCCCAGGTGCAAGACTCTACGCTTGCTCGTTAAACCTCATCTGGTTTATTACTGCCCAGCTCTCCAGCCCATCCAGGTCCTGCTGCATGGCAGCACAGCCTTCTGGCACGTCAGTCACTCCTTCCAGCTCTGTATGATCAGATTACTTGCTGAGGATGGACACCACCCCATCATCAGGGTCACTGATGAAGGTATTGAACAAGACTGGGCCCAACACCAACCCCTGGGAACACCACAGCTCACAGCTCTCCACTCAGACTCTGCACTGCTGACCACCACCCTCTGAGCTCAGACAGCTCTCAGCCCACCTCGCTGTCCTCTCATCTACTCCACACTTTCTCAGCTTTGTTATGAGGATGTCGTGGGTTACAGTACCAAAAGCCTTGCTGAAGTCAAGGCAGATGACATGCACTGCCCCCCTCCCACCTACCCAGCTGGTGATGCCATCACAGAAAGCTGCCAGGTTGGTCAATTAAATGCAATGGATTCTGTATCACAGCACAGCTCTGTCTTGCAACGAGAGCATGAGCAAAGGACTGTAACAACTCTGAAGTCAAAGAACTGGGTATTTAGAGCAGTGGTCCACATGCAGTTAAAAGGAAGAGAAGAATTTAGGGATGATGGGACAGGACGGAATGGTTTTCAACTGAGACAGGGGAGGTTTAGGTTGGATATGAGGAGGAAGTTTTTCACCCATTGGGTGGTGATGCACTGAACAGGTTGCCCAAGGAGGCTGTGGATGCCCCATCCCTGCAGGCATTCAAGGCCAGGCTGGATGTGGCTCTGGGCAGCCTGGTCTGCTGGTTGGCGACCCTGCACATAGCAGGGGATTGGAACTCAATGAGCATTGTGGTCCTTTTCAAACCAGGCCATTCTATGGCTCTATGATTCTATGAAATACTTCTGTAAGCCACCAGATAAAAGTTTTTTAAGCAATACAGAACATCTCCAGCTTTCCTCCATGAGCGAGGAAGCACAGAAAGAACCAGCAGGACACACGGCGTGCAGCAGCCAAACACAGCGCCTCACAAGGAAGTGGGAAGCCAGCATCCATCTCTGCTTCTTCACTTAAGCAAAATCAAGGAACCTTTGATGCTATCACTGGAAGGAAATTCTGACCATGCTGCCAACATGGCAATGCTGAGATCAGAAATGCCACTGGAAGGATGCAGTCAGTCCCTAGAACAAAGCTGACCGACAGAAGCATTCTCTGCTGAGCATGGAGAGGTAATGACCTTGAAATTAAGGAAATTTCATTTTAAACAGGGCTTTATCACTTCCCATAACCTGGTTTCTAATCCTAGATTAATGGTGCAGACTGAGTCCATGAGGGATGCTGACGTTCTCTGTACACAATGTCAGCCACTCTGACTCTGAGGGAACTGACACTGAGGAACGGTTTGGAATCTGATCACCCCCCTTTCACCAACCTGACTGCAGTGTTGGAAGTGCTTCCTGTGCTGCCCATAACAGTAAGGATTGCCATTTGGGTTGTCAATAACATCAGCAGCTGCCTATAGCAGAAATTGCCTGGGCACTCCAATAACAACTAGGCATTCCAGCTTGAAATGGAACGGTTCTGCAGAACTCACGTCTACCTCTGCAAAATGAGGAGCTGGCACAAATCTTCAGGCACTTCTACAGTTGGAATGAATGGAGCCCAGTGAGCACAGCACTGCCCCAGCACGAGGAGCACCACGAAGGGCAGAGGGGTTCCCCACCTGGAACCATCAGCACTGCAGCTCAGAGTCATGGCGTGGAGCAGCCAGAAATCCTGCTGCCATTCAAGAAACAGCTCCACACTGCAGTGCCCACCTCTAATTACAGGCGATGAGACACGAGTGTAGAGATGAAAGCACTGAGGAGGGCTTCTGTTCTATTTAAGCAATTAAATTACAGTAAAAAAACCCAACGTGGTAAGCAAAATTCTCTTACCTTAGTATGTCTAGACAAGTTAAATCTCTAGGAAAGCGTGTCTTCCTCCATGCACCACAAGTCCTGAAAGAAAAGAAACAGAATTTAGCAGCATCTTCTCAACACAGCGCTGTGCCCCGCGCCGCTGTGTGCACCACAGTGAAGGATCTCAGCCCAGAATGAACCCACAGCTCTCAGAGCAGTATCACCACAACCACAGCCCGTGTTCACACGTCTCCATCACTGTGTGTCTCCATTCTGGTCACTTGGCTCTCCCCCCTCAGCACCTTTCAAGTGAGCGGAGCAGAAAAGCAGATCGTGCTTTCCCTTGCTGCACATCCCATAATGGAATATTCAGAAGGCAGTCTGCTGCTTCCCAGCATTTCTCCACCAGCACCCTCAGCAGCTCCAGCCTCAGGTGAACACAAGCACCAGTTGAGAGTTGGGCTCTTGGCCCTCTGCTCCACCTTCACACACATGCAAAGCTCTTCTGCAAAGAGTGGTAAATGTATTTTGCTGCTCACTGAGAAAGAGCAGAGCACCGTTGCAGCAGTGCCATGCGTGCCCCTCTGCTGGCACTGCCTATCCAATGCCTCTCCCTCCACGTGATGCTCCATAAAACAGAGCAGCAGGCAGCTGGGCAGCGAGATGGAGCCCAGTGCTGCCTGCAAAGCAATCCAAAAGTCCCATCCCATCCACGCACTGAGCTTTCACTGCTCCTATTGCTGCATTAGAAATCTTCATGTGAATGCAGCAGCAATGAGCAGCTTGTCAATAAGAACTGAATGTCGTTACAGTGCTTTGATTCTTATAATGCCTTTCACCCTCTAATTATATTCATAAATTCCGCTGCGTGGAAGTGCTGTATCACAACAAATATATCCAGAGAGCAACAAACAAACTGTTATATGGAGGAGAACCAATGTTAGAACTATTCTAACTGTAAGGAACTATGAAGATGAGGAAATGCTATTGAAATGCACACAGCTGTTATTGATGCTGCAAAGCCAAGGAGCCAGCAAGCTGAGAGGTAGAAGCACTGGGCCTCAGCACACTGGGGTTGAGATGATTCAGTGCCTGAAGCACAAAGCAAGTGACCTGCAGGCCCAAATGGTGACACCTGTGCACCCAATAACTGCATGAGGTTCAAAGGTAACCGGTAGGGAACAGCTCTGCCTCACATTCCAGCACCCAGCTTCAAATCACTCCTCAGCACACAGCCCTTTTTACTGCAGAATCATAGAATTGCTCAGGTTGGAAAAGACCCTCAATACCACCCAGTCCAACCACAGCCTCACCATACTACCCTAACTAACAGCCCTCTGCTAACTCATGGCACTTGTTCAGTGTGTCACCACCCTCTGGGTGAAAAACTTCCTCCTCACATCCAACCTAAACCTCCCCTGTTTCAGTTCAGAACCATTCCCCCTCGTCCTATCATTATCCACCCTCATAAACAGCCATTCCCCCTCCTGTTTATATGCTCCCTTCAAGTATTGGAAGGCCGCAATGAGGTCCCCCCGGAGCCTTCTCTTCTCCAAGCCAAACCAGCCCAGTTCCCCCAACCTTTCCTCACAGGAGAGGTGCTGCAGCCCTCTGTTCATCTTAGTAGCCCTCCTCTGGACCCGCTCCAAGAGCTCCACGTCCTTCCTGTATTGGGGGCCCCAGGCCTGGATGCAGTGCTGCAGATGGGGCCTCACCAGAGCTGAAAAGAGGGGCACGATCACCTCCCTCTCCCTGCTGGCTTAAGAAGTTTGCTGCACTGAGATGAACACCATCCACTGTATAATTTAAAGTATTTAACGCCGCGACTGAGCAAACCTTCAATGGGATGAAATGCAAGACTGACTTTCTGCTCCTCCTAAAGCAAACAGAGCGATGCTTTCCCCATCCTCTATGCAGACACTGCACTGGAGCAGGTAACATCTCACAGCAGTGGCACACAGCTAACTGAATTTGAAGCCTCTACAACAAACACGCTGTCAGTCACGTGGACCCAGATAAATTACCAACTCACTCACACTTCTACCAACAGAATTAAGGCAGACTTCCAACCCAGCAAGCACCTGTCTCCAACACCACTGATGTGAGCAATGCTGCCCGACCAGCTCTGCTGGAACGGAGCGCTCTGAATGGAGATTTCCACCTTCACACCAGGTTTCTCTTCCTGTTCGGCCATCAGCTGGCACACACCTGGAAACAGAGGGAGCTCAGAGGGCATTCTCAACTCAAGCATTGCTTTGCATATACAAACGTGTTGGAAACAAAGCACACACTGACAGGGAATAGCCTCAATTTGAGTTCTAACTCACAAGCCATTTCTTTTTAATGTCCCTACGATTCTACGTGCTTTTTTTGTTAGGTTTTTTAATGATGGGTCACCCAACAAACCACAGATCAGGAAAACAGTGATCCTCCAACTACAGCGATGCAGGGATGAGCCAACTGCATCGGGACCCACCCAGAAAACAAGCTGGTTTCCATCCTGAGAAACGCTGTCTTCTCAACTTCTGACTCTCTAATTGAAAGCAATTACATAATTACTGTACTTGCAGAGTTTGCTACACTGGAGCACATACCATTGATGCACCAAGAACTGCACAGGTGACCATACAACCAACACAGCACCATGGTCCGTGTTCAGATCCCGCCTGGCTGATCTGCAGTTGCATTATGCTGCTATTCACCACACTCTCAGCTGGCAGCAGCTCCCTCACATCACCCCTGCAAATAATGTGGGGAGGCATCCAGACACCAAGAGAACCATGGCAGGGATCAGAGAACGGTCCGTGTTTAAATGAGATGGTTCTGCTCACCCCTCACACCTTAAAATAACAGGATTGCATCTGCGCGGTGCCATCTCACCAGCTCAGACTCTTGGTTTAATATGAAAATTACAACGAGCTGCCATTTCATTTGCTGTTTAACAAACAGTTCCAAGCTATCGATGGAGCAATCTTCCCAGCATCTTAATAACGTTGATCCAATGCACCACGATCTGTACTGGCAAAGCCCTTTGGGGGCCCAAACTGCCACTGCTCTGCTGTTACAACAAATACTGCTGCAAATCTTCACCTTTCCAATGCCTTCGAATGCTCATCATCATAACATGCTTAATAACATTAAATGCAACCTATCTGGTCACCCCTCTGCTCTGTCTCCACACAGGTCACTATCTATTAACTACTTCTTTTCAGCTCAGCACTTAAAACATGCATGTCAAATGCCACCACCCATTACAGGGTACGTTCAGCACGCACCAAGGCAAGTATTTTCCTTCCAGAGTCGTTCAAGGTCAGGAGACAGAACGCAATTAGCAACCGTTTTAATTGATGCCAGCCGATAACTGGGAGAGCAAACCCAACAGCCCACAGAGAGCACAGCATGGGGGGAGGACAGAGGTCCCCACTCAGGGAATTCTGGGGATGGATTACAGAGTCACAGAACTGCAGGGGTTGGAAGGGACCTCCGGAGATCATCGAGTCCAGCCCCCTGCTAAAGCAGTTCCCTACAATAGGTTGGCATCCAGATGGCTCTTGAGCATCTCTGCAGAAGATACAACCGCCACCTCTCTGGGCAGCCCATTCCAGTCTTCTTTTCCCCATGCTGAACAGCTCCAGGTCACCCAGCCTTTCCTCATAGGGGAGATACTCCAGGCCCTTCATTTCCTCGGTGGCCCTCCTCCCAGGAGATCCCTGTCTTTTTGGAACTGGGGAGCCCAGAACTGGACACAGTACACTCAATATGGCCTCACCAGGGCAGAGCAGAGGGCGAGGATCACCTCTCTCAGCCTCCTGGCTGCACTCTTTTGAATGCACCCCAGGATCCCATTGGCCTTCTTGGCCACCAGGGCACACTGATGGCTCATGGCCAACCTGTCATCCACCAGGACTCCCACCGCTCCTCTCCAGCAGGTCAGCCTCTACCACCACACACTGAAGATTTCATCCCCTACCACCATGCACTGAAGATCTCCCCCTCCTTGCCCTCCATAGCATCCACACCCTGTGCAGAACTGGGCTCCATTTGTCTTCTTTGACCTTTTCTGGAGAGCAGCACACACTCACAGACACAGCCTTCCTCCAGCAGGGAATGCCTCCAGTAATTGCAGCAGCTATTTATGCCTTTATTTCAGCTCCTGGAGCCACAGAACTCAAAAAGCCACTCCACAGTTTCCTAAAGCTCCCACAGAACAAGGGAATTTCCAAGAGAACAGGCAATGCTTTTGCTCACCTGGAAGCATTCAACCGTAACTTACGTACCTCAGAACACAGCTCCTGGCCTGACATTCCCACATCCCCTTCCTTAAGCACCTTTGGTAACACCATACTGGGACATACACAAATTTGCTGCCTTACCCACTCCTCCACATGAAGCTGCAGCACCCAGCCATACACCTCCACTCCAGCACAAAAGCTGTTGGCCTTCAAGAAAGATAGGAAAGGAGGGCACAAAAACCGCAGGGGCAAAGCACTCAGAGCATCCCAGCCCCAGAACAGCATGCACATGGAAAGCACATTTATACACATACTTCGTCAAAGACAAAAGGTAAGTGGTGTTTAGAATAGACCTGACTACTCAAGCAATGCGTTTAAAGTGAAAGCAGCTATAAACAAACCTGCTGTGCGAGCACACTTGAAATTACAGCGTACATATAGAATGCTGAGTGCTGCAGTGTGCCCAGAGCTGCTCCATCCCAGCTCAGAATTCAGCTGGTTCTGATGTCATCCTGCAGTGGGCAACGCATGCAGGTATGGAGATGTATGGGTATGGTACGCAAGGTGCAAACCCAGTGAGATCTGACTGGGATCAGATCTGCCTGCCCTGAAGCCAGCTGTTATGGGTCCGTATTGATGGATGGCCCGAAGATGGACAGCAGCACTCAAACAACCACAGCGACTGCACCGGAGCGAGCAGCACTTCCCAAATCCATGGTTTACTTATTTCCAGTGAGGCTCTTGAAATCTACCCCTACCCAAACGGAGCCCAAAGTTAGGAACCATGAGAACACCTTGGGTAATTCACGTATATGGCCCAAAAACTATGGGAACAATGTGTGTTTATCCAGAATATCCTATCCTGCGGCTCAGACAGTCACCATCTGCCTGCTGACAATAGTGAGCATCCTCTGCACTCACCCCATCTGCAAAACAAAACACGTCGGAGGAAACAGCTCCCTCCTGGGATACATCCCCACGTCCAGCTTTGGTGCAAAGAGCAGCACATCCCATCCCACTGCTGTGACACCACCGTCTCCATCCACTTTTATTTCACTCTGGAACAACGTCTACGAACAAACAGAAGTCTATTTCCTCAGGCAGAGGAAATTTCCTATAGAAACACATCTATGGCATCGAGACGTGCAACAATAAGCACAGCATCATCTGCTGCTGCGCTGCCAGCCACACCAGGAGGCCTTTCTTCTCTAACAAGACTGAGTCGGAAGGAAAAAAAATGATTTAACATTGAGTGTTGTGCTTAGATTGGATTATCTTCCATCTAAACTGGATAAGGATATCACGTTTTCCAAAGTTCTTTGCTTTTTAAGCAAAACAATGCAAACAATAGCATGGAAACCACTTATGAGCATTCTCACCTAGAGACTGTGAAGATTACAGCACAGCCTGCCCAAAGAGGCAGCATTCCCTGCGGTGGGGCACCGTGCAGAGCTGGCAGTGCTGTTTGCAGGAGGTGCTCCAGGCACAGTGGTGATGCACTGAACAGGTTGCCCAAGGAGGCTGTGGATGCCCCATCCCTGCAGGCATTCAAGGCCAGGCTGGATGTGGCTCTGGGCAGCCTGGGCTGCTGGTTGGCGACTGCACATAGCAGGGGGTTGGAACTGGATGAGCATTGTGGTCTTTTTCAACCCAGGCCATTCTATGACTCTGTGATCCCTTAAAACTCTTTGCAACACCCACTGCAGCAGCACTGCACCCAGCACTGCCCTCACCCATCACCCCACAGATGTAACTCCAGGGACTAAACATTAAACAGAGTATTTTAAAATGATTTATTCTTTAATTTCTAATCCCTACCACCACTAAAGAGCAGCATCCGTGCATCCAAGCAGGAGCACACGCAGCCACCTGTGGACAACCAGTGGCCCATCCACAGGATGGGGACTATCACTTGCAGGAGCACAAGTACAGATGCCTTAAAATCCTATCTGACTTTTAAAGCACTCAGCCAAATCAGCCCTACCCTCCAACAAGTGCTGTTACCCCCAACCCTTCCACCCGGAGATCGGTTGCCTTTTCCAAGCAGGCTCTTCACAGTGCATTACGACACTCAGCATCCCCCAGCTGCTCTCCCCATTGCACACCTGACACACCACTACCAGACCACAAAGCACACTCAGGAGCACCTTGCTGCTGCTCAGAATCCAAGCGTCCCACCTACCATGAAGACGCAGGAGGTGCCACAAGTGAAATAAGAACAAACACGAACTGAGATCACGCAGCTCCCAGCAGTCTGCACCTCCTTGCTGGGCAGCCCCAGCCATTCAGCAGCACCAGACTGGAGGAGCTGGGAGCTTCCACGTGGTCGATCTCAGGCCTTGCAAGTCGGATGCACAGCACTGCAGGGATGTAACAACAGCCGGATGGGAAGGGGGGGGGGGGGGGGGCAGAGGGAGGAAGAGGAAGAGCACAAATAAAGGAAGGAAAACCAACCTGATGTTTCTATAATGAGTAATATGCAAAAGCTCGCATCTGGGAGCTACACTAGAGGTAAACACAGTAGAAGAACAGCACACGCTTGAAACAATACTGGGCTCTCCTGTAGCTTTCTTACAGTATCTCCAGAATAGCTCCAATTCTTTTGGCCTAAAGCTGTGTTTTTTGCCTAAAGGTTTAGCAAAAGCCTGCGAGCAGCTTGCAGCCTGGCACAGCCACCTCCTGCAGGGAACAGCAAATGCACAAAAAGGCATAAAAATAAAACAACACGAAACCTGCAGACCCCTCCTATACCTAAAAGGAATGAGAAGCATTGAGGCTTTCGATCCAACGAGATGCATCAGGCGTGCAAACAAAGCCATGCACAGTTTAAGCAGTTTCTTTCTTATTCAGAAGCATGAAAGTATAAATAGTTTAAATTTCATTTATTTTTACTGTACATATTCTGGTCTACATCCTGGTCTGCATCCTGGTCTACATTCTATGTTCTGCTCTATGTTCTGGTCTATATTTTGTCTACGTTCTGGTCTATGTTCTAGTCTATCTTCTACGTTCTGATCTATGCTCTGATCTACATTCTGGTCTACATTCTATCTATGTTCTGGTCTACGTTCTGGTCTATATCTCGTCTACATTTTGTCCTATTTTCTGTCCTACATTCTATGTTCTGGTCTACATTCTGGTCTATGTTCTATCTATGTTCTATGTTCTGGTCTACGTTCTATGGTCTACATTCTATATTCTGGTTCTATGTTCTGGTCCACATTCTGTTTATGTTCTGGTCTACATTCTGTCCTACATTCCATCCTACATTCTGTGTTCTGGTCTACATTTTGGTCTACGTTCTATGTTCTGGTCTATGCTCTGTCTATGTTCTGGTCTATGGTCTATGTTCTGTTCTGGTCTATGTTCTGTTCTGGTCTATGCTCATTTATGTTCTGGTCTATGTTCTATGTTCTGGTCTATGCTCATTTATGTTCTGGTCTATGCTCATTTATGTTCTGGTCTATGTTCTATATTCTGGTCTATGTTCTGTTCTGGTCTATGCTCTGTTCTGGTCTATGCTCTACGTTCTGGTCTATGCTCATTTATGTTCTGGTCTACATCCTGGCCCACTTCCCTTAGCATGAGTATTTCAGACAGAACAACTCCGACACCAGGAAAAAAACCACAGCAGAATGCAAACTGCATTTTTTGTTTGTTTATTTTTTACAGCAGAAAGCACAGACACGCAGCTCCTCCTATCTGACTTTCAGTTGTGTATTAACAACGTGTCCCAGAGCATCTCTGAAGCACAGACAGACCCTCTGTACCAGATCAGCTCCTCTGAACCCAGCCTGGGTTCGGTTCCCACACAGGCACTGCAGAAAGCAATGCTGTCTGTGCCAGCAACCTCTACACCAATCTTACTGCTCTTCCTCCCAAAACTACACAGGGGAGACGTGCCCAGGGCTTTTACACACGTGTGCACCTTCCTGGGAGCTCATTCCTTACCCTCACCCAAAGCTGTCCAGCCACGCTCACTGTGCCACACACCTGAACTTCAGAGCCAGACCATGCATCCTCACAAACACATCAGTAAGACAGGCTCCAGAATTCATTCTCTGCTCTTGTTTAAGAAATAAGGGATATTTTGCCAACACTAAGCATTAATATATGGTCAATATATCCACTTTCAGAGAGAGCTCAACAGCCGCCATGCAAAGCCCAGGTGGTGCCAAAATTACTGTTTCCTATGGTGAGTGGGGGGGGAAGTGGAAATCTCTGCTAAAAGCTCCTCCTTCCACGTCCTGCTCAGACACACAGCAGTCAGTGCACCCCGTGCAGGGCCTTATCTCACCTCCCGACAGCAAAAACTGTTTGTCTGCAAGGAAAAACGCAGCACGAGAGTCTGAAGTTAATCAGAACCACCTCGCGTCACGTGAAATTTTAGTTACAAGAGAGAGAGAACACACAGCACACTGATAGATCAGATAAGAGCCAATCTTACAGTGCCTTCTGTTTGCATGAATGCTGCAACTCCTGGCAAAGCACCCACGCGAGCTCACTGCTTCACTAAGTGTACCCACCTCTGTGCATCCTTCTCACTTAAGCTGTGCTTCTTCATCTACAGGGTGGTAAGCAGATGAGACAAGCCCATGCCTGTGCTTCCTAAAGCACACTCATTACCTCACTTTAAAATGCATGCATGCATTCAACCCTGGTGCTGAGCTCCTCTCCAGCAGATCAGAAGCACAGCAGCACAGCGTGGAGGGCTCAGAAATGTCATTACTGCCTACGTTTATCATGCAGCCTTATGGATGATTACAGGAGACAAAAGCTGTAAAAGAATCACAGAATCGTAGAATTGCTCAGGTTGGAAAAGACCCTCAAGACCACCCAGTCCAACCACAGCCTCACCATACTACCCTAACTAACAGCCCTCTGCTAAATCATGGCCCTGAGCACCACATCCAGATGGTTTGTAAACACATCCAGGGATGGCGACCCAACCACCTCCCTGGGCAGCCCATCCCATTGCTTAACAACCCCTTCTGTAAAGGTTTTTCCTGATATCCAACCTAAACCTCCCCTGGTGCAAATGGAGGCCATTTCCCCTCGTCCTGTCACCTGTCAGCAGTGAGAAGAGACCACCCCAATCTCACTGCAATCACCTGTCAGGGATTTGAAGAGAGCAATAAGGTCTCCCCTCAGCCTCCTTCTCCCCAGACCAAACAGCCCCAGTTCCTTCAGTTGCTAAGAAGTCCACAGAGCAATAAGAGCCAGATGCAAAGCTTATCTGTACTGCAAGGACCCCGTGGTTACTGCTGTGCCAGGGAAATGGGCAGCAGCCAATGCCCCAGCAGACGGGCCGTGTGCTGACAGAAGCACTGCTAACTCAGCCCCAAAGAGCTGCAGAAGGAACAACAAAGGCGCTCTTTGGGAGCCTATCTGCCCGAGCACCGCTCTGATACATTCAGGGTCTGAGAGCACAGCCCAGCCCTGAGAAAAGGCCATGGCTATGGAGCAGGGTCCTGGCTAGGAGAGGCCAGCAGACAGCAACAGGAGTCAGTCCATTCTTTGTGCACAAACACAACCCACACCTTGCCTTCTCTGCAGCCGTGCTCCACCTACCCGCTGCTCCACGCAGAGTCCGCCTTCCCACAGAGTGCACTGATCTGAAACTCCCAATCCAGCCCGAATTTCCCATGCTTGCTGTGAGTGCATCACGCAGGCACAGAACTGCCATTCACAGCGGGTCGTCCGCCCCGGTTTCTTTGCCTTTGGTGCTGCTATGCTTCCTTTTTGCACCTTCCACAGAGCTTTGCATATTCTCAACTCTGCCGCTCCCATTTTCAGGTCATTTATTTTGCATACAGGAGACTTAATTACCCCTTTTCTTCTAATAAATAAGCAAGCCAACTCAAAGGAGGCATTTCCCTGCACCGCTACGGATCCCTTCAGATGAGCTCACATTCTATCCCACACTGGAAGACGTCTCAGACACATCAGCTGTTCAGCTCGGAAACGTCAGCTCAGCACTTCTGCATCTCCCCGTGCAGATGGCATCTCCCAAAACAAACAACAAACGAGCTGTGAGAGCCCTTATCTACATCCATCTTTGACTGCAATTAATCCATACACGGTATTTTTCCACTCCCCTGAGATGGGCATCTATGGGATACCAATTGCTCAGGGATGCTCTCCAGGCTCAGCACCGCGCTTCCAGTAAATCAGATCCCATTACTGGTACATGGGTGAGATACGCCTCAGCTACAGGCCTTGCCTGTCACAGCCTTCTCCCTTCTAAACTGCAGAAGCAATGCTTGCCTATGGACAGCTGCACAGATTTCCCACTGAACTGAGTGAATCCATCTGTTGCATTTGTTACCACGCTTTGGTGACGCAGCTCACAGCCACACAGTGGTGCCATGGCTCAGCCCCATGGAGGCTCAGCACAGAGGTAACCACAGTACTTTGCTGTGCCATCTGAACAAGGATCATAGAACCATAGAATGATCTGGATTGAAAAGGAGCACAATGCTCATCCAGTTCCAACCCCCTGCTATGTGCAGGGTCGCCAACCACCAGACCAGGCTGCCCAGAGCCACATCCAGCCTGGCCTCGAATGCCTGCAGGGATGGGGCATCCACAGCCTCCTTGGGCAACCTGTTCCAAAGGTTATTTGTATCCAAATACAAACATCCAAGGATATTCGTATCCCCTCTACAACACAGCTTGTGTGCAAAAAATGCATGGAAAGGATCATCTGTAAGGCTTGGGTTGTCATGGTATTCCTCTTTGTTATTCTCTAAACACCTCTATTTGAAGAGTAATGACCATCATCTGCTGCTGCTGTCAGTGATGCTGAATCGATAGCAGCCCTCAGTCAGGATCCAACATGATGGAGGAAAAGGGGGACCAAGGAGATGTGCCACGATATCTTCACCTATTGTTGCTATTTTAATTCCATATTTTAAAATAATTATTAAAAAAAAAAAGATTAGTTCCAACTCTTCCCACCTGCCTATGAGACGTCTTCTGTTCGGGCTTTAAGTTTAAGTTTAATTTTAAATTAGCTTTAAGCTAAGTTTAATTAAAACTTAGTTCAGGTAATTGATAGTCAGTTCTAACCGATAAGTGCATTCTACCCAAGAGTTGGTAAGTGATCGTATAAGCATTATAGGAGACTTGGTGCCCTGCCCAAGGGTGAGAGATATATACCCTTCCAACCAACCAGACTGAGCACAGGGCACCTTCCCACCTCGCACCTCCCCATGACCCAGGGGCAGCAGCAGAGCCCTGCTAAGGGCTGGTTGTGCCAAAGGACAACACCACATCCTTCAGTTCCCATCGGGCAGAGCAAACTTCCATCACTCACTCTCTTACAAGAACCCCATCTGCAGCCCCATGTGGGCTCACATACCCCACGTACCACTGCATGGAGGGCATCGGTCCCTCACACACCCACTGAACACCTCCAAGCCAAGACCCCAGCAGAGTGCCCGCCACTGAAAACGCTTTGCAAAAATAAACACCTGCATTGCTTTCCCTTTGGAAACGTATTAATTTAGAAGTGCGCCATTTGGCTTGTGATCACAACTTGTAACTGGCAACAACTCCCACTGCCATTACTTTTTGGGATGACTGCTGCCCACACGGTGACAGATGGTAACACTCCACCTCTGCTGAGGAGGTGTAGGAGCACAGCCTGCTGTCAGCGGCGCACGAAGAGAAATCCAGAGACAGATAACATTACCAGCCTGAAGAGAACGCAGGTGGGCACACGGAGCTCCGTTATGGCTCGAGCCTTCAGAACAATCCTCCTTCCGTGCCTGCTGCACCAAATCCCTGCTCCTGAAGGCAGAGGGGCAGCGGATGCCTCAGCATGCAACCACCTGTGGGCTGTGCTGATGGAAGGCTGCTCGCAGAGACTGCAGCTCCAGCTGCCCCAGCAAATGGGTGCAACAGTGGGATGCAAGCTGGGGGCCTCCAACCAAACCTTACGCAGAAAGTGAAATAGGAAGCAGTGATCTGAGCAGGAAACAGTGCCTGTTAGAATTGCAAATGCGAGATCTCCCTTCTTACAACAGGAGTTATTCAAGCAGCTCAAAAACATAACAAGCACCGGGTCCCAATTTAAGCAGCTGCAGACAGCTACACCTGAAGAGCCATAGATGAACCCCACCATTCTGACAAATCCTTCAACACGAAGCCATGGGAAGAACTGCAGGGCCCAAGGGCTGGGGGCTGGCCAGCAAAACCCACAGCACAGCACTGCCTCCATCGCTCGCAGCGCTGCACCCACCCACTCCTGCACAGCTCCCTGGGCTCAGCATTACAGCTGCCACAGAAGCCTGATGCACAATTCCCTCTGCCTCCTATCTCCACATATTCAGCACGTTGCCAGTCCACCCTCACGTTATTTCACTTGTTTTTCCCCTCTCTCAGAACCTCCCTTATTCCTTCCATAACACCTCTCCAGGAGAGAAAGCTGTCCCTCTCTGACCACTATCTCCCCTTTGCAGATGTGCTCCTGGAGCCCTGCAAGGAGCCTATGGGAAGGGTCCATCCTTTTGCCCAACGAGAGGCCCTGAGCATCACCTGCCATCCCCCCCATGGCCAGACAGCTGCTGCTGCCCACCGGTGTATGCTTCCCAGGTGACATTCTCAGCACTAAGAACCTCTGTGCTCTCACCACCATTCAGCTCCTGGACCTCTTCTGATGGCTATCTGGAACACCACGAGCACGTAGCTGTCAGAAACAGCATCTCAATGCAGAACCCACAGGAGAGAACAGGAGATGGGGACAGCACAGGGGAAACACACTCCGGAGGAGGTGCATAGGGGCAAACACAAGGGCTGAAGTGCCCTTTGCTGCCCACTGCAAGGGGATGGAGCTATGAGCCATCCACCACTGCAGAAAGCACCTGAACCCTTTAACACGTCCTCCTGCAGCTGAGTGTTGACACACGGCCAGGAAGACCCCAACTTACACCTGCTCCTCCCTGCAGTTATCTCCCAGCTTTTCCCCCCAGCTTCATATGAAATAGCTTATCAAACTCAGAGGGAAGCAGCCCAGGGAAGATGCCAGGCACAACACGGCAGCCCATGAACAGGGCTCACTCAGCAGCCAACCACCCCAACACCACCGGGCCCCTCCAGCTTCACACTCCAAGGACAGAAAGCCCACCTTGTGGGGAACCCTGCTTTACCAGCCTGTCCTCGACATACAATCATACAGTCATAGAATTGCTCAGGTTGCAAAAGACCTTAAAGATCATCCAGTCCAACTACAACCCAACCATACTACCCTAATTCAAACAACCCTCTGCTAAATCATGGCCCTGAGCAGCACAAAGGGAAAAACAAAGCAAGCAAATAGGAAAGTCCTTTGCTGCACAGAAACAGATCAGCCATCTCTTCACCCCCCCTCAGTGCTTACAAACACATTCCCAATGTGGCTGCTATTGCAAACAAGAGCTCACCTACCCAGCAGACTTTCTTCCATCAGTGTAACCCTTCCAACTCTGTGCTACAGAACGGCCATTGCTGCAGTCCAACCACAGTGAGCAACTTCAGCTGATGTGAGCAAGAGTTGGGCAACAGAACGTTCACCAGCACAGCTGAGAGGCAATGGGAACAAATGGGAGCTTCCATGCCCTGAGCCTGGAGGAAGGCAGGCACACCGCTGCCCCTCGGAGCTGCACATAAGGGAAGGCACACATCTGCTGTTTGCACACCCGTGTGTGTCAGCCCAGGAACAAGCAGAGCTCTGAGCTTGCTCTGCCTGGCTCCGGGTCAGGAGTGCTCATCAGATGACTCTTTGGTAACTCATGTGGACCGGGGCAGCGTGAATGGAAGCGGTTGTGGGGCAGAAAGAGGGTTATTCACACACACGAGGATCTGAAGGCTGGGATGTGCACCAAGTGCTCCACTTGTGTTACCCACAAGCCAACCCCACTGCCCCAAGAATTCCACGCCATGGCTCTGACAGACCTCTCCTAAGGGAGAAATAAAGCAGCTCCTTCCTTCCACGGAGCCTCCATCCACCTCCAGGACACCCCAGAGTCACATCGTGCTCCTTCCACGACGCAGACACGTACATAACAAACATGGGCAATGTCAGCACGTGTGACTCGTGGCTCTCCATGCACAGCGCACAGCAAACCAACCGCTCTGCCTGTCTTTAAGCAACGATTCCTCCAGCAGCCGGGCAGCGTGGCATGAAAATAAACCTGAGTCAAACATGAAAGCAGCACCCTATAATTACCGATGCTTTTTTAAAGAGAAGCTCTCAAGGTGGAGTTTCTCACACCGCAGCGGTATAAATAAATCATCTGACGCCTATCAGGAGGACAGGCAGTGAGTGCTGCCCGAAAGAACACAGGCAGTGCTAAGGATGATTGCGGAGATTTCCTTCCTGATGATGTGGAACGCTGCAGCTCCTGCATCAGAGCCACGCAGCATTCCCACTACAGATACCCCCTTGGGAGGGCAAGGCAGGCTGCCACCCACCCCATGCTGCAGCCCTCTGCTCCGTGCAGAGCTGGGCAGTGCCACAAACACATTTTGGGGCTCCATCCACACTCCCAGCTCCTCTTGCTGCAGGCACAGGCACTAAGCTGCTTCCCCCTCTAATTAACGCAGGGCCTGCATTCAAACTCCTTACTTTTTAAGTGAATGTAAACCAAAGTGCTGCATTCCACGTCTGTAAAATGATGGGACTAGGATAATTCATAGGAGCGGAACTGGAGTTTGTTTTTTGAAGCTCAAAGTCCAGTGAGCGAATAAAGCAGAAGAATGATCCCATTCCTCTCATCCCTGCAGATGCAGTGGGCTCTAAACACGGGTTTCTGTGCAGTGTACACAGCAGGAATGCTCCTCGCCTCGGAGCAGAAGGGAATACGTGTGTTTGGGGGAAGAGTTACAAGGGTGGATAGTGATAGGACAAAGGGGGATGGTTTTCAACTGAGACAGGGGAGGTTTAGGTTGGATATGAGGAGGAAGTTTTTCCCCCAGAGGGTGGTGACGCACTGAACAGGTTGCCCAAGGAGGCTGTGGATGCCCCATCCCTGCAGGCATTCAAGGCCAGGCTGGATGTGGCTCTGGGCAGCCTGGTGTGGTGGTTGGCGACCCTGCACATAGCAGGGGGTTGGAACTGGATGAGCACTGTGCTCCTTCTCAACCCAGGCCGTTCTATGGTTCGGTGATTCTGTGGCAGTCGGGATCCACCAGCAGGTCAGTCTGCTCGCAGCGAGGTGATGGGCACAGAACTCCCTGCTCCTGCACAGCCGCACTGCCTCTCCTGGCTCCATGGATGCATGCAGTGCTCACCAATGTCCATACCCACATATTAACCATGATGGGCACACGGTGCAAGACACCATCTGGAAGGAGCAATGAAGCCAACTGCAAGAGTTACAATGGATGACATGAGATGTGAGACTCTGCCCTGATGGACCTGTGCACACCTGGAAGTGCTGCTCCTGGAGACACCCAGGGCTTCACCCACGTCCCATGGGCACAGCACTGCACTGAGCACCGGCTGAGCTCACACCTCCTGCACCCTCCCAGCAGAGCCCACGCAGGACCAGCTCTAGAGAAGGAAAAACTTGCATAAAGGGTAGAGAAGAACATAACTTACATAAGAACCTATACACAAAGTTCAGGGGGTTTTAAGTGGCATTAATTTTTTTTTTTCTCTTCTTCAATGCACCACAGGCTTTATGTTGGTTTGGTTTAGCTCTAAGGAGTCTTCCAGCTCCTTTTCCTTTCATTGTTTAATATAATAAGTCATATAGTTTATTAATCATAGCATCATGGAATAACCTGGGTTGAACAGGACCACAGTGCTCATCCAATTCCAACCCCCTGCTATGTGCAGGGTCGCCAACCAGCAGACCAGGCTGCCCAGAGCCACATCCAGCCTGGCCTTGAATGCCTGCAGGGATGGGGCATCCACAGCCACCCATTACTGATGTAACAGCACCGTGAAACGAAAGGCAGACTAAGACTACACCAGCAACACTGGAACCTGTTGTAAGCAAACCAGGAGACCTCGCAGGTGAAGCGTTCTGCTGCAAAACCAGGTGGGAAGCACAGCCTGCAGGACCCGCTGTGTGCAGCTGTGCTGAGGGACGCACATCTGGACCAAAGGCACTGCCACACACTGCCCTCCATCCGCGAGGAGCACAGGCTGGAAGGTGGGTGTGCCTGCATGCACTGCTGCAGTAAAAAACAACTGACATTTTGCTGGATCTACCAGGTACGTTGGAGGGTTTCTCCGTTCTAAAGGTTGCGTTCTATGCAGACTTGCATTCTGAAGGTTCAATAGAGCCTGAAATGCTGAAGGGTGACCATCAGGTAGCTGACGAAACCCATTTTTGCTCAGAAAAACGAATTCCAGCTCAAAAACAGACACGCAAACCTTGCATCACGGCCAAACCAATGGAAGGACGGGGAGATGAAAGCAAGATGGGAACCGCTACAGAGCAGCAGCCGCCACCGACCGCGAATGAATCCACAGCACCGCGGGAGTCAGCCGTGAGAGCGGAGCCGCGCGGGGGGCCCCGCACAGCCCCGGCCCCGAGCGCAGCCCGCGGGATGACGGCGTTCCGACCGCCCGGAGAACCCAACGCAGCGCCGCGCAGCCCGGGGCAGCTCCCACCCCTCCGCCGAGGGCTCCGGAGCGCCGAAACGCGCGGATTGCAGCACCTTTGTGGGGATTTAGTTTGGAACTCACGCCTTACGGACGGACGGACGCTCCGCGCTGCGCTCCGGGCGCTGAGGGGGAGCGGAGAGGCGGCGCCCACCGCCCGCACCGCCCGCGGCCCCTCCGCCCCCCCCGGGCAACGCTGCGGCTCCGCGCCCCCCGCCCCGCTCCGCCACCACTCCCCTCCCCTCGGGGCATCGAAGCGGCGCTGCCGACCCCCCCCCCCCCCCCCGCGGCCGTTCCCCTTCCTATCCCCTATTCCCCATTCCCGTTCCCCGCACCCCGCGCCGCGCCCCCTCCCCACTCCCAGACAGTGGCGGCGCTGCGGGCGCCGTTTCCCCGCACCGAGGCCGCCCCCCACAGTCCGGGGCCGCGGAACCCCCCGACACCGCGCTCCCCCCCGACATGTCGCCGACATACCCCTCCCCCCGACACACGCACACCCCCCGTACCTGTCGGCGGCCCTCCCGCACACACACACACGCACGCGGAGCGCTCCCGCTCAGCACAGCGCCGCTGCGGGCGCGCGCCCGGCGGGGAGGGGCGGCGCGGCGCGGAGGGGGGTTGGGGAGGGGGGGGTTGGGGGGGGGCGGCTCTGCGGCTGCTCCCGGGGAGCGGCGGCCGCTCTGCACCCACCTCCCCGCCCCGCGCGCTCACTCCCTCCCTCAGGAGCGCGCCGCCGCCTCGCGGGCGCGCGCGCGCAGGGCCGCGCGGAGGGCGCAGGGAAAAAGCGGGCGGGGCCGCGCTCGCCCCCCGGGCGGAGGGGGAAGGGAACGGCGGGCGCGCCCCCGGGCTCCCTCCCTCCCTTCGTCCCTGCGATGCGCGCGGAGGTGAGGCGGGCGGGGCGGATGGGTATTCATGAGGGGGCGTGGCTATGCAAAGCGCGCCCCCTTTCCTCCGCCGGCGCCGGGCGTGGCCACAACAGCGAGTGGGCGTGGCCAAAAGCCGCGAGTGGGCGTGGCTCCGCGCTGTGAGGGGTCGCGCGTCCGTCCCGCGAGGGCGCGGTCCGCAGTGAGGGCGGGAAGGCGGGAGCGGCGCTCAGGCGGCGTCCCTCAGCGCGGGGCTGAGGCGTTACGGCCGCACCTCGGGGCCCGGCCCGGCCCCGCTGCGGCGAACAGGCTGATATTTCGGCCTTACTGAAGAGAAGGATCTTTTCAGCCGCAGTACAAAGCGTTCCCTTCAATTAAGTTAATTGCAGTCCCTACGTTCGCTGGGCCGGACCATGCCCCATCCCACCCCCCTTCCCTCAGCGCTGCGCATGGCATCCAGCTAACGGCCCAATGGATGGAGGAATGGGGCAAAAATAAAGGATGGTGGAAAAGCCTCACTCAGGAAGGGGCCAGAAGAGGTAGAGGCCGCACTGCTCGGGTTTGGCTGTGCGTTGTTACAGCAGATGGACAGAGCCACATTTTGGGAAGCAGGCACGGCCCAGAGCGAATACGAATCACAATTCATCACCACAGAGCCACGAAGATTGGAAAAGCACTCCCAGATCCCCTCCATGCCCACTGAGCGCGTCCCTCAGTGCCACATCCCTACAGCTCTGAGTGCGGGGACTCCACGCAGCCCTGAGGGCCGAGCGATCTGCGCTTCGGCAGAACAGCAGCACGGAACCTTCCAGAAACAGAAACCTGCAGCCTCCCACCTCCTTCGCTGCCCCCTGCAGAAGTGCTGTCTCTAATTGCTGACCCGCTGTTGCCCTCTGGTCTTTTTCAACCACGTACACTAGGGGGGAATAAGACGTCGTCAGAATAATTCCCGTGTTTTCCTTCAGCGACTTATTAGCATAGCAAATCACTGCCTCTGCGTTACAGCGCCGCGAACATAATAGTTCCACCTACGGGAAAATATTCTCAGCACTGATGTCAGCTGCTTTATATATGTCGCCGTATCGTTACAAAGGAAACTGATCTGAGGCCGCAGGTTTGTGGACGACAAGGAGGTGTGATGTTCCCATACAAAGCTGAGGAGACAAAGTGAACAAGGCAATGGCTGGAGAGCAGCTCTGAACAGGAACACAGAAATGTCTGAACACTTAGCTATGTGAGCCCAATACTGACTGGTGCTGGGCACCCCAAGGCATTTAAAAGTAGACACATGGGGTCCACTTTCTGCACTGTCCTCTTCAACAGGGGCCAAAAGTGGATGCTTCAGCATGGGCACATGGAGTGGTTCCCCCAGGTCTTAGGGCAGTCTGCAACGTTTCTGGCTGTAGGACCTCTTGAAGCAGATGTGATTCCAATCTATTTATGCTGCGTGCGCAGGCTCTGTACAGTGCATTAAACTCAGCTGGGTGCCCTCCAAGTAGGAACCCACTGCTCCAAGTCAGTGCTTAGGTTTGAAATCCCCACGGACTGAACAGAAAGCATCTTTGCTTGCCACCCCAACAGCCTCTTCTGCATTCTGCAAGGAGCCAGACCCATTGGAACACACAAGGTTTGTTCTGAAAATGCCTTTGGGACACACAGGCACGCTTGGTTCCTGCATCCCAGCTGTTCAGGCTTTATGTACAGCACCAACCCGCCCAGACCTGCAGGGCTGCAGAAGCACAACAGCAGGTATTTGAAGACTATCAACACAAATACCCATAGCGCTTAAAGCTTCAAGGACGGACTCAGGGATGGAGGGAGTTTTCAGGGTCACCATTCTGGATTTTGCTCCAGGAATCTGGTCCAAGTTCCACACCTTACACCTCTGGCCCCTTAGCTTGACAACCACTGATTTAGAAATCTTGCTGAAATGGGGAGCTAAAAAAAGGACATCAAGCCTCAATCAACTCCTTATGTTTTGTGTGGTCTTTGCAGCAAACTGATGTGAAGTTTACACAACAGCAAAGAAAAATAAAATGGCTGTAATAAACAAGATCTTGTCTCTTAAACAGCCAGAATGCCTATGGTAAGATATTAAAACACTCGGTCTCTTAAGTCAGATACCATCAGATAAACTTCCAGATGGATGCTATTCAGTGTGACCATATAAAAATAAACATTGCTTACAATATTTGTTACCTAAGAAATCGATGCCTATGGAGAAAACATTTTAGAGTAATGCTCTGGATGTGAGAGGCTGATTTTCTTCACACTGCAGCAGTGTGACAGAACAGCGGTTCCACCATCCCTTCACTAATGAACGGCATGTCTATTTGTGCAGCCTGGGGAGTGTTCAAATAGATTTGGGGTTGGTTTCTTTTGCAGAAGGAAAGGGAGATTTTTGTTTTGCCGGCTGTTCAATTTTCATTTTTGCAATTTTTGGCAAGAGCACCTTGACCTGTGGGTAACCGACTGCATTTTGTCTAAAAGGGAATAAATACGTGCTTTGTGATCCTTCTTCTGCCATCAGCATTGCATTTGGACACCAGCATTACCCTCCATCTGAGCAACAGCTGACACAGGGACTTGCAAACACAACTTCAGAGGAGGAAGGAGAACCAGGGTGAGTAAAAGCAGCTTCATTTCCTGCACACACCTGCTCAGGGGCGCAATGGGCAGACAACGCAGAACCAACTCCAAAGGGGAACCTCGGAGATTCTGTTTAACAGCAAACACCCATTAGCAAAAGAATAATAGTGTACGGCAAATCCTAACTGTAAGTTTGGAAGAGAGGATGTATTTATGCAGATCATAATTCGGCAACAATGCCAAGCTCAACGTTTTCCACTTGAGAAGCACTAAAGGAGCTTTAATGGTTGCATGCGATCAAGATAACATCTTGAGTGAAATAACGCAGCTCTGGCACACCGGGGTACAGCTATCAGAGTGCAAACAGCACTCACGTAAAGAAAGAAAAGTCATTATCACACCTCCCGATTTGTTCACGTTACAGAGTTGGTGTGTTCTCTGCAGACAGAAGGTACTGCATTTGTGTGTGCCCAAACAGAACAGCAGTTTCTGGCTTTTCCCCGCTCAGTCACACCATGACCAACTTAACTCTGTCCTTAAGAGCTAACAACTGCTGATGGCAATCAAGTGAATGTTCATTTGTGGTAGGAGCAGCGTTACACAACCGCCTGCAGTTTTGCTACAAGCTATTTGTGGGACACCTTCTGTGGCGACTGTACCCTGAGAGCAGCTCCACTTCCAATTGGTATGTGTCCATCAGCTGGAACCTCCCACACCCCCATCCTTTGTATTTCTGGCCCAGCATTCTGGAAAGCTGTTCACTACGACCAGTTTTTGCTGTGATGGTCTGCACGTGCAAACATGACATCAATTGGCTGACCAATGAGAACAGCCGGAAAACTTTGAGAAGCTTTCTATTTTTTTAATACTCTTCTACAGAGTCCAGACAAAGATTGCTGCTATAGGGGCTGCATGCCCCATAATTAGTCTTGTGGTTCTAATTAGCCCAATCGGTTTAAGAAGACACTTCTGCTAATAAGTACTGCCCAGGAAAAAGACGACTAATTATGGTGCTATTCTCTGCCTGTCCCACTTATTCCTATTCTCTTCTCCACTGAGGGGAGCAATTTGGTGTGCTAAAACAAAACGAAAGGAGACAACAACCTTCATGCATGCCTAAGATCAACAGGAAGGCAAGGAATTACTTGTTCTCCATCACTGATGTGAACAGGACAAGAGGTACCAGGAATAAAACTCGGCAATGATGATTCTGATTGGAAATTAGGAGTAATTTTCTAATGGCACAGATGGTTAAGCATTGAAATAGACTTTGTGTCAACGCCGGGATATCCTATGCACAGAGACAGTAAGTGTTAGCCATAAAATAGGTAAATTTGAGCCTGATTTGGGCACTGCAGTCACGGCTTGGATTCCTTGGGCAATCTGCAGCAGCCTGTGAGGGCAGATGCAACGTGTGGACAGAAGCAGTGGTGCTGGCAGATACAAATCCTGCTGCAGATCATTATTTTCCAGATTAGCGCAGTTTAAGCTTTTTCAGGTAGGTAAAAATTATTAACTCTAGCAATTTCTCCCAGAGGACAACAAACCTTATCAGGAAAGCACTGAACTCAGAACACCACAAAGCTGATGCACAGAGTTCTGCTGAGCAGGCACTCATAGGGCGCTGCCACCCTTTGCAGCCCACACCTGCAGGACCTTCAGGGAAGCCAGACAGCACTCCTTCACCATCAGACCTTGGAACAATACTGATTCTAAAGCAGCAATCAATATTTTGCAAGCCAACAAAATAATAAGGCTATTTATTTAAAGCATAACTGTCGGCGGTTTGATAAATTGATCTCACGTGCTGTATCGTAAAGAGTACAGCTTTAGTCAAAGTCATTCTTAGGAAAGGAAAAAGCTTTGGTTCACTCTTTGTTTCTGTCAAATACACTGTAACCCAGCGGTGATGGAAAAATGGGTATTTAGCAAAACTGCTGTAAGAGTCCCACACACTCCATTAACCCATCCCAGCATTAACAGAACAAGTCAGATTCTTCTCCAGCATGTCACGTCTCCTGTTCAACTCATACAATCAATCAAGATAGATTTTTTTATTGCTCGCCTACCCCAAAATCCGAAGTGCTATATGAGAGTGTTGGTCTGAGTGGTTACTTTGTTAAGCGAGCACTGGTGAAGAGGAAACAGCACAGTAACTCTTTCCAGATCTAACACAGTGAAGCACTTCCTCCTCTGTCTCTCTGGTTATCCTACGCCCCATCAGCCCCACTGGTCCCAGCAGCCCTCGATGTGCAGAAGGCTGACCCTCAGCGGTTGGTTTAGGTGGAGCTGATGCCTCAGCACTAGGAAGCACTCAGCTCTGCAAACTTCTGAGATCCCTCAGCTTCCACAGAGATGAATGACGATGGCAGAAACCACCACATTTGGCAAAACGGCATCTCACAGCACGAGGCCTGGAAGTGCCTCCTGTCCAGTAGCAGCGTCAAGTCAGACTGTCACAGAGTGAAGAGCGTGCCTCCAGCCCAGGGCAGACACAACAGCTGTTGAATTTGTTTGCAGTAACACTGTAAAAGCATGATTCCCATCCCCAGTAGGATATCTCCTGACTCCGAAATGCTATCCCAAGAGGGCATCATTATCGCAAACCGCAGCAATGCTCCAAACCCTTTTTTCATGACATTCCTAAACTGTTTGCTCCGCCCTGATTCATTTCAGGAAACTGATAAGGCAGCTGTGAAAATACACCGTGCAAAGCACACTCATATTACAAACCAGCTGGCAGAATCTGCACTTTCTGTTATCCCAGGGGAGTCAAGATTGTTGTTTATTCAATTTTCCAAAAGGCACACGAACTAAAACGCAACCTTCTCTTAATGAACCCAACTGGTTTTGGGAAGTAGGTGTGTACTGACAGAACATTTTGGCTTGCAATGATCAGTAAAGCAGCCGCCTCTGAAACATGTGTGGGCCACACTCAAAGGATTTTCTTATTATGAAAGGGGGTGTGGGTCTCTCATTTCAGGAAAATGATCATAATTTTCTCTATTCCTATTCAGTGTCTCCTGTAAGCATTGCTGCCTTTCTCACAACAGCTTCCCAAGCAAGGTGACAGGTCACAGGATCTGCCAGGCCCGGTGCAGTCCTCACGGTGCTTCCATGGGAATGCTGGTTCAGCCTCCTGTGGGAGCATTAAGCCAGAAGGGAAAAAATGGGTGCTCTGCTTCTTATTAATTACACTTAATGGCATTTTTTTCCTCAGAATTGTGTATCTATCTTAATGGCAAAAAAAAAAAAAAAAAAAAAAAAAAAGCCTGAAACGTAGCTTACTGAGCCTATTTCTCCATGTTTTATTGATATGTCCTTCCTGCAGACCTTCCCAACTGCTCTGTTATTCTCCTGAACCTTCTTTCTGACGCTGTTGTGAGCCACTGCTATGTGCCACCAGGCTGGTGTTGTTTTACACCCTGGAGGTGGCTGCAGTTCAGTGACAGATCTCTCTGCTAGCAACGTTAGCACTCTGGCAGCACTGGAATCCAGATCTTCAGGACTAATGACACCGTAGAGGTACTTGAGGTGAATTTACATAGTGAAAAATGATGCTTTGATCTGCAGTTCCTTTTTAACACTTTCCTTACTTCAGTTGATCCCTGTTGCCATTGCAGCCCTTGCCTCTTTCTTGTACACTGGTCTTTTGCACTGGCAGTTAACAGAAGCCCACACATAAGAAAGTCATTTCCTCCTCCTATTCCAGAGGCACTGTCTGCAGACTAGACCTACACTGAGAAACAAAGGTTGATAATGGACTTATACTTAACGAGGCAATACTGGAGAGCTACAGATTGCTCCTGCTGCCACTGGATTCCCTCCATGCAAGCTCATGGCAAAGGAGCCCAGCAATACCTCCGAGCTATCCATGCAGGGAGGGGCAGGATGGGAAGGGCTCTCTGCCACCACCTGCAGGCCCCTCCACCACTTCAGCCAGAAGTTTAGGGGCTCTTCACTGGAAGAGATCTAATGGAGATGCTCTGCTGGTTCATCCCTATGAAGAACTCCCATTCCATTTGGGAACACTACTGCTTTCCCCAGCATCCCACCCTAGTTGCTTCCAAAACTACCAAGGCTATACCTGACCAGAAGCAATGGCAGGTGGCCATGTGGCTTGTGCCTCTCTAAAGCTTCCCTGTGCGTTTCTGCTCTCCAAGAGGGTGATCTGACAGAACAAACCAGCTGTTCCCCAAGTGCTCCATGACAGGCTGGAGCCTGGATAGTTCAGAGCAGCACCTGAACTCTACAACTCGTGCCTATAGCTTTGCCAAGCAATTTCCTCCATTATGAAGCTTTGTTGTGTAACAACAGATACTTTGCAGTTATTATTTTTTTAAGGTAAGCCATATTTGAGCTGAATCAAAAATAAGCAAGAGCTAAAATATCTGCAGTGCTGGGGCTATGCCAAACACCCACATATCCTGTACCCTGTACTCAAGTCTTGTCAAGTAGCTCAGCACATCTTTGTTCTCATCATTTACTTTCATTTTATGCCTAACTGAGAAGTGTCCTGATTAACCAAGCAAAACACTGCAAGGAAAGCACAGGGAACGTTTGGTCAGCTTTGGGAGCTCTGTGCTGCTCCAACGTCCACAACTCTCTTGCTGAGATATTTAGGCATACGTACAATTGTACATAGAGCTCCTAACTCTTATTCCTTGACGTTTTTTACAGAAGTAAACAGATAAGTAAACAGAATGGTGGCAAGATCTGTTGGGGGTCATGGAACAACTAGTATAGCTGGGAAAGGCAATGATAAACAACAACTTCTGTTAAGACAACTCAGCCCAAGCTTTCCAACCTGTGGTCATTTGCTACAGTCCCTGCAGCCCATGGACACCTAGGTAGTGCAGAACAAAGCAAGTGCTGCCCTTTCACACAGACAAGGGTTATGTTACACAGCATTAGGTTGCATGTCAAAACACTCATCTCCATACACAGATGAAGGAGCAAAGAGGAAAATGAGCAACTTCAGTGACCTAACCAGAGAAACAAAGCACCCAGAGCTGCCCCTCCCAGGTACCGACTGGATGTGGGAAGGGGGAGCAGCAGCCTTGGCTATTGTGCTGCTGGATTTTCTATCCTACAGCAGGTGGTACCCTGTATACAGGAGTCTATGCAGCAGTCTACAGACATGGCATTTTCCAAAGGACTAGCACAATCACCAAACATTCTGGGAGAGCACCAGAAATTATGGGAAGCTGAAAAATCACTGTTCTAATCAGAGCGTGTGTAGTGAGCGTGGACATTTTGTTTAATGAAATAAGGACTTTGGGAAATTGAAGCAAAAGAAAGTGTTTGTATGTGATGAGGTGAAGTGAGATGAAGTGACTACATATAAGAAATGAATGATCCACCATCAGTTTGAGCACTGGTGATGCAAGCTATTTTCAAGCTCTTACATACAAAACAATAAGAGAATATTTTTCCTCTGCCTTTTGCAGAATAAGACACTTCCCTTCACTAGCTTGTGTGTGAAGTGAGAATGAACAGCATTTCTTCATCTGAAGCTCAGCAGACAAGGAACACCCCTAACGAGTTTGTTCTAGTCAGAATCAGGAAAGGCAGTAACAAAACAGCCTGTTTTTCCAGTACTTTCACTTTCCACACACCCTGAATTACATTCACTTTTATGGGAGATGGAGACCATTCACACCCTTTGTAAAATGAACAGCAGCAGCCAAGCAAGTGGTATGGAGGGTAGGAGGACTGCCTGCTTGGTTACACAGCACTCACTTTCAGGATGCACTGGGAACACTGACTGCAGCAGAACCACGAGCACCACAAGAGCTGTAGCAGCTCAAAGGCTGAGGCTGGAGCCAGGGGAAAGAACCCAAAGGAATGTTCAGCAAGAACATTCTGAACTGCCCTTGTCAGGGAAACATCAAGGCCTTGTGTTACTCCACAGCAGCAGGTGGGTGACAAGGGTCCCCATGACGTGGTGATGAGTCCTTACATCCAGGGCTCTGAGATTACACATCTCCATTGTAGTACTGATGCTGTACGGACAGTCTGTCTCTGCAGTACCCCCTAGGCTGCCTGCCCTCAGACCATAAGCTCCAGGAGAGGCAGCTTCTGTTCTAACGCTGAGTCCACAATTGACTTTTTAAATGAACCCAAGTCTGCACTAATAAACCTGCAAAAGAGTGTGAGCTGGGAGGCAAAGTAACCTTGTAGTCCATGTTTTGTAATGAGAGCTTCAGGATTTGTGTCCTGAAAACGTTTGGGTGCAGAAGATTAAAAGTTAAATCAAAGGTGAGAAATGTTAACTGGAAGAGGAAAAAAAAAACCAAAAAACAATTACCAAATCAAGCATTCCAAGTTTAAAATTACAGTACTCCTGGAAGGAAGAAGCCTGAAACAGCACTTAGGAATTCAGTTGTGAGCAGGAAGTAGAACAGTGCTGAACAGCACAAGCTGTGATGTCAGCATACTCCAGCAGAGGAGCATCTCCATTTGTGCTTTGCCCCTTACATCTGGATAATAAATAGAGACCTGCTGTAACTCAGTGAGATGATTTGATCAAGGCTGGATAATCAGAACAGAGAAATTAAGCAAAGGTAAAATAAAAAGTAAAAATAAAAATAAAGCCTCCGAGTCGCTCATCAGTCATTGGTTGAGGCAGCAGGACATGTTTGTTTTGTTGTTAGGGGAGCAATGAGGCTGTGGCTGGAGGGACAGAGAGCCCAAGCTGGATGCATGGGAGAGGAGAGGTTCCCTGAGAGGCTCCCAGGGCCGGCTTTGATGGAGTTCAAAGTGTTTTCTCTTTAACTATTCATCTTTTGAGAGTAAGATGGAATTCTTTCACTCTGAGGAAAAGGGACTGCCTGAACTAATGGGAAAAAGGGACTACATGAAGTAATAGCAGGGCTACCAGGACTTCTGGAACAGTACGTGCTGCAGCCTCAAGCAAAACAGAAAAAAACAAGGGCGTCTGAAAGTTTACAACTTAGATGTATTTCTTGTATAGCAAAAAGATACACATACAAGTTTTAATCTCAGCTTCCAAAGGTGTCCTTAACACATGCCTGCAGTACTCCAATGATTATCCCTTACCTTATACTTTGCTGCAGATTGCTTCTGGAGCCGTGTGTAAGCGTTCGATGCGCTCAGTGGGAGTGGCTGCTGAACGTCTTCCAGGAGAGCCATTAAAGATCCTTCCTGGCTGCCTTCAATCCATGCTGCGAGCCCCAGCTAGGAAATCTGTGAATACAAACGTAAAGATACCTAAGCAAGGCCAAGAGGAATACATTCTTTCAATGTGGAGCCCGCGAGGAAGGACAGCACAACAGCAGCAAACGGCTGAGCACACTGACATCGTTAATTCCAGCAATCCATCTGATGTTCACCCATAGAAATTATATTTATGACACTCAAGAAGCTGTTAAAAAAAAAAAAAAAGAAAGAAAGCAGAAAGCCCAGCACCAAGGAAACTATGTGCAAATGGCAGCATTTGAGAATGATCTCATTTTAAAAGATTTAGTGCAGCAAAATATGTAACTGGGAATGAAAGGGGAAAAAAAAGAAAGAGAAATGTCTTAAGACGAGTGTTTGAGGAATACATCACAGGTTTTGCCAAGAATTATTCACATACATCTGCACAATCCCCCTCCATCTATTTTTACTTTTCTGTGGGCCAATACAGAGAGCTGCGTATTGTCAATCCTAAAAATAAGAGTTTGAGCTTTAAAAAGCATTTCTAACGCAGTATGGGAAAGAATGATAATGTTCAAATTAACCTTTCTCATAGGCTATGCTGCCTCAGCCACGGTAGGCAGAGGGCAGAGCATAACCTCTTCCTCGCCCTCCAACAGGAACAAGAAAACATGCCAGACAAAGGCTGGAGGACCATAAGCAGAGAACGCAGCACATTCCTCCTGCTCTGCACCCTGGGATTTGCATCATAGAGAAGCTGCCCTACCCACAGCATGTGTGCCTTCCCAGAGCTCACACCATGTATGCCCACGGTCCCTGTCAGCCGCCAAAGCCAAAGCCGAGACCTTGGTGCTGTTCCAACAAATAGTACAGCTCCCTTGGCTTCAAAGGCCATTTCACACCATAAATTCCAGAGTCATTGGAGAACCATCCATCTGCTTCATCGTTGGCCCCTGTGCTTGGTGCCTGTCAGTGCTACCTTCCCTGCATACCTGTTAGTGCACTTGCTCTAGTTCCTTAGGTCATCAGCTTTCAGAACACTTCCTGTACAGCAGGTATGGCTACTCTAATGACCAACCTCTAAAGAAGCTTCATAACAACTAAACAAGACATTTTTTTTTTTTTCCTCTCTGGGCAAATTGCACGTGTTAGAGACATCTCTCTAACCTTCTCAAACACACATTTACAGCTGCCCATAAAACCCCCATGGTAACTGCCATGGAGGAGGGGCAGAGATGACATGGGCTGAGGACAGGCACTAAGGGCAGTGTGTGTTCTGCCTTTGCCACAAAATAAGGCAACACACTGCAGCCCACTCCTCATCCCTCCCTCCCAGCCATGCAAGCCATGGCCTAATTGTTCTGCATAGACACTGAGTCTTCTGTATTCCTTTCAAACAAAGAAGAAGTCCATCACCTGACAAATACCAGTGCTACAGTCCCGAATTCCCCTCATTTATGGAACTGGAGTATTATCAGTATTGATAAAACCGCTCTGCAGTGGATGCCATGAGATCAGTCATTTGCTCAGCAAACACTACTACCAGCACAGCCTGTGCATGCTGCCCCTGCTGCCACTTCCCATGGCTTCTTCAGCTTGCTGCAGTGTCACCTATAGGTGAAGGTGGAGCAGATGAGCCCTCAGAAGTTGGGGCTGGCCACCAACAGCAGCCAGAGCTCCCACAGCGCTCCACAGCTGGTTATAACGCAAGCATAATTTTAGCAGCAATCCCTTTTGTTTTCCTCTCTATTCAGAAAACAAATGCAAAACCTTCTGGGGAATACTCCAAACTGACTTTGCATGACCACGAGCCATACATTAACTTCATGAGCAAAAAGAGAACCGCAAGCAATAGCGTCTGGAGCACAAAGCTGAGCAGATGAGCATTGCTGAGCTTTGGGGACAGCTGCTGAGGGTCAGAGCTGTCAATCTGTAAAGTAATTTTGGCCTTGCAGTGAACGATTTTATCCACGTGCAGTGAAGGTCCTCCCCTTCTCCCTGTTTCCAGCCGGCCCTCCGGATGCTATTCTTGCTAAGTGCTCATGACAAATGCGTTCAGTACTGTAAAAAAGCCAAAGGTTCTTTACACCAATAATTGAGCCACGTCTGCTGCAGCTCCATTGCCAACATCGCAGCTCCACTGCTGGGCCTTGTGACAGCACAGTGCAAACACACAACTGCAGGCAAACAAGTGAAACACAAAATGAAAAGATAACAGCTGGAAAGCATGAGCCCAGTGCATTGTTCCCTCAGCTCTATGCAATTAGCCAGCTGTGTGCTGGCTGCTTATGATTCTTGTAAGGAGCACAGCAGTGTTTTACATGTTCTAGGCATTACCTTGGTGTAAACACCTATGCAGCAGGCAGTGCAAAGAAAATGGGGCCCACAGCGAGGATAGCTCAGGCAGAAGTGAGGAATAAAACAAAACAGGAGCCTCAGTTCCCTCTTTACCTAAGGCTTAAATCCTTGGCTTTGCAACCCTCATGCATTTTTGACCGTTTTAATGTCATTTCCTACAGTCTTCATTTGTTCTTTTGGGGAAATGGGAAAAGCAATTTTTCTTTCCTTTATGCTTCAGCACTGCCAGAAGAATGGAAGACGTCCAAAAACTTTGACAAAAGTATCTTTTTTCTATTAGGAAAATAAGCTTTTCTTTCACTTCAGATGGACACGGAGAAAGATGGCTTCCAAACACGATCCAAGCACGCTCACTTTGCAGAGTGAGCTTTCCCTCATGACGTACTCATGCTTCACTACCGTTTCCCAAACTCTTCCACTTGGAAGGCAGTACAGATGTGTGGGAAACACTGTCAAGCTCTGGAACATTTTCCAAATGAAAATAACTTTCAGTTTTGGCAGTGACACTTCCAGTACTTACCAGGTGTTACGTGCTCAATGAATTATTCTAAACAGTGACAGCACGACCCTGAGGCTCTTTTTAGGCTATTTAAAAGTGGGTTCAAAATCTCAGGTTGCTGCTCCAAAGAAGACTTCTGGAGCTCTTGGAGGCCAACAGCCACATCTCCAGTACAGAGAAGAGAAGACTTCACCCCGCGGGATCTTCACAGCCTTCCAGAAATGCAGTCTCAGGTGAGCAGTGGGGTTGGAGAACACCTTAACGTACAGATACACAGATTGTATCTCTGTATTATCTTTAAGATCTATGCTACGGCAAGAGACATAACAGTGTAGGCGTAGCTAACCACGCTTCTTTATCAACCACGCTTCCTTTATCAAACCTTAAGCGAAGAACCTGTGTGGTTGTACGAGAGATTACGCAGCAATAACGTGGCCCTGCAACAAAAAGGGAAACTCAGTGGGCAGCCTATGCGCTTTTCTCCAAAGCAAGCTGTAAATAACTGTGGAGGAAGCAGCCTCCTCGGACAGCACGGAGTCAGAAAGCTTTCTGCTGTCCCTTGGCGTACTGCACCCAACAAGGAGCAAACACAGGTAGTGCTGCCGGTGTTTATCTTACGTCTGAGAGGAAAAGTAATCCTCTGACAAAACAACAGATGAGTACTTGTCCCGGTTCTGCTCTTTTCATTATTTATCTCTAACCTGACGCACCCTGGTTCCCAGCCACTCGCTCCCTGTGTGCCTTGGCCTCCGATGCTGTGATTCTCCTGCTCAAAACTCATTAAGTCAATGCTGTGCCCTGAAGAGATTCCCACAGAACCGGGGACACACTGCAGTGACACACAGGGCACGACCACCCAATAAAGAGAGCAGGGAACGCAAATGTAACTCATTCAAATGCAGAAATCTCAGTGGGACAGTGCGTACCTCCTGTAGCCCACACTGCCTAGCACACTAACTTACAAGCAGATTGATTTAACCTAACAGCCTAATTTACATAGCAAATTAGGGCAGAATTTCAACAGCGCTCGCCTCTTGGCAAATGCGTGACAGTGGCAAAGTAATATTTTAAAATAAATTTGTATTTTAAAGCTGCTTGGTGAACTTCTCAAGATGTGGTTGCTGCTATTCGATGGGAAGACGGCGGGGGATGGCAGGGCCTCCCTGTACTGTGTCCTCCGATCACGAGCAGCCCAGCAAGGAGAGGAGCAGCCTGCTGTACACAGCGCCTTCTCACACCTTATTTCAGTTTTATTTCTTCACGTGCAGGAAGGGAAATAAATAAGCATTACAAGCTTCGCTCTGTGCTGCTGCCTCGCCCAGCTATGGCGGATGTTTACCGAAGGGATTAAACTAATCTTTGTCTTCTCCCTCTTATCTGGAGCTTCATATCCCCTTCCTAGACGGTAAGTAATATCATAGAATAATATATGCCATTTCGGTGGTGCGTGTGCAGTTATCGGTTTCCCACAAACATAAGGACGTTTTTCCATCTGATCGATTTCAGACAGTGCAGCCGTTTCACAGCTCTGTATCACACCGGTAGTGAATCTTCAGCCTCGCTGCGATCAAATATTTAACATCTAACTAATAAACTGAAGGCAGACGTTAATTCCCTGCCACTCCATGCTTTATCGTCTACGGATAAATTATACAGCCAGAATCCCTCCAGAAGTACAGAAAAGCAGATTTGAGGTTGGATTGACAGCAGTGGTCCTTCACAGGCGGTGAGTATCTGCTCGTGTATTACAGACTGCGGATAAATGGAAAATGGTTACCTTCGGAACTGTCACTTCCTCACCTGACATTTACTACAAAAGATTAAGAAGAACCATTCCTGCTGACAACAGAGGACTGAAATCACATGGAGCAACCGGGCTCAGCCCCACTCTGCTCCAGCCAAGGCTGTGTACCCATACTCCATCTCAATGGGTATGGTCAGCTTGCTCCAAGGGAATAACCTCTATCCTCTCAAAATAACCAGGATCACCTCTCACCATCCATTTGCTAAACAGGTTGTGAAATTACCTCCCCTGACAAGGAGCACTCCAGCGGGGATTTACACATGCAGTCAACAGGACAGAACACTGGAAGTGAAGCACATGGGGCACCTTTAGGTGCCGTCTTCTGTTATCACTGACATATGTGACTAGTCACAGCCAACTCAGCGTGGATCCAACATTTGTCATTTTTACAAGGATTGAGTAATGCTAAATGTCACTGTGGGCTGGTGTGAGTGCTGTTTACAAGAACACTGGTACAAGATACGAAGGGCCACATTTATGGTTGGTATACCAAGTTGAAACTACCCATTTCAAGACACCAGAATGATGCTAAATTAAATCATCAGGGAATCTGTCTTGCTGTGTCCAGGTGAATTCTAATATATTGTTTAGAAAAAAGATCCCAAACCAATAAAAACTGTGCAACCAAAAATGTCTGTATCTGTTTCTAGAAGCACACATGCCAACTAACCCCAAGGTTTGGGACACACAAACACTGCAGCTGAACTTAGGAGGGGCCTTTAAACATTTCAACAGATGCCTTAGGCTCAGCACATGCTCTGTGCACTTCTCCATGCTGCCTTCTGAAACACATTGCAGAAGGTCACCAGAGACAAGGGGTTACAAGTTCTCTGCAGCACCAAATACAAACTATCAGTCCTCACCGTGTATTTCCTCATTTAGAGGATGGAAAGAACTGCCACCACATAGGTCATTAACTACTTGACTGGAACAGCACATGCTCAGTGACCCAACGAGAGGCTGACGCATGTCCCCTTGGGGTGTTCACCATCCTGTGCACTCCCTGGTTGCAGGCAAATGCATTAGGAATGCATTGTTCCCATAGGGAAGGAGACTAAGCAGCACGCAGTGAACTTCCCAGTGGTGTTTGGAGCCGACCCAACACAAAGTGCCAGCAGACTGTAGCTCCGAGGATAACACACCATACTTGCTCCTCCTCTCCAGCCACCCAGCTGGGAAGACCCATAAGAAAGAGGTAAATTTGCATTACTCAGAACTGGCAGATCAGTGTGCTCACAGTGATCTCAGTTCAGCCACACACAGCTCCAAGCAGGGCACTGCACTGCACACCTGTGGGCTCCCAGGGGATCTCTGCTGTCGGGCTGTGGCTCTGACCCCAGCAGAACTCCGACCACACAAAATTCTGAGGTAACTTGAAACTTGGACCTCATTCTGCCAGCTTGTGTAGAAGATGTTGTGTGCCTGAAGGCAGCCCTCGCAAAACCAACTCCCCCTTTCTTTGAATGGAATGGTTGAAAAATGCACCCCTTCTCGGCAGTGCAGACAACGTCCTCGTACCATGTTTGAGGTCAGCGGGGGGATCTGACAGGGAATCTCGGGTAGGATGAGACTCAGATACAAACACAGCCCAACTCTATGTTTCCATTTCACCATACAGCTCTTAATGATTTCCTAAGCTTTACGAACCCACGTCCTCCTTCACCAGGCAGCTCATTATCAGCAGCCCTCGAATGGACAGGGAAGATCAAACCTTGGAAGGAGCCTGTGTCAGAGCAGAGATTGGAAGAATTCTCCAGCAGATCCCAGCACCTGCACCCTACGGGGCTCCAATGTGACGTCTGATCAGCTGCAAACCTGGGAGGCCAAGGATGTGTCTCCTTTCACACTGCGCAGATGGCATCACTTTAATTACTCTTCAGCTTCACATGTTGAATAGAGCACTCTGATTTATAATTTTTTTTAGATAAATGGACCATTGTCTTCTCCTTCCTATGAATGTTCCTGCATTGAACATTCAAGTGAGAGAAAGCAGAGCGGAGGAAAAAACAGCCCCACAAAGGCAGGAACAGTAAGTGTACTCCACAGCAATTATTTTCACACCAAAAAGACAGAAGTGGATGGAAGGAACATATGACCAGAACCACGGGCACTATTACAAAGCACCGGCTGCCTCTCCTAGCTACCGGAGCATAGGATGGGGTTGCTTAGTAACCCAGCCTGCCGGCTCCCTGCTCGGAAATCAGCCATAAAAGGAACTCCCTTGCTATTGCAGCGTTGCCACGGCAACGTGCAGAAGTGATGGATCCTGAGTTAGAGGCACACCTTAAGCAAGAATATGTTTCCTCTCATTTAAAATATTTTCCACCCCATAAACACATGGAGTCTGCAATTCTAGATAGCTCCCAGCAAGGCTAACTTTTGTTGTTCATGTTCATTTAAGACTTCGCACGTGTAGCAAAGCAATTTGCAAGGAAGAAAAGATAACAGCTGCCGTGCTGAATTGTGAACATTCATCCAGCAATGAAGTAGAACATACAGTAGATACGTACATGCATTCCTGCAATGCACTGACACGCAGAGGGAGGAGGGTGCTGTGCAGACACAAGCTGCAGTGAGGCTGTGGGACAGCGCTGTGCAGCCTCACCATGCAGCTGCAGGGAAACGCGGGGCCTGCCCAGCCTCAGCAACTGGGGAAGGATCCCAGAGCCTGGGGAACTGGGGAGCCATGCAGGGACGTGCACCACACAGGGCAAGGCACAGCTGCGTGACATTCTGTGCTGCTGACAGACACAGGAGGTGCAGCTCAGATGAGATGGCCGTGCTTGGCACACCCAGCTGGGCCCACCGTGACTGCTGAGGGACAGAGGCCAGGCAGCTCAGACGAGATGCCCACGTTCAGGACACCCAGTTGAACCCAACAGGTCCCACCTTGTGCCACCCTGCGGTGTGCTGCTGTACTGCACTGTCTGGCACGGAGAGCTGAAGAGCTGTCAAGTCCTAATGATCAGCCTGGCTGGGGAGCAAGCTCCCTAGGGCCATGTGGGAAGGGAAAGCTGTTGGTACCCAGAAGAAAATTTGCCCCTGAAGCCAACGGGTTACGCGGGTTCACAGGCTGTCAGCTGTAACCCAGCGTGCAGCTCCTGCATTTCCAGCAGCTCTGTCCACCACCTCTGCATGGCAGTGATGCTGCTGAAGCAGACACACACCGGCACAGACACACCAGGCAGCAGCAGACCACAGCAACAAGGCCGCATTCATCCCCTGATCCTCATGCAAACACCAAGAGCACATGGCGAGGACAGACACAGAGTTCCCTTTCTGCCGCAGCGACATGCCTACAGTGGGCAACCGGCAAGGAGGGGAGCAGCAGAAGCGAAGCTCTTTTCTTCCCAAAAATGTTTCAAACGACCTCACAAACCAAAATTATACAATAATTATCCTCTGCCTTGAGCTGAACACAAAAAGGTTATTCACTACAAAGCCCTAGCAACCATCTTACCCTTAAAGAAAAGGAAAGCAGACTGCCAAAGCAGTAATGAAATGACACACAACTGTTAATTTCACGTCTGTTTCTCAGAAGTCTGTAATAATAACCAGTAATTCCCTACAAAGCATCCATTCTTGTTCCCTAATTCCCACCTAGGGATATTAAAAGGCTTAACCGTTCCCTAGCTGTATCTTGCAGGAGATAATGTCCACTTTATTCCTAAAATAAATACACATAACTCTTTTTTAAGGAAAATCAACAACTTTATAGACAATCTAAAGAAGTGCTCCGGTGACTCCAAAGGGATCAGCAGGACTAGTAATGATGTCTGGGCACACAAATGAGTATCTCTGGTAGCTCAACATGACTTGAGTTCGATGGCCTCAGCACAGCGCTTTGGAAGGTCACCTTGTGTACTTGGAACTGTTCTGAACAGAAACGAATGAGAATTGCCCCAAAGCAAAGGAGTCGTTCTGTTCTGCACTTAGCTGAAAATGCACAGTTTCATCATCATCACCATTCGTGTCTTTTCAGAGGACACCAAGCAGATTACCGAGCAGAGATCTGGAAACGATAGCAAAGGCAGACAGGATCAGGAATAGTTCCTCTAATTGTACTGCAACATCATGCTACCGCGCAACGAAAACGAATTCTGTTCCAGAAGCAGAAATCTCTGCACAGCTCCTGCCATCAGCCCCCTGGGAGGAGAACTGCCTCAGAACACAGATCCCACAGGCTGGCTCAGGCCTGACATCCACAAGCCTGAGAGTCCCACCCAGCTGCCAGATGCTTTTGTGTACGTAGGCATAAAGCAAGCTACAAAGCTGCTCAAGGCGTCAAACAAACAAGTGTATCCACATACGGTACCTGCTGGACAGAGCCAGATGTGGGCACACAAACATCACACTGTCTGACCAGGCAGACCCTTCTTGGCAGCCATGAGTGTACCCCTGCCGCTCAGCATGCATGCACACAACGCATTCTGCACCCTGGGCACTGCTGCAACTCCCAATTGCAAATGCTGCTTCTTTAGTACCAAGCAAAGGCAGAGATCTCTGCCTTCAGCTATGCATATCCTCATGGGACTGGGTCAGAACAGTGCCTGCAAAGCTCAGCTCCTACCTGAATTCCATGTGCAAGGCACCACCAGTGCATTACAGCCCCGACTTTGGATGCAGCAAGCCAACCTGTTGCCTCTACAGTTACTCTGACCCACGCTGCTGGGCAAAGTGTCAGCCAGCAAGCTTGCCTTGGCCACAGTGCCAATGCAGTGCTGTACACGTCAAAGCTGAACCTGCACACAATACCAGAAACACTTCCCATTACTGCACGCTGTCTAATACGGAGCTTGATGAGCTTTTTGTTGAGCACTGAGTGACCTGGATCTGTTCAGCCTTGAGTAAAGAAGACTGAGAGGGGATCTGATAAATGCTAATCAATATCTTAAGTGTCGGAGACAAAGGGATGTGGCCAACCTCTTTTCAGCTGTCTGTGGGGACAGGACAAGGGGAAATGGCCACAAACTGAAGCATAGGAAGTTCTGCATCAATATGCAGAAGAATTTCATGGTGAGGGTGATTGGAGCACTGAGATGGACTGCCTAGGGAGGTGGTGGGGGCTCCTTCTCTGGAGATATTCAAGACCCATCTGGATGCCGACCTGTGCAGCCTGCTGCAGAGAGCCTGCTTTAGGGGGAGGCTGGACTCACTGAGCTCTGAAGGTCCTTTCCAACCTCTGCGATTGCATGTAATAAAATTAATCTCATTCCACCCATGATATATCTGGTTTGACTGTTGAAGTGGGAAAATTCAGACTTGTAAGTTGTTGAAACAGAAACCAGAATTTAAGAGATTCCCTTTAAACCAAACAGGCACTTGTTTTACTAATATAGAACCCTGTAGAAGAACGGCCTGAAGGCACATTACAAGGCAAAAAAAGCCTCAATACAATCCCAGGAGGGCTGCTGATGCTGACTCTGCTTTAAGATTCCATTTGTATGGCAAGAGGGTTCCTAAATCAGTGCCCATTTTTTAATCACTTTATATCCCAAAGTTAAGGCCCCGGCCACAGGAAGCTGATATTTCTTTGAGAGCTCATTCACATGACATGCCTGTTGGCAGCAGCCCAGCATGCTTCCAGGACAGTAACACCACTCCCGTGCTGCAGGCAGGCTTCTCCATTATCCTATCTCTGCATTTCAGGAAGAGATGGCAGTGGAAAGGAAGTCGGTTTAACCTTTGTTTGCATTGTGCACACACCGGTTCAACGTAGGTCTGCGTGTACTTACGTAAGGTGGCAGACAGATGAGGCTCAGCACTGAGGGCCACATGAGGCTGTATGTAAAAATACCTGCACAGCGGACTCAAAAACCAAGCAGGGCTCTGAAGCAGCGCCTCAGGAAATGCAGCTCTCTGCTGACTTGTGCCAGCAAGCCCTGGACGTTCCATTATTTATATACAGCTTCAGACGAGCAGAGCAGTGTGCACTAGATAAAAATGTGCTGCACAAGTAAGAGTCAGACCCAAAAAGGTGCAGTCTGACAAACCCAAAGGAGCACACAAATCCATACAAAACGTACGCAGGAGTATATATGGCATTCTGAGTTGCAAAGCGGCTAGAAATACATTCACTTTTAAGAATCATTTCTAGAAAACAACAGGAACTCTGCTTGGACGGCTACTCCAAGCACAGGGAAAGGCTCAGAGCAAAGGAAGATGCACACAGTCAGCACCAACGTGTGTGTGGGTATGGGGAGGACTGGGAACTTGGGAAGCTGAAGCAGGTCTGACGGCACGTGGGGACAGAGCACTCAGTGGCACCTCAAGGAAGCTGCAGTGGAGCAAAAATCTGGTGGTAAAGCAACACAAAACACACTCCACAGGGCCTGCCCAGATGGAGTGGACCCTGGCACGGCTGGTGGATGCTCTGCTTTCAATTCTGAACTACAGACATACCAAGTAGTGACTCTGGAGTTTAAGGCTGTGCCCTGAAGTGGTACATGAGAACAAAAGCAGTAGCACAGACCTTTAATTTACACGTCATACAGGACTTGTGTCCCATATTTGTGTTTTCCATGTGGTTTTGTCTTCTCTCTGTGTAGCCTTCCTAAGGAAGCATTTGCATTTAGTTCAAGATACAATTTAGCCTTGGCCATCATATTCTTCACCACTTAAAAGACATTTCTCAGCATTGAACCCACACTGAGAAGATCCTTAACAGATACAATGCAACAAGCAGGTTTATTCTGCAGCAGACTGTGTTCCCATGTTCTAAATAAACTCTGTGTGCTGTTCAGATAGACCTGATTAATGGAAGCCCGATGTGCACAAGCATGACTCACTTGGTACACTCACCAGCCTGATGGTGTCACTCCCCCAGAATGAGTGGGAGACATGCACAACTGATGACCATACCCAAAGCACTGCTCATTCCAGCAATGACCCCACTGCAGATGAAGGCCCTGGTCCAGCACAACTGCTGCTGCCCGAAGGTGCTAACCTCTGCACAACACCTTTGTTACACCATGACCCCTCCAGCAGCTTGCTTCTGTGCTAAGCATGGAGATCTGCTGGAATTGAAGATAACCCAATCTAGCAATAGCAGTGCCTACAGAAGGACAAAGACACGGTAGAGCTGCAGAGCATGCTATGTGTACAGTACTTATGTTTATACAACAATGTGTGTACTTAAGGGGTGAACAGCAGGATGTGTTAAGCTGTTTAACTCTCCAGTCCCTTGCTCGTGTCACCTGGTGTTATGTGCACAGCGGTCCTAAGGGCCCCACAATACTTCAGCCCATTGATTCCAAGCTCTGAAACCACGTGCTGTACTGGAGGGAAAACGGAAGGATGGGCAATTTTTAGCAGGGACATGGAAGGCACGACAAGCAGAGCTCAGAGGGCAGGCAGCACTAGCACCCATGGCTGCAGCACCTCCCACCTTTTGCCACTGAATCCTCTCATAACAGCAGCAGGGATGCTGCTTTCCACAGACAGCCGTAAGGTGACTGATATCCCTCCCCAAAAAAGGATGCCTCCAAGCTCGTGTTAAGTTTCTGCCAAAACACTTACCATCTAATTTGGGAAAGAGAAAAGATATATACATGGTTTGGAGCCATTCCTCTCCCCTAGGAAAATGTGCCAATTCCTATGTTACAACGTGTTTCCCATGGAATTACTGTTACTGCATCTACTTCTTGGAAACAGAAGTAACGAGGTGCAAAGCTAGAGGAGGTGGAGGAAGCCAAGAAGCAGCCCTCCTCCTCCTCCTCTGTTCTACAGAGGGAGTTGCTCCTGACGTTTCTGTGGGAATGATGCTCAGCAAGCCAGAAAGGGAACATGCAGATCAGGGGAAGGGAGAATCTGCTGCATGCTTTCACCTTCATTTACCAGGTCGCCAAAACAGCACTCAATTGACCAGGTAGATGTTAAAGCTCATTCAAGGAGCAGCAATTCAGAATTCCCTTCCAGCTGTCAAGGAAGGTGGCCAGCAATACAGGAGGAGGGGACACAAAGAACTGGGTACAGAAAACCCTGTGTGTGTGTGCAGGGCTCCCTGCCTTAAGCTGGCAGGCTGTGCTCTCACTTCAGTTTTACCACTGCTCTGTTTATCCATCACCTTTGGTTGCCTTCAGGGATGTTGTTAAACAAAGGTATCTTTGGGAACGTAGGGAAATACACCCTATTTCTGTGAAAGCTCAGCCACTGATTATCAAAAGAAGGGGAAGCAGAGGAATGAAAACCAGGGGGCTCAGTCAGCTTAGCAGCACCCATTTTCTCACGACCAGAGCAAAACCAGACCTCCCCCCACCCACCAACGTGCAACTTGTGCATATTTACACATATGGAAACACATACTGGTATATCTATGAGACCAGTGACTGTAATGGCCCCTCTGCTCATGAAAACATTGCATACAGAGCGTCCAGTCAGCCAGAAAACACATTGGGAATCCCTTTTAGAGGCCTTTAAACATGAAGTGTAAAACACTCCTCAGTACTCCTGATACCTGCTGGGGTTTGGCGTGTCTGAAAAAACTGATGGTGAGTGTGGGGATGCAAATCAATGTGTTGCACTGGAGCTGCAGAGCACAATGCACGTCCCTGCTGTTAACGAAGTTACTGCAGAGCTTGTAATTGACCAAAACCAGAACGAGACCGATTCGCCCAAGGCACCAAAGGACGCAAACCCTGAACATCCTATTCACTGCTTTTAGAGTATATTTTCTCCACGCACTGACTGATGCACCATTAAAATTCCTGAGGCCATACCAAAAAGAAGTTCTGCCAAAAGCTGCCCATTAACAAGCAATTAATAAACAAGCTTTAAAGCACGAGGTTGCTCATGCCATCCCACAGAATGTATTCCTTGCCTGCTATTTCTCACCGGAGACATTTTCTGACAGAACATTCTATCTCTGCCAGGGATTGCAAAGCAGAAGGCTGCAATTCTCCAGAAGAATGAAGTCTACACTTGCTCACTCTCAAAACACTCAGACTGATTAAACTTTAATCTTAAAGGCTGTTTGCTGGCCCAGCGGACAACAGATGCAGTAACAGAAATGACGCTGTGAGCACTACAGTGCCGTGCAGCAATCAGAACAGGGTAACAAGACCACTCAAACCTACATCAGGAACGTGCAATCTGTAACAGGAGGCCTTTGGAAAAAGAGAAGGTTCACTTCGGCCATGCACCGCCAACACCCCTAATGTGCTCCTGCCATACCCACCAGGCTATAAAGCCCTGACTCCTGCAGCAGCATTTCTCTGTGTCGATGATTCTCCTCACGGCCTTTGAAGAAATGCTACTTCAGGGCTGACCTCTGTGAGGACAAGCGAGGCTGTAAGCAGCAGACACAGTCCTGCCTTCCACTTTCCCAGCTATAATAGCTGCTTACAGAGGGCTGACCAAAGATATTCTTTCTTTAACCAGAGGGCAGACTGAAGGTCTGTGCTGGATTCCTCATCTGCTGCAGGCTTTGCACAAATATGGGCTGTGCGGTGCTTGGGGCCAACCCATCTTTACAAAGCAGACATTAACCTGCATAGCAAACCCAAGCACAAAGGCTAAGACAAGAAAACCCCATCAAAAGGGGACAAATGCAGCTCCACATTCCTCAGAGGACAAAGGATTGTTGTGGTTTCTGTAGTAAAATATAGCTTACAACAGAACAGCACCAAATTATGTGCTTTGCCTGGCAAAAACAGTTGCAGACCGGAGGCAATTACTAGCTCATATCTACGAGCCCAAGAACGTTGGAGCTCCTCCAGCTGTACATACACTGACATGTGCACATTACAAATGTATTTCCTCTACTCCTAAACACTGTGCCTTGTATTATCACCATTACTTATGTTTTAAAATCAACTTACTGATTCTTTGCTTTCCTCTCTTCTGAATCCTAAGTGCAGTGCAGTGGAAGTCCCAATAAGTAGTTTTGCCTCAGCTAGCAGAATCTGATTGTAAAACGCCTTATGACAAAGTGCTGCTGCTCAATTTTGCATTCATCCTCATCATTTCTGAACTCACTCTATGCTGCTCTGTATTTGCATTTCAGATTTCATGCAAGAGGATCCATCTTTAGAACACAGCAAACGAGTCCCGATCCTCTAAGAATAAAATCAATTCCCAGATGGTGGGAACAAAAAGGGAAAGAGAAACCAGATCTGCACATGGAGGTCTCCCTCTGAAAAGACTCCCCCCCCCGGGCAGCATGGAGGCCTGCAAAAAGTGTGATGTTCTGCCCTTCCCAACAGCACTGCTCACAGCTTTGCTTGAGCTCCTGTTGTGGGCACAGAGTAACTTAGGAAAGAGGAAACTGAGGACTTCAGAACCAGTCTGAATTAGAATGGGAGCCTTGGGTGAGCCAGGTGAGGTCTGCTGCTATTCTGGGAGATTTCAGCCTGCTTTGCTGACACTTCACAATCAGAAGCTGCAGCTGTTTGAGAAGCGCTGCTGTTTGCCAACAAGGCCGTGTGTCTCACAACCAAAGGACACGTTCAATACATGTCATTCCACAGGGACTGATCAGGCTGGGACCTTCCCGTTTCCACAGCCCTCAGCCAGATTTTGCACTTTTCATTCCCAAAATAACCTGCACAAAAGGAGAAACGCAGCCTTTGAGAATCATTTGATACCCCTCTCTCAGGGGCACGCTGGAAATACGTCGCCACACAAGAATTCTAAAGGCATCTTAGGGAAGCAGAGGTTCCCTCTGAGGGCATATTCCTCATTACGTGCACTGCAGGACGGGCATTTTTCTCTCTGACTTGTGCGTATTGCACACTTCCTGACACTCAACTATAACGAATCGCACACACACAAAAAGAAAGAAAAAGGAAAAAGTTATAATGCAGAACACAGAGTGACGTGTAAACCCAGAGATCCATGGGTGGGATAAAGCAAGCTGGAACAGCAACCTCAGGCATGCTGTTTATATAAGGAAAAGGCAGCTTTCAATCACGTGGGTAACACCAGTTGGCTTTCATCTGTTAGCTCTCAGTCTTTGTCATCTGCCGAGCACAACTCCTGCATTAGCAGGAAAGTCAGCAGAGAGGAATCACTCCTGAAGCAACACAGACAGCAAGGGGAAGGTGAGGCCAACAGGGAGGAAAGCAAAATATCTGAAGATTCAATTAAACGAAGCGAATTAACATTCAAAGGCCGTTTCTATAGCCGTGATGGATCTGAGTCTGCGATCACTTCAATCGTTCCCAAAGCCAGCCTGATTTCAGCAGCAAAAGGAGCACAGGGCCCTTTTTCAGTGCCATGAGATATTAAGACGTCGTTCAGACGCACACCCCGAGCAGATGTTCCTCCAGATCCCTGCTGCCCGTGCACTATAGATTATAAACCAGATTTACAACAGTATGCGAGGACTTAAGCACATTACCACACATCACATGGCATCTGCAGAAACGCCAAGCAAGGTTACACCTCCCATTTGGGCTACGTCCCAAAAGCTGGTGGGGATTCTCCTCAAGTTGTGCCTTCAGCTTCATCTGGGCAATGACTGCTTTGCTTTCACACACTTTAGGAGTCCACATGCAGTGCAGGCACCAAAATAAGCATAATAGCAAGAGAAACAGCTATGACTACACTGGAAGACACCCATGTTCCTCTGAAACCCTCTCAGGCAATGCTCCCTGTCTTTCTAATTAATGGTTTCCAACATCCTAATTTCTTTCCTCCTGTTTGCAATAGGAGATTGCACGAACAGCTCGCAAGTCATTAGAATAAGCCTCACAAACCTCAACAAACAAGGAAATCCCAAATTACGGGAGACCACTGAGTCCTGGAAACCTGACAGCATTAAGAGCAGCGAGGGTGAGCGGAGGGCAGAGCCAAAGCTGAGCGTAAACCCTTCCGTATTCGCACCCGTTTTGTCCTTTAGCTTTTTTCTGTCCCCGTCCGCAGGAGGAGAGAAATGCTGGGATGTGAGCGACAGAGCGGTGTCACACGGCCGGACCGCCGCCGTCATTAGAAACCAAACCCAGCGAAAATACGGACGGGGCTCCTTTGGCTGCAGCAGCGGAACGCACCTCACCGCGGCAACGCGCGGCTGCACCGCAGCTCACAGCCCGCAGAGCCGCCGCCGCACGGAGCATCTGCGTTCGCCTGGAGATGGATGAGGCAGGGAGGAAGCGAACAGGAGCTGCGTCTGGGGGAGAGCTGGGACCGCAGCGACCTCGCGGTTAACCCACAGCGTTTACCCGAGGAAGAAGCTCAGCACCCAACACGCGATGCCTGCAACGGGAACCGAAGCCCCACCCGGGGAGGCGGCCCGCTGCCTCCTCACAGCCCGGACGGCGGGGCAGCAGCGGAGCCCCCGGGGCCGTTCTGCGGCTGAGGGGAGGGGGAGCGCTCCCTGCGGGGCCGGGCAGCTGTGCGAGGACCCCGACGGGGCTCCCCCCTCACTGCACGAAGCACCGCCACCCCCTCAGTGCCGCTCCCCCGCGCCCTCCCCTCAGCTCCGGGGCGGCCCCGCCGCGCTCTCCCCCCCCCCCCGCCCCGTTCTTCCCTCATTCACCCACCCTCATTCACTCACCCCCCACGGCCGCGTTCCTCCCCGAGAAATGGCCTCCTCAGGTAGCTCCTCCCCGCCGCTGCCACACGGAGCGCGGCCGCCGCCTCCTCCTCCTTCTTCTCCTCCCCCTCCCTCCCTTGCTCCCCCCCCCGGGGGCGGCCTCAGGTGCTCTCACACGTAAGGAGGAGGGAAGCAGCCCTAAGAGTGCACGAGGAGCTCTGGGTCAGCCTCGCTCCGGGTGATGGATGTACCCGCAGCGCCCTGTAAACCGGAGGCTGGAGTTGCGTTGGCACAAAGCTGCGAGGGTTACAAGCGTGTTTATCATAGCAGTGGGTGATGCCGCTGTCCCTGTGAGCTCAGGGATGAGCAGCAAACTCCCATTCACGTGGCCCGAGAGCAGAGAGAGTGCAGCTGGATGTGACCTTGATGGTCTTCTCCAGCCTGAAGGATTCCATATTGGCACGAGGAGAGGGGCAGTCCCATGGGGAACGTGGAGATGTGGCACTGCGGGACGTGGGCATGGCCATGGTGGGACAGGTTGGGTTGGGGGATCTGAGAGGTCCTCTCCAACCTTCATGCTTCTATGATCATCAGAGCTCCCTCCCGGTGCAGCCCAGAAGCTGGATGAAATACAGTGCCTTTAAGCCGATAACTGCTCCCAACTCTTCCAGCTCACCGCTCTCAATGAGCCCTTCCCTGCCCTGTTATCCTCACTGTCAGCTAACTGTGGTTGCTCCAAAACCCTCCTGCCAGCACTGCAAGCAGCGGATCTTGTTCTGCTTTGGTCAGTGCTGTCGCAAAGCCGTTCCCTATCAGTTGCTTTTTAAAGGTGTGTGTGGATACACACGGCGATCAAGTCACCCCTTAACCTTCTTTTCAATTAAGCTGAGTAAGTTAAGCTCCTTAAACCTTACATCATTAATGCTTGTTTTCCAGGAGCTGGATCATTTCTGTGGCCCCTCTTTGAACCTGCCTTAGCATTTCCCCATCCTTCTGTAGACAAAGAGCTGAAAAGCAGACTCAGTGTCCTCTCCCTTATCTCACCATTGCTCCGGGAAGGGCGCACTGCTTCGTGCCCATTGTCAGGCATCCAGTGATCATCACAAGCTTTCGTTTTTGAGGGAGAAACGTATTCTAGAGAATGCATTATATGGAGTATCATATTCCCACAAAACACTTCATTCTAGCCTTGTCGTCCATAAATTCAAATCATTAAGCTACGCTTCAGTGTTTTTGGAGCATGTGGCATGAATGCAGACACATCTTGAATCTCAGGCAGCCCTCAGCATTAGCTTAAAAAGAGGAAAATGGAAAGTGTGTGTGCTTTCCAAACGTTATTCTGCCATGAATCCCAGCACACAGACTGCAGGAGGCTCTCAGTGATGCAACAAGGCTGAGTTTGGCCCTGGGGGAACAACTTTAGCAGTTGGCTTAGGCTATCTGATACGGGGAATATTCTCAAGTGTTGGCGTGTCACAGTTCTTAACATATTAAGTCACTGAAAATGCCTACGTAAACTGTGCCTGGAAGAGAAGCACAGCTCCTGCCTTCAGAGCCTCTTCTTCTTAAATAATCACTGAGCCTCCATGTCCCGTTTTCCCCTCTTCTCCACCCCTTCCATGCTTTACTCTTTGCAAACAAAGCCTACTTCTGTTTTACAGGTGGGAAACCATTGGGGACCGATGTCTGCACTGAGCGCCGCTCTGAATGCATTCCTCATTCAGATGTGGAAGGTAATGAGTTGCGGAAATAGAATCATAGAATCACAGAACCATAGAATGGCCTGGGTTGAAAAGGACCACAATGCTCATCCAGTTCCAACCCCCTGCTGTATGCAGGGTCACCAACCAGCAGACCGGGCTGCCCAGAGCCACATCCAGCCTGGCCTTGAATGCCTGCAGGGATGGGGCATCCACAGCCTCCTTGGGCAACCTGTTCAGTGCGTCACCACCCTCTGGGTGAAAAACTTCCTCCTCATATCCAACCTAAACCTCCCCAGTCTCAGTTTAAAACCATTCCCCCTTGTCCTATCACTATCCACCCTCATAAACAGCCATTCCCCCTCCTGTTTATATGCTCCCTTCAAGTACTGGAAGGCCACAGTGAGGTGTCCCTGGAGCCTTCCAAACAGAGTCAGGGATTTTCAGCATAGGGGCTAAATGACATCTTTACAATTAGCCAGTATGACTCTCATTTTGTGAAAACAGGTCTTTCCCTTTCCAACTCTAAAAAGTCATCATTGATTTATACAACTACCAGTACTAATCCTGCTGAAAACACAACTCTTTCTTCTCAGCTCCTGAAGATGCATGACGTGAGCAGCATCAGTGGAACCCTGCCCATATTATCTCCCCCATGTGCTACAAAAAGTAAAGCATGAGGTCATCCTTCACATCTCACTCCATCACTGCTTTCATTTCCTGAGGTTGCCGACCATCAATCCATTTACGCCACACAAGCGGAGCTATTTCCTTTGCTGCTGCTCAGCTGAAGTAGTTTCGGTGTTGCACTGGGCTTTCACATGGGTGACATTGCATTTCACTGCTTGAGAACGTTGAAAAAGCAAACGTGCATTTTTATGCCAAATGTTAAAAGCACAACTTGTGGTATTTGAGATGCTGTCAGCCCGCATGTGATCGTTGTGTGATGGGAGAGGTGGTGTTAGAGCTGCACTGTGGTCTGCACAGGGAAGGAGCTGCAGGCATGTCAGTAATGAGCCAGTATCAATGTTTTGGGTTTTTTAGATCACGGTTGCTCTCTCTTTGAACATCAGTCACTATTTTCCATAACAAACCCTTTCCGACATTATTTTTTTTAGTTATTGGCACATCTATATAATATTTTGAATATCAAACTCATGGCTTTTTTATCTCTGGCTTGCACGGCTGTTCACTTCTCTTTCTTCTCTGACAGATGCTAAGTCATTAAGGCAGCAGCAGTAGTTCAGGATGACAGTAACCTGCACTTAGCATCTTTCTCGATTCCTTTTATCATTGGTGCTATGAATTTCTGAAATACATTCTCAGAACATCTATTTCACATCTAAGGAACTTTGATTCTGACATCCCCTCAGATACCTTGGGTTCTTTCAGAGGAACGTTGTCATGGTGCTTTCTTAAAGCCTGCCTTGTGCTCCATAGCCTACGAGTTTTGCTCTTAGCACTTGTGATTCATCTCCTAATTCTCTGTGAATACAGCTTGCATTCTCTCCTCTGGTGGGACACATTTGTCTTTACAGGCCAGCTGGATCACCAGGAATCTGTGTGCTGCTCCTTGGCTCATGCCATGCTGGCTTTCTCTCATTCCCTCTCCTCTGTTAGCTGAACACAAGGGATGCAGCTTCGGGATGTGTTCAGACCGTCACACGATGTGGTGAGAAGCAACCAAATCTGCAGGTGTGCAGGGAGCAAAGACAGAGATGGGTTCCAAACACAGAGCAGCACTGAGGTGACAAGACTTTTCAAAGAGAAGGATCCTGCTTTGGTATGGGCAACTTTAAAACCCACAAATTAAACCAGCCATGTGAACCCACCTTGAGATCTGGATGGATGAAGTCAGTGCACGAAGCCACAGAATCAAAAAGCGTCTCTGCATGGCTCAAACAGCCACACAGAAGAGGTATGGTGGGTGCCTTCTCTCTCCTCTCCCACACTGTTCCCTGTAGGTAGGAGCGTGGTTTTGCTCTGCATACATTGGGTCACCCACTCACAGCACTCACCCCGTAGTGTCACCCATACATGTTAAGACAAGACTTGGCTTTCAGTGACAGCTGGCACAGAACGCATTCCTGTTACGATACGGGTTAAACCAAACAACAGAAGTCTTTATGTTGGCACAACAATATGTGTTTTTAAAACAACCTTTGTGTCCAGTCTGGGCTGACAAATACCAGAATGTGTTTATCACTGAAGAGAAACAGTGAAAAGGAATTAAGAGCAAAGCGGGGTTATCCCATAAAGCCAGAAAACAGCTGCAGCCCAAGCAATGGGTCTGCATGGATCTGTTCTCCTCTCTTGCTCCCCGTGTCGAGGCTGAAGGCTCCTGCTCTGTACTGATCCGAGGGGGAATGGTTTTAAACTGGGACAGGGGAGGTTTAGGTTGGATATGAGGAGGAAGTTTTTCACTCACAGGGTGGTGACGCACTGAACAGGTTGCCCAAGGAGGCTGTGGATGCCCCATCCCTGCAGGCATTCAAGGCCAGGCTGGATGTGGCTCTGGGCAGCCTGGTCTGCTGGTTGGTGACCCTGCATACAGCAGGGGGTTGGAACTGGATGAGCATTGTGGTCCTTTCCAACACAGTTCTATGATTCTATGATCCTATGAACCATCACAAGGTCTAGAGATTGCTCAGAAAAGAGTACCATTTCTGTCTGTACTATGCTGCATTCTGACCATATCTGAAAATTACTGAACTTTCTTGTGTTCAGGTTCCTAGTTTCCTGTCTATGGAGCCAGTGCTCTGCTGGACCCCAGTGCCACTCACTTGCTAAGAAACAGGCTGAGCTGATTTAAGGCAGTCATCGGTTTTGCAGCTACAGTCAGATCTTTAACAGCCACCTGTTGCAGGATGTGTTTGAACAGGACCTCCTCTAAGAGAAAGAAAAACCCCACATCCTTGCTCTGTGTGCAGCTTTTGGTTCCCTGCTGTGAGATACGAAGCACAGAACAAGCAGAAGCCCATCAGCAGTGCTGGATATTTGCAGGAGATGCCATGCAAGATGGACTGAGAGTCTCAGGCAGACAGAAAGCAACACAGAGAGCCAAGAGGTGCCCGCGTCACACATTAAAGGTTATTTCTAAATGAGGCAGCATTCATTTCATTATCTTAGAGCAACATACAGCAACATTTCCATCAGCATCTTTGTTCTGCCTTTATCTTATGTGGGGGTTAATATTTTAATACTCTAATATATGCACTTCAAACGTATCCTTAATTATTTATAGTTATATTTGCTTACCACGCTGGCACATGTGGGTTTTCTGCTCCCAGCCTTGGAATACTGCTCAATTTCAGCAGCACTTACAAGCTTTTAGACGGATTAGGCCCCAGTAGCCCACTTGCTGTTTAAATACAGTAAAAGGCTGTGACTGCTTCTAATTGCTTACTAAGCAACGATAGCTGTTCAGGAGAGCATCTGGAGCCTCTTCTGCTCTGTGCATCATCAAAATAATTCTCAGCTAAATTCCAAATGCTGGTCTTTATTACTGGTAATTATGTAACAGGCAGAGAGATCACATAATGCGTTTTGGAGCCAAGCTGAAATCTGTGAAGATGCCAGTTGTATCATCTGTTGATTTGCAGATCGGGCCGGCTTGATACGGAGTCACGGGAAGCAAACTCAGAGCTCTGCAGAGCTGTTTGCACAGTCACTCCATTGACTTGGAACAACGCAACGGACTTTTAAGCTTAACTAGAATGGGACAAGGAAAGCAACAAGGAAAGCTCCAGAAGGACTGGTAGGACGTGACATGGCTGTCCTGAAATGCGTGTATCTGTTTGCAGCTGCTGTCTGATCGTCAATAATTGAAGAGCCCGAAGGGGAGGAGGGAGCACTGAGCGGTGCAGGAGCTTTTGTTCGAAGCAGCCCTGTGTCCAATCTCTCTCCAGTCTGTAAATTAAGGCCGTTTCTTTGGCAGGGAAGCCTACCCGCCCAGGCAGGTGCAGACTGTTGTATTTATGGGCAAGGCTGTGAAGATACCACCGACATTTTTGAGCTGGTCTACCAGTTAGCACCAGCTCCATGTCAGCTGCACCAACACCTGACCCGTGGTGCTTGCAGCCTGGCTCTGACTGCACCGTTTCTGCCAGAGCAGTGAACACAGGATGCAGGAATTGGCATCCCCTCAACACTTTGGATCTGATTTCAGTGTTTCCCTTCACTGGGAAATGCCCTGAGCCCTGGCCACGATCTATAGGCTCATAGACTAACTGTGCATCACACAAACATAGGTCTGTAAGACGCAAACTATGACTGTTTTCTAAGTTGAACTGTGAATTTTGCTGGAAACTGGTTTTTAACTTGTGGAATAGGTTTTTCCTATGTTTGTGCTTTAGATCCTGGTATGCAACAGTTCAGCTTTACCAGCTACTCTGATAGCTTTATTTACAGCACAGCGCATGGCAGCAAGGCACTGCTGCCTTTACGCCTTCTATTTCACTATGCCAAATGCTTGTGGAGTATAGGGACTGCTATGATGCTGGTATTGGCCAGGGGTTCCTTAAATCATATGAAGAGGCTTGAGCAGGCCAAGCAGATATCTACAGCCATTCCAATTGCTCAAACAAAGTGAGGAAAGCGGAATAGAAAACTTCACGAGAAGCAACAGCTTCCCCATTTTAGAGACTTTTACCTCTTGAGTTAGCAATGAGCATTCTTGAACACAACGCTGAGTTCCAATAAAGGATTGCAGTGTTGTGTTTATATTTACCAAAGTTATTGCATTACCAGGTCAGGTAATGATTCCCATTAGTGGTGAGCTTAGTCACTCCGTGGATTAACTCCTATCACGTGATGTGCCTCATAAGGAGTACGAGTGCTGAACAGTCAGACATGAGATCATCTCATCCAGGTGCACAGCATAGAAAAATCTCTTTTCATTGCAGGCAAATAATATGTTTTGTTCCTGAGGCGAGTCTGAAACTACAGAAGCAGAACAGAGAACAAGCTGCAAAGAAACAAAAACTCTGCACAAGGGAAAAACAGAGTGGGAAAACCCAAAGTCCTGACTTTGCTACAGGCAGTTCTGGCACTCCGTGGCCATTCAGCGCACCGCTCAGATAGGGAACTAAATTGTGCTCATACAGAACCAGCAGCACAAATGGTTGCATTTCACAGCACCTGCCTTAAAAATCCAAAATCCAAACAGCAGCAAACGTGAGAACTAATTTAGGAAGAAATATTGACATTAACACCTATGTTTTCTGTCTATTCCTACGCACTGCATCTTCCTGTTCCCCAGAATCAGATTTTTGCTCATGACAAAGCTGTGCTTCCACAACACAATGAAGAAACATCGTTCACCTGAAGCCCCAAATCCTGAATAAAGCAAGGAGCTGTCATGCCAGACATGCTATAAAAGTACTTGTGTAATGGCTGGATTAGCATCGATGAGTCCTAGGGATGGGTGGTGATGATGCAGTAGTGATGCAGAGCTCCCCAGATTATCTCTGTTAACCACTCTGTAATTGTTCAGCGTTGAGTGACCTGAACTGCAGTTCCTGATAGCTTCAGAATGGGGTGAGTCTCACCAGGATGAGAAGGAACGGCCTCCAAAAGAGTGGTCAGGTGCTGGAATGGGCTGCACAGGGAGGTGGGGGAGTCACCAACCCTGGAGGTGTTCAAGGGAGGTTCAGACATGTTGAGGGATGTGGTTTAGTGACTGTTGGTGACGGGTAGATGGTTGGACTGGATGGTCTGGTAGGTCTTTTCCAGCCGTGGTGGTTTCTATGCTTCTACGATCCTCAGAAGAAGTTTGGTTATGATTTTGCTTGAAATTATTCCTGGAGTAAGATGCTGATAACTCAGATATTCTACTGTTTGCGTGGTTTTAGTAAAGCTCAGTCATCCACAACCACCAATTGCAGCACTACTGGAAACCCAACTCTTAGAGTACTCTACCTTACATGATCGTTCATCCATGGTACAATAACTGGGACAAGTGTGAGCTGCCATGAAGAAAAACGCTTCTCCCTCAGCCAGAACTCCCATCTGCTGTGTCTGATCTGATCACCAGGTCTGACCACCACATCTCACCAGATACCTGCTTTTCTAAGGCCACTGTAAAAACACTGCCATCGTCACGCCGTTTCCTGGCTATCTTTAATCTGCTGAGATCTGGATATCTGTGCTTACTGCTATTCATAGTCTGTTTTCCATTTGCTGTCATCTCCGTAAGGAGATTCTCAGAGTTGAAATGTACTAAACATGAAAACTTGGTGCTGCGTCTCTCATCAGAGTAGGGTATTTCTCAAAACAGACGTGGCTCATCACAGAGGTTAATCTGTTTTCCAAAACACTATTTGGTGGTTTTGCTAAACAAATCTAAATCCAAAATACCCCAAAAGTTGTGTGCTACATTTTAGATGTTAGAAAAACAGTTGAAGTGCATTAACACGAGGACTTGGGGTTTTTTGATTGATTTGTTGGGGAAATCACCATTTTATTTATTGATTTACCAGCTAGCAATCCAGAGCATAAAAGCCAAGGAGCTGTAAATCCTCCAGTCAAGCTCCCAGAAAAGTTAAACAGTACTGGCTGTGCCCAGCTGTATCTCGAGCACTGAGGACAGTTTGATTTCTCATTTGTGATGAAACCCTCTCAAGAGCGACAGACACCACATATTCCCCCAGCCTACACGTCTGGATAACGGAGTTTCAGGGTGAAATTTCAATGAGCCAGAAACAGAGGGAAGAGATCTCCATTCCAGTCTGCTTCACTGGGGGCTGTAGTGACCACAGATCCCTGAACTACTCTGCCAGCCCCCACTTCCAGTTCTCATACAGCACAAGTGAGCAGTCTAAGTGCTAAACTAATTAGTAAGAAGCTGGGATGTTGCCTCCACGCTTCCTGTGTTGCAGGGTTAAGTGTGGACATCATTCTCAGGGAGGGCTGAAGGGTGTGAGTCAAGGTTTCAGATATGGAAAAATTGTACAGTGTAAAATCAAGTCTACAGAGTAAACATTCTCATATGGGAGTGAGTCTGTTCTCAAATCAGGTCATTACATGTAGGTCAGAGCCATTCCCTAACATGCACACTTGGCAAATGCAGAGGATATTACTTTAACTTGGCTGCACTTGGACTTTCCCATTCTACAGAGTGCTCTTCCTTGAACTCGGCAACCATTAGGACAGGCACTGGGTGAATGTTTTGGCTGGACGTGCATGCCTCTCCCATATGCTTCCTCTTCCAAGTAACATTACTTTTGCAATGGTTGCATCCAGGTTATTTCTAATACTAGTTTGAATAGCAGTGAGGTTGGTAACTCAGCGCTGTTTTGGTTGTTATACTGCCATCATCAGTGTACTGTGTGAACAAAATAACTAACAGTAATTTATGGCTTTCCCCTCAATCGTATTTCCAGTAAGGGAATTACACATGGCAATGCTTTGATTTTACACTTTTTGTTCTCCTCTCTCCAAGAGCTGCAGTGCTACACAATGAGAGTAGAGAAGGCCAAGCCAAAAAAGTGCATCCAAGTGTTGGTGTGGAGGTCAGCAAAGGGTTTGTAATGGGCTCCAGCTTTCTGGAAGTTCACTCTGCCATCTCAGACAGCTCTCTGGCCAACATCTTCATCATGCAGTAATGCAGCTCGATAGATTTATAGAGTGAGAGTTGAAGCCAAGGACCTGACATCTACATTATACACATTTTAGGAGGCTCCACTTCTGCCTATCGCATGGCTGGTCACGTGGATGAACGCTAATTACCAGCTGGAGCCTCTCTTCCAGTTAAACTTCATCTGAAAGGAATGTTAGTATGAGCTCTCCCAGTCTGCTCCACAGAAAATGGAGGCTGCAGAGCTGTTCCAAAAGCCCAACACCTGATCACAATGCAGCTACAATGCACCCTGCCCTCTCAGTGGCACAAGATGCACTTGATAGGACTTGTTTTGTTGGTTTGCTTTTGTGTATCACAGAAATGAGACCACTATTTAGCAAGAAGTTTTCTTGCCACAGGTCAGTCTCCTGATTTTGTTTTGGGTGGCTCTCAGGTGAAGTGGTGCTGCTGCTATTCATTCAGGTGCAGGGCAGACCGACACCATCTGCCCATGTTCAGCACACAACAGCATGTGGAGGAAGACACCATTCACAGTGCAAACTGTTTGCTAAACCCCAGTCATGCATTCCTACAGCTCGACTGGAAATCTTTTTCCCAGCCCTGTGCACACGGCATACAAGAAAGAGTGACAGCAACTTTGTTCTGTTTGCACACTGAAAATTAAGATTGATATAAAATGCATATAGATTACAGTTCTCTAATTTTAATAAAATACAAACGCTGTAAAGAGGTCACTAATCTCTATAAAGCCTATTTTTCATCCAGGAAGGGAGATTCCCAGGTAAGAAGTGAGGAAATATTCACATACACTGTCCTATTGAGTCCCATGGCATGAGAGCTGAGGAAGCATTCCGTGTAACTGAACCCAGCTCCAGAGAAACAAGCAAGCTCAGCCTCGGTGCCATTGCATTGCTATGTCCATCCCTTGTGTGTTGATACAGCAAACAGTGATGTTTTCTCAGTACCTTACAGGAAGGGGTGGTGAGCTGAGCAAATCCGCAGTTGTTTTATGATTACAATAGAATGGAGGACCGTGGTCCAACAATGACCTGGTGATGGACAAGGAGCTGAGCAGGCAGCCCTGAAACATGTGGGTGTTTTATTTCCGTCTGCCAGAGAACGTTCATGTCAACAAATATATTTGGCTTCTGCATATTTCAGGTATTGCATTACGTGACCATTCTTTGACATCCATGCAGCTCTTAAAGGAAAAGAAGTTTACCCTACAGATATTTCTATTTATCCAACTCCAAAACTGTTTGGTGAGGATTCTGTTTGTTTGCGTTACTTAATAGTTATTTCCAGAAGAAACATTTCTGTTTGCTTAATGAAGGTTTTTTTGTAGTTATTGAGCTAATTCAGTAGCTTCACTCAAAATGAATGCATCTGCCTGCTGGTCTATCATTTATTTAATAAAACCTTAATATTTTTCAGTTCCATTGGATAGTGTTTATCAAGGCACTCGCTCTGCTTCAGAAGTGAAAGTGTTAACCCAAAGTATATCCATTTTTACATAGAAACCAAAGGACATCTGAATTTGGTCTCTCGCTCATCCTCATGTTTGCTTCCATGGCTTCCTCCCTGATACAGGGACACCTGATAGACTTCCACTCAATCAGGTGGAAAGAATAGCTTTCTAATTTCAGAGTAGGGGATAATGGAGATCTAAGGAGATATGTGTGATCAGTGGCTCCCTATAGTTTTTACTCTGATCTGTTTGGTGCCAACAGGGAGTTGAAACCAAAATAAATCTCTCCCTAACCCAAAGGTTTATCTCGGTGGCTCATTTTCACAATGTGAAATAGGGTGTTTTAACACTTTTATCCTAAATTCAAAGCCAAATAAAATGGTGGTGCTAAGTATATTAAAATGGACTGTGAGATTAGAAGTTACGCACGCTGTGATCTCATCTTGAATAAACATAAAAATATCTGAGTAAAAAGAAAGGAAATTACGATGCCTCTGAGTAAAGAACCCGAATCATCTTAAAGCAGAGTAACGTGGATCACTTTGTGATCTGCAGAGATAGAGCACAGCTGTGTAGCATTGGTCTTTGGCTAATGCTTACACCCCCAGCACACGTAGCTTTCAGGAGTGTTTCATTCCAACTCTTCATTTGTACCACACACTACAGTAAATTACACCATTCCTCAATGACTGTTCAAACTTGAAGCTTCGTTGTCCAGAGTTTGGAAATGGTATCCAAAGCTTGGACGTGGCACCTAGAGGTTGGAAATGGCACCCAGAGCTTGGAAATAAATGGCACCCAGAGCTTGGAAATAAATGGCACTCAAAGCTTGGAAATAAATGGCATCCAGTGCTTGGAAATGGCTCCCAGAGCTTGGAAATAAATGGTGCCCAGAGGTTGGAAATGGCACCCAGAGCTTGGAAATAAACGGTTCCCAGAGGTTGGAAATGACACCCACAGCTTGGAAATAAATGGCACCCAGAACTTGGAAATAAGTGGCACCCAAAGGTTGGAAATAAATGGCATCCAGTGTTTGGTCATGGCATCCAGTGCTTGGAAATGCCACCCAGAGCTTGGAAATGGCACCCACAGGTTGGAAATGGTATCCAGAGCTTGGATTTGGCACCCAGAGCTTGGCAGGAGACCTCCAGCCCCACGCTAGTGGAGCGAGAACCTGTGAATGTCTGAGCTTTTCTATGATGTTCCAAAAGAAGCAAGACATACTGAAGATCTGCCCTGGTACCAACACTCCAGTCATACAACTCTCCATCAGCTGCCATGCGAACCAGAATAAAGATAAGCTGTTCTCCTTGTTAAAGAGCAAAACCTGCGGCTGTAACTATAAAGTGTGAAGAAAACCTGCAGAGTTTTCATGGTGGGTACTTAATCCTTGAAAAGCTGTTAGCAGTGAGGTGGACTCATCATCCTTCAGTGTAATTAACTCAGCATTAGAAGTTACCGTGCTCTGATCTCATCACGAGGAATTTTTGAAGACTGGAATTCATTTGGGAGCGAAGCACAGAATTGGAGGGGTTGGAAGGGACCTTTGGAGATCAAGTCCAACCCTCAGTGGCAAACGGATACGTATCAGTGTGAAACCCCAACATCGTCTCAACAAAGGTCGTGCCTGTCCTCCAGATTACAGAGGGCAGAATTGTTCTGTGGCACACAAAGTACTTCAGAACGGAGCGACCGCGGCATGGTTTGAATGGCTCACATTGTGGTTCCCCCGATGATATTCACATGCAAAAGGTCGTAAGTTGAAATCAGACTTGCAAGGTCACAATCCGGTAACTGGACACATTCACTGCTGTCTGTCTCTGTTTTGGTTCTACTTTTTCTAGGATGACAGAATCTCAGCTTCTGGGTTTATTCTCATAAATGGTAATAGTGGTAATGGTACCACTCCGTGAAGTTATCCATAAAACAGAATGATAAACGTTTCTGGGGGAAGTCCCTGATTTGTACACAGGAGACCCCCCTACCCCAAAATGGGATCCAATAAAATATGAATGAACAGCTCAAGGATATTCTGTGTTATCTGGAAATGTTTGTTATACAGCTCTGGAGAGAGGCCAAAGAAGAGCAGGAGAAAGAGACTCCCAGTCTGTGCGTTGTTCCTTCCTGCTATCCATGCAATTTGTCTTCTAGAGTCCTGGAAGCAAACATGGATCTGTCACTGACAATTCTAGGACCACACCAGCCCTTACATTTCATAGGATCATAGAATGGCCTGGATTGAAAAGAACCACAGTGCTCATCCAGTTCCAACCCCCTGCTATGTGCAGGGTCACCAACCACCAGACCAGGCTGCCCAGAGCCACATCCATGGCCTCGAATGCCTCCAGGGATGGGGCAACCCATTTGTCCTATCCCAGCAATAGCAGTGGGATGGATGCTGTGCGATTTCCTCACTCCTGTATTACTGCATTGAATTTCCTCCATGTTCTTCATACAGACAGATGAGTTTAGTAACAGAACCTTTGGAAGTAGAGCTCACGTTTACATTTTTAGGTCATTTTTAAACTGTCACACGGTGGGAAGTTTAAGGTGGAATTACGCTGTAACTATAAATTCCCTCTTTGAGAACTGAAGGAAATGGTTTAGCAGCATTATTCAGGGCACCTGAAAATAATAAGGAGTCACAGAGTATGCAGCTGTGCCTTTCAGGTCACTGTCAAACATGGAACCAAAGGGCAGAGATGAAGCACGTCTCCTAAAGGCAGGCAATACTCTGCAGCTGTACTCATGGGGCTGCTAATGACTCCATATTTCATGCAGTTTCACATTTGGTTGAGATAAGAGTCGTTTTAAATGAGTTATTTGGGTTTAAAGTATCGAAAACAGCCAAGTTACTCCTCATTATGGTTCTTCATTGTATCAAAACAGCAAATAAAGCCTCCGTAATTTAAACAGCAGGCATTCAACAAGTTCCGACCCAACAATGCACACAAGTAAATTCTGAGAAAGCCACACCAAGTTTGCCAGGATGAGCTCATCGGGGCATTGTTTCACTGAAGTCAGTCAGCATGGATGCCAGCAGGCTGCTGTTTAAAGTGATATTCCATTTTTAAGCACATTTACAGAGCAGGCTGCTCACTGAGCATGACAGCAGAGGAGTGGTTTCTCCTTCCTTGGGAGAGATGGTGGCCACACAGCTGTATCTCTGCAGACAAAACCAGGCCTATCAGTTCTGCAGGAACCACCATCTTTGCAGATCGACATCATTTCAGAAGCATAAAGGGTTTTGATGCTGTTCTCTACGTGTGATTACACTGTGGCGCTCCGCACAGCTAAGAACGCTATTCAGGACTCAGAGGTGTGAGTTTTGGTGTTGTGGTTGGGATTGGTTTTGTTTCTCTTCCAAGGTTTTGTGTGGGGAAACAGAACAGGTCCATTTCGAACTGCAACTCGCTGCATAGGAGAGGCTCTCCCTTATTCAAAACCAACACAGTTCTGCAAACATAAACATACTAAAATTAGGGTTAAGCCCATTCAAGTGTGCACTCGCAGCTTTGAGGCAATGCCACTGACATCACTGCTGTTTCACATCTCTGAGTCAATCTAGAGCAGAAAATAGGCCTCTGGTATTTGGGGAGAAGGTAGAGTCAAAATTAACCGCTGCCCCGGTCCTGCAGCCGTGTAAGGACAAAATCTTACTGCCACTCAGAGCTTTGCTTCCATCAGTGTGCAGTCAGGGGGGCGAAGGGCTGCTTTGCTCCAGCAGCCGTGGCGGGACTGGGAAAGAAAACACCAATTAATAGGGAGCAGCACTGCTGTGTTGTATCTGTGCGTGCAGCTCGCTGTTTGTCTGCAGGGAACACAACTCAAGCTTTCCTCTGATTTATCAGCAACGTGGAGTTCAAAGGAAAGTTTATCTCCCAGCTCTCCCCAATGGCAATGGAGATCCCAGACCCTTCCTGGCTGTTCTCTCCGTACCACCTTGGACTAATGATGTGTTCTCTCAATTCCCCACCACATTCCCAATGCGTATCATCTTCATCTTTCATTTCTCCCTGATATCCTTAGCATGCACGCAGGCACGCTAGGCTATTTGACACACTCACCTACCCTTCCCAACATGGGTTTTACTGTCCCCCACCCTTTCAGTGCATTTATCCTCACAGCACCTTGGGCTCACTGGTTTCTGTTTGAGTGAGGAGCCTCGGATGGCATAAGAAGTCGTAGGATAAGTTTTAGTAGAGCGCAAAACTGAATGCAGACCTCTTATCCGCTGTCTGAAGGTCCTGATTGCAGATTACATTTTCCATTCAGTGTTTGTTTGAGGCTCAGGGGGCTCTGCTTTGCTGGGACCACGGGCAGTGAGGCAGTTGTGCAGAACAGCACAGCCATCCCTTGTTCTTTGATGTCACCCCTTTGGAATGACCACTTTCATCTGCTTCAGACTGCTACCTAGATATGAACATATGGCTTGGGAGAACAAAGTACTCCAGCTTCTCAAAACCAGTGGGATTGCTGGGCTCCCAGTTTACTTATCTTTGGTAGGTAGGTTTGAAAAGTTTATCATCTCAGACGTATCTTAGCGTATGGTAGACCAGGAGCAGCACAAAGACGACCAAACATAATGGGAAGTGTCCGCTGCACCATGTCTTAACAAGCTCCTACGTTGCCCCTAAGTTTAGTAAAACCTGCCCAGTGTCACCGTGACATCAGTTTGCCTCAGAACAGAGGACGTAGACCCAGTATAATGTGCAGTGGCAATCACATGGAGAGCACAAGCACTTCTCAAATTGCATTGCAATTGAGAAGAAGCGCATTCAAGTGCACTCGCGGAGTAGGAGAAAACACGATAAAGAAGCCCCAGGAAATTTAAAAACCAGCTGTACAAAATGAGCAAACTGCACAAGCTGTCCAAATACCTCCTTGGGATGGAAAGCAAGCACACACTGAACAGAAAAGGGAAGAATCCCATGGGCCCCACACCAGTGAGGGTATATAGTCTGCCATGGCAGCTCTGTCAGACAGCTTGCTTTCTCTGCCTGTAAGTTTTCAGTCTTTCCTGCCAGTTTAAGTTTGCATTGCATGGGGCAGTTCCACAAAGGGACACAAGAAGGTATCGCCCATTGCTGTCAGTGCTCCATCACCAGGCACTGCAGACAGGTTTTCCTGGTGCCGGAGCACTGTGGGTGTGTTCATGTTACTGCCTGCACTACTTGGCAAAAATGCCACGAAAAGTTTAGCAGGGGTGCAAATTCCTTCCTTTGTGTGACGTCAGATGAGGCCATTCAGATCCCCACCTTCACTCAACCCTGATTCCTATGCTAGTTTTCAATGGCGCCCATTGCTCGGGCTCCTGTGTGTCTGTTGCCACAGCTTTCCAGTTTCATTATTCTTAGAAGGGTCATCTTCCTCACACACTGCAACCTGCACACAGAGCTGAGCTTTGTGCTGACATCTATGCACAGAGATCCCTGGCTAAAGCATTGACTGCCACCCAACTCCTGCAAAGCTTCAGTTGCAAAGTACAGCAGACACACACCATGCAAGATAGCAATTCAGATCTCTAAAACTACACTACTTTCGTTACCCTAACGTATGGCTTTGTGCACCAGTGTTAAGAGCCACAGAGCTGTGTTGCAGGGTGCCCTTGAGGATGAGAGCAAACAGCAGCCTTCCCCCAGAGCTCACAACAAGAAAGCAGCTCAAGCAGGGCAGAACAAACTGGCTGAAAACCTTCCATCAGTGTGCAATAAGCAAAGGAGACAAAGATGCTCACAATGAGAATCTCATCTTTCACACTACGTAAGAACAAGCCCTAAGACAAGCTGGAGGCGCAGCTCCTGTTGCATATATAGAGCTACTTTCTTCTGAACCTACATATTCAGTGAAGCAAGGGCTAGGTGGGTCAGAACATGTTCCAGTATTAATTGGCTTTCTGCTGCCGTTGCATTGTTTAGAGGTGTTTATTAGCTTTTGTCACATGTTCTACCAGACAAGCAGTATTGATTTATCTGTCTACACTCCAGCAAAACTCAGGAATGAATTCAGATAGCTAACAAGAAACGTACTGCAATTGGGATTACCCATAACTGGCTGTGCCATATCATCAATACCAGGAAGATATCTTTAAGCCAAGGTACTCAACACTCTATCTAGGAATAAAATGGGTTTCTGATGTTTGCTTTTGTCGTTGTTCTGAACTCAGATCTCAGTGTTCCATGAGATTGTGCAAGCAAATCAAATGAAATCACACCTGAGAACAGGAAGCAGTCTCAGGAAAGCTCAGCACAGCCCCCAGCTCAGCCTGCAGGTACAGCCTCAGCAGCCTGGAGCTCAGCTTCTGCACAAGCATCACGTTCAGATGATGGGTCAGCATCCAGGGGGTGCAGTCTCTGGTCCCTTACACACTGTGAGGACTCACTTCCTACTTCAGGAAGTTCAGATTCTTCACTGCCTTCTGACAGCTCATCCTTCTGGAGGATGTTATGGGTGACCATTTGCTACTCGGTGTAAACTCCATCCTGCAGTGGTACCTCAAACATCAGGGAGTGCTCACCAAGATCCTCCAGGTCTTTCACCTCCAGGTCCTTCCAGCTCATCTCCGTTTCAGACAGGATTCTTTCCTGCTCCCTGCACTGCTCCTGCTTTACGGGACTGTTTACCATTCACTTTCCTTGCAGTGCCTTGTTTAGGAAACAAAAGCAGCACAACAAACACCACAGCAGCACAGAAGCATCTGCAGGCACATCAAGAGAAGCTTAAGCAACATGAAAGGTGAGGATGTGCAATAAATATATGTTCATTTTTTTAATCACCATTTGGCATCATATTTGGCTTGTTTTGTAAAGCAAAGGCTACATTTCCTCCTTGAAGCTTCCTCTGCGTTTGGAAGCATGCTGAAGTTCATAGCCAGCCCATCTACATCTCCATCCTCATCATCCACAGCGGCTCTGAATTCTGCTGCATTCTACTGAAGGCACTGAATGCTGCTCGGTGATGAGATGGTGTTTGCAGTGGGAGACTTCTACAAGCCACATATTCTGTTGCTTTATTCCTAAACATCAGTAAATATCTCTGAAGCTTAAACCAAGCCTTCTGGGCACCAAGGATGTTTTTGGGGCTTTTTTGTTACAGAGTTGGAGGAGAAAATAGAAGAAAAAGATTCCTCGTTGTGACAGCATCCACCACAATCCACAAGCGTGCTCTCTGAGCACTATGTATGTGGCTCATGGCACAGCCATAAGACTTGCCCTTTCATTCCTTTATAAAGCTTGCCTTTGGGACAGAGGCCACGTAACCAACCCCGAGTCCTTTCACTTCAGCTTCTTGATATACTCCAGCCATACCCAGTAGTTCAAGTTTCAAGAGGCACAGCTTTGTTTGTCGGAGTTATTTTTAATTGTTTGCTATTTTCTCCTTGTGGTCTAAATACCGTCATGTCTTTGACTGCAGAGACATTCAGATAAAGGCAGAATGGAGGAGCAATAGGCTTCCCCATTGCTCGTTGTAATCAACAAGCTGCTCGCTCGTTCTCAAGGAACTGCTTCAGCAATTAGACTGAGAGATGCCATCAAAATAACATCCCAGCTCACGGCTGCACTGGAAATAACCCAACCATCTGTATGTCGGAGTTTGTCACCCATCCCCGGGGACGTGGCAGGCAGGAGCTTCAGAACTCAGAGCTTCTGTCTCTGCAAGTTATGGGAATTCAGAGCTCGGGGACAAAATGGACTCTAGAGGGCTTTCTGACCTCGCCATGGAAGGTTGCAGATATTCAGATCGCTCCCACTACGCCAACAACAGGAAGGTCCCTTCTCTTGAGTTTCCTCACCTACATTTGTGCCATCGCCTTCTTAGGCAAAACAAACCACAGTTAATAGGAGGGGGAAAGGGAGGGGAAAAAAAAAAACAGCCACAAAAGAAAAACACACAAACATTCGTCTGCTGGAGTTAATTAGAAGAGTTTGGTGTTCTGAGACGTATCTGTGTTTGTAGGCAGCCAAAATGAAGGACGGAGAGAACTCCATGTGGTTAAAGTTTGCATGTGTGAAGTGACAGATTCACAAATGGCTTTATTATAATTATTATTGGATTTTTATTTCTGCAATATTAATAGATCTGAAGCCTCAACATTTTCCTCGTTTAGAATTCTGTTTATTAACCAGGAGCCCAATCTGCTCATCAGATGCCACACAAAAAGAACTAGATAGTATCAGTAAATACTTAACATGTTTTCATCCATTGGCCGTAAATAAAAAAAGCATCAGAATGCTTTGTTCTATAACAACACAATTCCTATTCAAGGAAAACTCATTCCAGTTAACCAAGCAAGAAACGAACTTCCCCTGTACCACCACAAACCTAGACAGCTTGCTAAAAAGCACATAAAGTCAAATACTTAGAAGCATTGGGCACCAATAGAGGGGAGGGCATTCTGCAGAAGCACAGCTCCTTGCGTGCCCCATAGGCAGCACTCTGACACACTGAAAGCAGAAAGGGGATTTAGAGACTGGAAGGTATTTCCTTTTCACATTTATCGGCTTTAAGGTACGTATCAACTCTGGATGTTGGGTATTACATTTTCAGGTCATCAAGCAATAGGAGTCCTCAGCAAAACCTCGCAATATCTGAGAGATTTGCACAAAGATATTGCCCGTTGTTCAATGAGAGGCTTCACCAAAAACAGGTTTTTTAATAATTATTACTGTTATTATTTCTCCTGTTATGTCTTGGCAGGTGAGCGCTCAGACCAGGAAGATGAGTGCTGTATTTGTTGAGTTGCTGGAAGTTCTCCTACAGATCCACTGCTGAAGCCCAAAGATGGTTCACCAAGAATGTCCAAAAGAGCAAAAGAGCGGCTCAACACCATCATTACAGAACTGCTCAGGTCGGAAAAGACCTTCAAGATCATCCAGTCCAACCACAACCCAACCGCACTGCCCCAACTAACAGCCCTCCACTACACCACGTCCCTGAGCACCACATCCAGATGGTTTTTAAACACATCCAGGGATGGTAGGGGAGGGAGAGGAACCCTCAAGATACCTCAACAGAATGAGTTGTGCTTTGCCAAATTCGCTTCTTAGCAGATTCCACCATTCCAATGGAGTTATAGCAGACTTAAGTCTTTAAATGTACTAAAAGGCTGTATTTATGATCCTCATAGCTTGGATCACCACAGTAGAATTTATCTTTAGCACAAACACTCTCAGTGAAGTAACTGTAGAAATTAACATACTTGATGAGGCCATTGGTACACAGTGAGCAGATCACCAGGACCTAAAGCAGTTTTCCTGTGCTCGGTTTCGATTGAGAGAGGATCTTGACACCAAGTGCTGAAACATTTTATGAGCCAATCTACAGCAATTAGCCGTATCAGATGAACATCGAGTTTTATGGAGATCATAAACCGCACATGTGAGAGCAACCTGTATGAGAAGTGTTTGAGAGACAAATCCATAAAATGGGGTGAGATGTGTGAAGTGTCAGAAGAATTCAGGCGGGGAGGGGAGGATGAATCCTGTCAGGATGCATCAGGAAGGCAGGTTCCAGCCAAAGGAAAGAGCCCTGATGTTACTGCTGGACGAGCAATCCTTGACTGCGTTCTCACTTCTGTCAGCATCCCTTTCATCCTGCAAGCACTGCTCCAGCTGTGCCATTTTCACCCCGAGTGGATGCTATAAGCTAAGCTTGCAGCAATGCAAGGGCACGTTTTTCCAGTGCAGACTGTATCCTTATGGAGAGATTGCAATCACAACACAGCTTGGTATCTCCTCCTTTCAAAACACATTCTGTAGCACTGCTTAGGCACTCAGATGCACTCCAGTTTCCAAAGCTCCCTAAAGAGCAGTGCAATTTCCAACTCACCTCTTGCAAATGAGCACAACAACATGAAGAAAACCACCATCAGATAACAACCTGACAATTAACCTCCAGAAAGAATATAAGCACGTCTATGATACACACACACACACACCCTGACCCAGCGTGGATTCTGCGAAACGCTGATCCCACATGTGGGAAGATAATAGCTTATGCCAGCTTTGTTTCTTCAGCCTTCGGAGGCAGATGATGCATCAATGAAACCCCGGCTCCTTGGTTCCCTGCCAGGCCTTGTGCATTTACACCCCTGGCTCGCTTCCAGCCTGGGGAAGTGAGTCACATTTCCCAAACCTTCCCTGAATCGCGTCCTCAGAAGGATTGAAGCTTCCCCTCAATGCCACAGGCTGAGTGCAAGGGAGCGATTGCTCCCAGTGTTTCTGGAGGTCAGCAAGGGATGGTGTGTTATCCAGTGAAAGAACCAAGTGAGGCAGTGCCCTAAGAAGCACACTCGTCAAGATAACCATCTCAGCAGACGGAGGTTTTGCTGCTGGCTGCTGAAGTGCGTGGAGAGGGTTTTCTGTTTGATTTTGGTATCCTGGGCTCCATCAGCAGAGGGGTGGCCAGCAGGGACAGGGAGGTTATTGTCCCTCTCTGCTCTGCCCTCGTGAGGCCCCATCTGCAGTACTGCATCCAGGCCTGGGACCCCCAGTACAAGAAAGACAGGGAGCTGTTGGAGAGGGTCCAGAGGAGGGCCACAAAGATGATCAGGGGGCTCAGCACCTCCCCTATGAAGACAGGTTGAGAGAGCTGGGCTTGTTCAGCTTGGAGAAGAGAAGGCTACAGGGTGACCTCATTGCAGCCTTCCAGGACCTAAAAGGAGCCTACAAACAGGAGGGGAGTCAACTCTTTGAAAGGGGAGATAACAGCAGGACAAGGGGAAATGGTTTGAAGTTGAAAGAGGGAAGATTTAGGTTGGATGTCTGGGGGAAGTTCTTTACAGACGAAGTGGTGAGGTGCTGGAACAGCTGCTCAGAGAGGCTGTGGATGCCCCATCCATCCCTGGAGGTGTTCAAGGCCAGGTTGGATGGGCCCTGGGCAGCCTGGGCTGGTATTAAATGTGAAGGTTGGCAGCCCTGCCTGCGGTGGGGAGTTGAAGCTTCATGATCCTTGATGTCACTTCCAATCCAAGCCATCCTATGGTTCTATTATAGAACTCTATGATTTTAAGGCCCTCTGTGTGCATAGAGCAGGGGTTTTCCTCTCTAACATTTCTCACTTCTTCATCCTTTAGAAGAAAACTGAAAAGGAGACACCATTCAAAAGAGTACCTCCACTTGTTGTATGGCACTCAGATGATGATTGCTGTTGTCTTAAACAAGAGGAGAAGACGGAAAACAAACACTTCCAGGCAGCTCCTCAGCTCTGCTGGGACTGAGATGGCCTTACACAAACCTCAGTGCAGTGCCCGTGGCTGCACCACACAGCAGTGCATCTCACAGCTCCTGCAGCTGTAGCCTGTAAGAGTGACAGGTTGCTGTCTAAAAGCAAATTCAGAGCTGCTTTTTCAGCAGGCATGTGATACAAATTGAAGCTATAAGCTTAACTTTTGGTCTCCTCGCAGGGGGCCAATGGAGGGCTGTGCAGATCCCGGAGTGGTGCAGGCAGAACCTGATCACTGATACGGAGAGTCGTAACATGACTGCGTATCACAGCCATCACCAGAACTCACAGGGTACAAACTGCCTCTCTCCAGATCAGAGTCCAACACCCCGTTTTGGTGTTGCTGCCTTGCAATGTTCCCACGTGCAGTGAAATGTCAGCATCAACAGAAACCTGCTGCGCTGCAAGGAAGAGGAACGCCTGCTTATGCAGATTGCAAGAAACATAGAGAGGCTTAATTCATCTTCAGATCAGCTTGTATAATCCCAGAGCAGCTCACAGAGCTGCCCTGTGTCCAGAAGTTTTGCATGGAGGAAATACATCATCGAGGGCGGTGAAGGAAAACATCTTGCTTGCTATGTAGATACAATACAGGAAAAGATTGATGGAGAGCAACTGGAGGTTTCATTGCGCTTCGCAGCACTACGTAAGATGAGAAATACAGTGAGCAAAGTGACAGAAGAACTGGACGTCTCCCTGCCAGGGTCCCACCCCCTCCTTTCCTTGTTCTATTTAAATGAACGTGCAGTTTTAAAGCCAGAAGTACAGGAATATGAACCAGAGAGCTTCTTCCTGGTCTGATGGTAGCCAAGAATACCATTTTCTGAGGAGTTAATTGCAAGATGTATTGACTTTATTAGAAGGCGATGCTGCAGCATTGAGGAAGGAGATCAACACGCTCAGCAGCCAAAGACCGCCTTCTTGGTAAGACTTCAAAACACTCTTCTTGAATTTTAATGCACAAATTCTGTTACTTCATTGTTATTGACAAGTTTCCACAACCCTAGGGAGCTCAAGTCAGACAGAACCCCACTATGCAAGCTGGAAGTAAATAAGATCTTGTAACACAGCCTTTGAGCGAGTCACAATGGAAGCTGCCTTCTGCAGAAGCCATACAAATGCCTCAGCTCGCCTCTGAGTGCTGCCAGGAGCATCACCCAGCCTGCACAGCCCCAGCAGCCAGCAAACCAGGCTCCTTGTGTGCCACGCACAGCACTGAAGCTTGCAGATCTACTTGGATCATCCAGCCCACTGTGCTTGCATGTTCTGTGCAAGGAGAAACTTGCAAGGCTCGTTTTCCCCCTCATGCATTTAAGAGAGGGAAAAAAAGGGATAAACTGCAAGAGTCCAGAGTGCTTAGAGTAATTAAACTGCAGGTTGCACTCCGCTCTTGAGATGGATTCTATCATACTGCACCACTGCACTTCCAGAATATCATTTACAGTGCCTGCATAGCGATGCCAGAAGCTTCTAAAACACATGGCTAGATGCCCTTGCCTGTGCTCCTACCCACCTAAATAATTCACCATGCCAGAGTCCTTCCTATCCACTAGGAGACGTGCAGTCGGGTACAAATGTGCCTCCCAAGTTATTTGCACTAAACAGAGCCTATTTCCCCCATCTGCAGGTCTTTGAGCCTTTCTTTTTAAGTAAATTACTTCCCAGGATGCTTTGACACAAGTGGTGACCAGCCAAATGTTTTGTATATGACTGACTTGCATCTATGCTGTCAAATACATATGGGAGCATGAAGTGTTGGGCTGAGATTGTCAGCCACTCTCCGGAAGCCTAAAGGAGAACACTGTGGCCTGAAACCTCCAAAACAAATGCAGAAACTGAAGGGAAAAGGGTGGGAAAAGATGTAACAGTGAACGAGCAGCTTGAAGAGGATTTATAAGTGGTAAATCACGTAATGCTATAGCACAGAGATCCAGCAAGCACCTTCTGGGTATGCACACAGTTATCCCTTCCCCTCCTCTCTGTCACCTCCTTGCAATGCACTGCAGCACAGACTGCTCCCCAATGGGTGGAACACAGCCACCCTAACTTGGAACGAAGGCTGCTGCACTACTGCACCATGGATTTAGAGGGGAAATAATGAGGAAACTCTATAATTCCTTCCACCACCGGCAGCCGGCGCTTTAATGGCAGATACCAGATGCAAACAAAGCACTTGGTTGTCAAGAGCAAAGCAAAAAGAGGTGTTGTGCCCTGGGGGCTGATTAGGTTTGCTGTGAACAAATACTCAGTTAGAACTTGGGAGTGGAAGTTCGGGGAGGCACAAATCAATTGCCCTCGGCAGAATGCTGCCAGGATGCTGCGCTGTAGTTTACGACAGCACAAATGGCACGGAATCCCCAACGCCTGCAGGTGGCCAAGGTGCCCAGCTGTGTTTTGCTGAGAATTGATGCTTTTTGAGGTAGTTCACCCTGTTTCAGGTGGTGTTGTACTGTTCTGCACCAGGCTCTGCAACGCCACTGCTCTCCTTAGATATCCCCCCCCCCCCAGGATGCAGGAAATTCACCCCTTGTTTTTCGGACCAGCAATGGTTATCTCCATTATGGCTGATCCGGATTAAAAAAGAAAGCAGGAACCTCCTCCCCAAAACCACACACACCACAGCTCTGGATAACACGCCCACAGTTTTAATTGCACCCTCTTTCTCCCTTCTAATTGTTGTGTGGCATTCACTGTTGCTTGGGTCTAAGCAGCGGTAAGGTTTGCTTTCTTCCTATTCTGGAATAGCCCCATCTCTCCACCAGACCCCACAGGGCCCATTCTGGCTTTGTGCTCACACAGTGCTGTTCTTCAGGCCCTAAATGCTGACTTTCGGTTGTCTGCATTCAAACCTCCATTTTTCCCCCTATCTAACAGGATTTCCTCCCAGTAAAGCTGGCAGCTCTGCACTTCCCAGGCTGAGACTCAAAGAGCCAATACCTCCCTCAGCACCAACACTGAACCCTCACAATAGGCCAACAGCTGCGAGTCCTGCTAATACGAACAATTAGCAAATGAAACATGAATTATGAGAGCAATCCAGACTGAGCAGGTGAATTGCACTCAGTAATCCGAGATGCTCAACCCCCAGGCTTTTGTTTTAGCTGAGTGCTATTTATGCACCTCCCTCCTCCCTGAAGGCCTCTCAGATGCAGACAAGGAATTAAACAGTTCCGGTTGTTGCCTCCATCCCAGCATAGACATAAAATGCAGTATATGCTGAGCAGTGACAGGAATGCACCCGTGCATCCACAGCTAAATGTCACCTGCATGCTCCTCACCAGGACTGACTTCACTTTGGCCATACGTTCCCAACCTCCTCCTGCAGCAGGCTCGCTCCCATCGAGCAGGGCAATCTGCACTGCACTTCCCACATGCCTGTTAGCACATAACCACAGGACATCTGCTTTCCGCTCACATAAGATAAGAGGGGTCGCTGGAATACAGAGATAAGAAGCCACACAGCCTGCCCAGCCAGCAAACAGGTTATCACTGCTGCAATGCTGCCTAAAACCACAGTGAGCTGTAGCATCGTTATGTAGTTTAGCCTATTTGCCAGGTTCATTAAAAGCCATTTAGGGTGAAAACATAGCCTTATTTGGTTATACATGGGCACAACATGAGCTAACAGATCCGGGTCTCTAGCTTGGGCTGCAAGATCTCTACAAACAGAGCTTTGCAGAGTTTATGGGACTGAACCATTTCCTAGCCACCAAAAAGAGGGTAAGAAAAGCAGTGAAAATAGCAGTGCTCCTACTTACAGTTGTGCTTCATCCTCATTGCTTTCTTCTGACAGCTGCAGCACAGCTTACCGGCCTTCTTTGACCCTCAAGCTCTTCAACCAACAAACTACTTGCAAACAGAGCTTTCTTTCCCAAAACCACCCACTCACTTCTATTAGGTGCCTCCTTACAGGTGCAGCCTGTAATCACACCTAATCCTCTCCAACATCCTGATGCAAGGGAATTGATTTCCTAATTGTAGCAGCTGCCCCCTTCAAGTAGGCCTCTAAACCCATTCAGTGGGGTTTCCTGGCTGCAGGGAGACACTGCGGCCACCCTCTTGGGGAGGTCACTCCTAATTCCATCATTTCAGCAGGCAGAGAAGAAAGAGAATCCATCAGCGCTGCTATTTGTTACCAGGCACTGGGTCAGCACGACGGATGCGCCAAATTAAAGCACGTTTCCCTTGCCACGGTGTGCTTGCCATGAATTGCAAAGCTCCCGATGAACCTCCAGTTAACTGTCAGACAAACCCCATGTGAAACTCTGAATGCACTCAGTGCCACACAAAGCTCTCTGCAATGACATTTGGGGATGGTTTTAAGTTGTTTAGTTCTCAATGGAGAACTATGGATGTCATGGAGTCGGCCTAAAATAAGTTCCCCCAAGCAATGTGGGGCTGCCTGTGGCTTGTTTGAAGTCTCCCATCAGTGATGACCAGTAGTGATTCTCAGCCCTGACTTCCTGGAGGTTGGGTGGGATTTTAATGAGAACCCACTCGCTGCAATCTGGATTCTTGGGATTCCTTTCCAGCCCTGCCATTTTGAAATGTCCACTCTCAAATCATACAGAGCGATAAGAATAACTCTTGGTCTTTTTGTTTTGATGTTTTATGGTGTGCCAGCCCTTACAATTAGTGGAAATTTCTGGCTTCGTTACGAGCATCGAAAATGAGACGAGACAAAACAAGGCAGAAAACCCCAAACCAAAGGACCGAACGCCTTCAGATTTCTCCTGACAAATCCTCCATCTGGACGAGGGAACAAAAAGTGAAACCACTTCCAGATGCAGAGCACGAACTGCCTGCCTTGGCACCCCAGGACCCGGCATTCCCACAGCATTCCCATCATGGACAAAGAGCGTTGGGGACGGTTGGATGGAAGAGCTTAGAGCTCCTTTCCAACCTCGGTGGCTCTATGATTCCATGATTCATTTTGAACCTCCGGCCACAGCACGTCAATGAGAGACCCCAAAATGCCTGGCAAACCCAGAGGCAAATATTTCAATCTCTGAAAGTTTGGGTTCAGGTGTGAGATACCAAATCACATAAGGAGCAAGAGAGCTGGGTGCAGAATGTGCGGCTGTGGCACAGAGCAGCAGGATAGAATTATATCTGCAACAATGCTGGCTTCCAAGCAACCTCAATTATCTGTTAATGACCCAGCATTACATGGTCAAATGTGCTCTAAATTAGTCCAACTCCCTGTCCTATAATAGAAGCCAAGCTCTTCTGATGCGGGACATTTTACTGCGAGCAGGGTAAATACTTCAAAATGCAAAAAAAATTGTAATGAGCATCATTTACCCCGAATGGTCAGGAATGGAAGGGTCAGTGTTAGTGCCAAATAATACAGTGCTGCAGCGGTCAGAGGTTCCAGATAGCTGTGTTAAATCGCTCCTACAGAAGCCTATCAGCAACAGGCACACTTGAAAGAGAATCCACTTGCAAACAAACACTTCAGAGGGAATACAGAATGAAAGCAGAGCCCCGTGGGAGCAGTTGGGTGAAGCTGTTGGAACATTCATTAGTCAGACATTCAAATATGTTGGTACAGAATCACGCTGGTTCCCTTCTGAAGGGCACATGCTTTCCAAGGGCTGACTCAGCCCACCTGATGTTAATAGGTGATGGCAGGGAAATAAACGAGTGGTCCCAAAGGGGCACAGGGCACAGTGCGCTGCTTCAGTGATGGACAAATAATAAACATTCAGCGCTATTTTTCCAAATGTTGACCATGCTCCTCTGCTGTAGGGCTGCTCGCATCATTTATCCCTCCCTCCCACGCAGGTCCATGCTGATGACATTGGGATGGGGAGCAGGCAGTGAGATGCATTCACCCGGGGGCTATGGGAGACCTTTGGGTTTGAAAAGCTGCTCCCTCCCCAATGCCACCCTTAAATTCAAAGGGATGACAGAGGCTTTCCCATAATCATCCCATCATGGAGAGACAAAGGAGCTTTAGCTGAAGTGACAACGCAGGCTGGCATCAGCTCTTCTCTTCTAAAACCTCAGGTTGGGTTGTACGTGGAAATGAAAAATACCAAATCCAGAGGCCAAGTGCTCTTCCCCGTGTGACTCAGCAGAGTGTATTAACTCCTGGTCCTGAGTTAGCTCTGAGACTCCGAGCATTATTAGCACAAAACTGTGATTAAGTCCATTCGAAGCTCTTGGTTTGGGTTTAGTCACGCTTTAAACAAACAAATAAAGAATCAGGAATCACAAAACTGAGTGGCAGCCTTAGAATTTCTTAATGCTATCAATAGCACTGAAATAAACAGGTAGGATTGGTGCATTAATAGTCTTAAAAAACGCGGTGTAGCATAGCTAAATGGAGGAGAGCTTAATGGCAACCCACAGTCATGTCTAATTAGAAGTCATTCTGATGATGACAATAAACCAGAGCTTTACTGCATCTTCAACATCCAAATTTGGCAGACGAGGTGGCCGAGTGGTTAAGGCGATGGACTGCTAATCCATTGTGCTCTGCACGCGTGGGTTCAAATCCCATCCTCGTCGGTGTCAAAACTCTCCTGATGGGAGCACAGAGCAGAGCTCTGTCCAGTGGTGCTCAGTGCCTCGATTGGAGGTGATGGGCACAAACTGGAAGACGGGAGGTTTTGTACAGCAACATCAGCAGAACAGCTCTCTGCTCTTCGTTGTTGGACATCTCTACCTTGGAGATCTCAAAAATCTCCCGTGATTGGTGCGACCAGATGGGGTTACCCATCCACTCCAACTCTGTGCTTCTGTCATTTCCTTGCTTAGCCCGTTTTTAAGCATTTCCATGCTTTCATTTTCTTAACAAGCATTCTCTTCCCTGTTTCTAGCTTTATTAAGTGGTGTGTCTAGAGAAATCAGTGTTAAAATGGGAAAGACTTACTGATCCTGGTGGCCTTTCTCCTAGTGCTTAAGAGAGCCAAGAGTGTGTGTGTGTGTGTGGAGGGGGGAGGAGGGTGAGCTTAAAACACATTTACAAAACTCTTGTTTAATTGTTCTCATCAAATATGCAGCATCCCATGTATTGGCAAGAGGGACTCGGATATGAGGGAAACACATTAAACATCAAAAAGTGGGAGGAAAAAAAAAACAGAAAACACAGCTTCTGGAAATGAGGGCTATTGACATGATATCAAGTGTAAAGATGTTTAATTGGAGCTGCCTACAAAGAGTAAAAGGAAAAAAGCCACAGTGCACAAACGTATTCACTGGGCTCCAATGCTGTCAGAGTCTGGCACAGTACAACTCTGGTTCGCCATCCACGTGGTGTGTTAGCACCCCTCCTGCTGCTTTGGTTCAGTGAGATTTTAAATTGCATTTATGAGTGATTTATGAACTTCGACGAGTTGCCTTGGAACACCCAAGATGAAGGTTGGTGTCTTACTGGTTAAAGAGTCAGCCTTCAATAAAGCTTCTGTTCTCATCTAGTTTTATGCTCTGTGCTGGATTTCGGGTAGCCAGCCCCACTGCTCAATACCAAACCCTTCTGCAATCCTACAGCACTCCTAAGCTGACAGCAAGATCTACCCTTGAGTATCTTCTCATTATTTCTTTAGGGAATTAATGAGCTTATTGGAGCTTATTTACTTGCTGACAGTTCTCACAGTCACCTGGTCAGGGGGGGAAATCACTGCGCTTGCACTGCTGAGTAATTCGGGTCCTGTTTGTGCTCAGCCCTGTGATCGTAGGGCAGCTGCCTCCATGTTGCCCAGTCACGGCCTTGAGTTGACCTCCACGTCACGCTCCCCATTGCAAAGTATTTTATCCATTTTCCATTCCAAAGATATTCGGCTTCGTTTCGACTCTGGCGGTGTCACAGGCACCCAACCAAAGCAAACGTCGCACTTGGATAAGTGGTGGAGCCAATGGTTATTGGCTGAGCGGAGATCGGCTGCACAGCTCTGATGACCTCTCCTTCCTCAGCCAATGGGAAGGACTCGTGTTCCCCTCAGAGGCAGAAATAAAGTGGTCACAGAGGGCTCTCTGGCAAATCACTGATTAACCTTGGCATGGTAATGCTCCCCATAGAGGTGAAATTGCCGTCCTCAGCCACTTCGCTGCCCTTCAAAGTCCTGTTCCAATGCCACTGCCAATGCCACTGAGCAGGAAAACGAGAGCACACGTTTTCAGCCCCGGTTTGCCAGTGATGGTGATGGGTGGCCGTTGTGTTGCAGATCCCTTTGCTGAGGAATGGAATCATTACCCTGCTGCTGCGGAAAGCTTTCTCCGAATCCCAGCGTTTCAGTTACAGGAAAACACATCCTATAAACAGGACTTCAAGAGTTGCAATGCCCGGGAACAGCACTGAATGCCAAACGAGTTATTTCAGCCCCAAGGAAGGCTCCAGACCTCAGTGTTTACAACACAGCCCATATTCTCATGGCAAACCTCTCGCAGTCGGAGCAGCTTTAAGTTCTTTGTTGGATTGGCTTCCACTTCCCCGGGGTTGCGCCAGCGAAGGGCTCTCCCAGCTCTATCAGCCAGGGCTGCAGTGACACCTAGGAACCTCTCCGCTCATTGCAGCCGAGGTTTTCTACCTTCTTCTCCTTGGACCTCTCTCAGTCTGGCACATTGGTGCTATTGGGAACTCCCCACCCACAGCATGGATTGCCCTCTGCACAGCTGCGGAGCTTTACTCCTCCTGTGAGATCTGATGCTGCAGAGCTGACGATCACATCCAAAGGAAAAAGAAGGCACCTTTTCAGCCACTTGGGGGAAAACGATGCTGAGTACCACACTGACGTGCACAGCACTCACACTGACATGCAAGGAGAGGCCGGGCTTTCTGCCTCACCGCTTCCCCACAGCAATTCAAACCTGAACACAGCATCAAAGAGAGCATTTGCATGGAAGGTTGGGGAAACTTCCTCCTCGGATGGGCAGCAAAACAGTCCAGAGAGTGCTGCAGAAGAGCCGTCCATCAGTGCAGCCCATTGGCAATCATGCAGAGATTGGTCTCTACTTCCAGGTTTAAAAGAAAGTGAAGTCATTTCACCTTGCTATGCTCAGTTAATACTTTCCTTACTGATGAAGAAACACATCCTAAAACACCTTTCTTCTTTCTCTTGCAGATTCTGCCTCTGAGAAGCCCCATGACTTTGGAGCTCCACCAAGGCTTTGCATCACATACACATCTATATGCCTTTCATATCTCCTATACTCTGTGCTCCTTTAATTAAACCCAAAACATGAGTGCCAGTGCCACTCAGTCCTCTTGGTCACCCAACTGATGACTTTAAAAGCCCAGACATTGACTGCTAATTGCTCCAGAAGACCATAGGTGGAGGTAAGTGGCAGCGATGTCGACGTGGCATTTCTGACTCGTTGGGAGCAGCCGGCTGGAAGTGCTGTTTTTAGCCTCCCTCCTTTAATCTTCATAATCCCAACCCATGGAGATGCCTGTGGTTCCTTTGCTGTGCCCTTGGAGTTGCAGATAGCTCTGACATGCTGTGTTCCCGAGGCTTCTTCCCATCAGAGCTGACACAGCGATGTGGTCTCTGCAGCCAAAAGGTCCCACGTTTTATTTTCTGTTCTTTCACACAGGTGACGACCACCAGCAAAGCATCACCATCAGTTCGAGCGGAATGAACCTCACTGAAAGCTCTTCTATTTAACAGTCCTTTTCTTTAACAGATAGCAGCACCTGAACAGAGGGTCCTCCCTTTATTCCAAGGAGGAGAACAAATGCAGGCAGCTCCTCAGCTCCTGCCTTGAATCACTGCAACACTGACGTGCAAAAACACTGCGCTGACTCCACCGAAAGCATCTGGGAAACACTGCTGGTCCTTAGAAGGGGAGATAAGGAGACCCATAGCTTTGCTGTGCAGCAAGGGCCTGGATGAGCACAGCTCTGCAGAGCTTGGATTCATTGGTACAAAAGTGCTGTAGGAATTCTTTTAAGCCAGAGCTGTACGTGAACCCTTTGAATTCTTGCCTGGTTAACACATTTCCTCACTCCTCAATTCCACATAAAGGGAATTACTTCCTAAGTTACATTTCTTTTTACAGCGTGTGATGAGAGGGTATAATTTTGCAAGCTTTAAGGCACTGAATACCCCCTGTGCTGCACTAACCCTGTGCTGTTATTGCCTGCTGCTGGAAAGCCGATCTGCATGCGTGGCTGCGCCCATCCAGCTCCAAACTGGGCCTCATAAACTGCACATAACTGCAGCAAGCAGGGGGCACTCACCGAATACGAGCTGTGCACACTGTATGCACGGCAGCACGCAGCAACGCCTCACAGATTTGCCACTGCCCCTCAACTGAGCTCCTGGCTGAGCAGACCCTGCACTCCCAGAGCACCGCATTCCTCCTCCGCCCAGCAAAGGCTGATAACTTCTGAGTCAGACCCACGGCCGTATTCTGGGAGTGGGGAAACAAAGCTCTTGTGGTCGCCGGTTTGGCACAGGCTGGCTGAAATGCAAAGCGCTGCCAGGTGCTGTTGGCTCCTGCAGGGCTCGCAGCCCGTGCAGATGCGAACCCCAACTCCCACACACTGCAGCCACGGAGTGCTTTCCTTCTCCTGATCATTCCACCCTGAATTCTGAGCCTTCTTTCTTAACCCCCAAATTTGGGTTTTCCCCCAGGTGAAATTAAAAAGAAAAAAAAAAAAAAAATACATAAAAATGGGAGAAAAAAGATGGGGGAGGAAATTTTATTTCCAAGCTTCTAAAAGGATCTTACAAACCACAGAGAGTAAAAAACTGCAAAACTATATATATATATTATATATATATATATAATATATAACTGACAGGGTCCTTTTAAGCGATTCTTCACATTATCCTAATGGTGATAGGAGAGACCACGTAACCATATATGCGCTTTGCCTGTAATCCTGATTGCTGCCGACAGCTGGCAGAATTATTCCCATACAAAATTTCCCCTATATTGTACAGATCTCTTTGCTCGAAGGTAAAGAAGGAGGAAACAGAATGAGATTAACCAAGGAGGAAAGAAAAAGAAAGGAAGAAAGGGAAATAATCTCTTTAAAGAAGCGTTCCTAGGAAGGGCTGCATGCAGGCATCGATGCAGCACTCATAGCTCCGAGCTGAGCCCAACCCTGAGCTCAGCACTGCTGCATTCCGCCCACCCCAGCCTCAGCACTTCTCCCTTTGGGGTTTCTGAGCTCTGCTCATGGCAGGAGATAGAATAGGACCCCTCAGCTGCTCCTGCTCCCACCTGGCCACAAGCAGCAGCTCTCAGTGGCACAGGGATGGAGATGGGGATGGATCGGCGCTCAGCCTTCCCGGATCTGGCACCGCCTCGGGAACAAAACCAACAGCTCCACGCCAGGAATGACCTCAGGAAATAAAAGCCACAACTGAGGAATGGAGCCGGGGCAGAGCTGGGGCCCCTCCTGCCCACAAACGTCACGGTGGTGGTTGGACATCATTGCCAAAAAGTAAACATCAAATGAAGCGATCCCTTCATCCCCACCCCGGCCCCCAACAGTTCCTCAAACACTTAATGTCCAGCTTAAGTGAAATCAACAGTTTAAAATCCACACAGGTGTCAGAAAGGAGAGCACAGCACTCTGTGGGCCCCGCTGACCGCACAGCACCAACCTGGGAGGGACGGGAAAACGTCTCTGTGTGGGGGTTGTGCCGCTGCCCTTTGGAGCTGTGGGAGCTCTCCTGGGTCCCATTCCCAGCAGGGAACCCCCCCCGGGCTCTGAGCATCCCGGGGGGCTCTATGGGAGCTCAGCCCCATGGCACAACCCCACAGCACCTTCCTCCTCCTCACCTATGCCTGGACGTGGAACGCAACCACACACACCCCAGCCAGCTGTGTGAAAGACGTATATATTCAGCACGCACCCAATACAGCATAGCCAAAAAAAAAAAAAAAAAAAAAAAAAAAAAAAAAAAAAAAGCTATGGTTTCCATTAGGGGGAAAGAAAATAAAAATCCATGGGGGGGAAAAAAAAAACAAACAAACCCAAACCTTCAAAAGTACCACCAAAAAATTGCAGAATCGGTCCCCAACCTACATCCCTAACGCTCGTCCTCAACAAGCCCAAGCTGCCCCATGCCATCCCTGCACCACGTGGCACCGGGGCAGCCCTGAGCTCTTTGCTTTGTGCTCCTTCCTCTGCATGCTCTGCAGTCGGCCAACGGGACCTCAACCAGCACTGCTACAATGGGAAGGATGTGCGGGGCTTCCAGTTCCCCCACCTGCTCGTGGTGTGGGGAGCTCTGTGCTAACTGGGATGGGGGGCAGCGAGTGGGACGGGATGGCACCGCCAGCCCAGGGGGAGCATGGCGGGGAGAGGGGCTGCAGCACCGGGCATGGGAACATCAGGGTTATGGGGGGACCACAACTCTGCTGCTGGGGGAGGTGAGGATGAGGAGGGTGAAGAGAGGACTGCGGGAAGGGGAGGTAGATTGGCTTTGGAGACCTCTTGCCCAGGAGGATGTGCTCTCAGATGCTCATCTGGGGGAAATGAGCCCCTGCAGGGCTCTGATCGCCCATGCATGCCTTCTCCCCAGGGGAGGGTGTCTCGGAGCCCGGCCAGGGAAAGCTCTCCAAGTGGGGGCAGCTTTCCTCTGAACCTCTGAGCCCTGAAACCGCCTCCACAGCTGCTGCAGGAGAGCTCCCAGCAGCTGGGGGCAAGCCTGGGGGTACGGCAGCAACCCCAACCCCAGCCCCTCTCACCCCGGGGACCGCCTGCATGCCGATCCCTGTCCCCCCCTCCCCGTTCCCCCTGCCGTTAGTCCTGCTGCTCGTTCATCTCCATGTCTGACACCAGGATGTTCTTCTCGGCCGCTTCGCTGGGGTTGGAGGTGGTGCGGCTGTAGCGGGCGCTCTCGAAGGCTCCGCGCTCGGAGCTCCTCCGCCGCTTGTACAGGAAGATGGCGATGCCCAGCAGAGCGCTCAGCGCCAGCGCCGACAGCACCACCACCGCGATGGCCGTCGTGTTCTCCGGCAGAGCTGCGGGGAGGGGAAAGTCCAGTGAAATACTGACGCTGTTCCCTCAAGTCCTTGCCCAAGCACCAGGCTGGCCCTGGGGGAGCTCCTGTTGGGGGCTCTCCTTGAGGGTGGGTAGATAGAATGGGGCAGGTAGGGACAGCGCTGGGGTGTTCTGGGGGCATCGTGCCCATGGCGGAGCTCTGGGACAGCCTCTCTGGGTCGGTCCTGATGGGTGTTCACATCTGGCAGCTGCCAGGGCTGGATCTATAGGATCCCATCTGATGTGGCACCTCCAGAAGGGCAGGGGGTCCCAGCAAAGGGCTCGCAGATGTGCTCCTCCAAGGAGGACTCACAAATGCCTGGGGATGGGATTGGCCTTAAGCTGAACCAGGGGAGGGTCAGGTTGGATCTTATGAGAAATTTCTCCTCTGGAAGAGTGGTGATGCATTGGCACAGGCTGCCAGGGAGGTGGGGGAGTCACTGACCCTGGTGGTGGTGAACTGTGGAGATATGGGGACAAAGCAGGCATGGTGGGAATGGGTTGGGGTTAGATGAGGATCTTAGAGGTCTTTTCCAACTGTTCTGATTCTACGGTTTCCCACCCAAATCCACCATTTTTATGTTGTTCACACAACCCATGCTGCAGCTCAGTCTGGCAGGACCAGTTCCAGCTCCTAGTGCTGTGCTCGGGCTGACGGTGCCACTCACCTGCCCTGGAGAAGCTGCTCTCCTCCACTGCAATGGCAACACAAAGAGATGAGCACACGACTACGGCTCCCTCCTCCTCCCCACAGATCCCACTACAATACAATTACCCCAAACATGGCCAACCCTGCCATCAGGACACAGCTCTGCCCTGCAGCACCTTGCCCAGACCCCCCCACTCTCCCCAGCACGAGGTCCCTACCTCTGGGGATCTTGCAGATGACACCCATGGTGACATTGGTGCAGGAGCCCAAGCGCCAGACTCCATTGCTGCTCTGGATCCAGTAGCAGCTGTTCTGGCTCAGCATGCTGGGCCCCGTGTCATGCTGGCCCCAGTTGGAGTAGTTCACAGCTGTGTTGTCGTGCCAAACCAAGGTGCCTCCTGGAAGCGAAAGAACTGGGTCTGGGGATGCCAGCGGGGATGCCCTGCCTTTATCCTAGTGCTGAAAGCAGGGGGAGGTGTGATGGGGTGATGGGGAGGACCCCCAAGGCCAGGGAGGACACACTTGGCACATCTAACACAGCCTGAGACATCAGCCCTCATGGTCACCGTGTGAGCCCCCCATACTGCAGCCACCACAATGGGCTCCTCTGTTCACCATAAGGCTACTGAGAATTCATGGTGTTACCCAGGAAGGGTCTTTTTGTGCCCCGTACCTTTGGGGTTGAACGTCATGCCCAGCCAGGCACCCTTGGATTGGCCCTCGTATGCCTGGAGGTGCTCCCACACGAAGACGTTCTCCATCTCATCCTGGATGGACAACACTGTGCCACCAACTGCAGAAGAAAGAGGGGTCAGGGTGAGCCCAGAGCTGGGGATGGAGCTCAGGAGCAGCAGCAATGCAGAAGACAAAGCTGAGGAACCGCTGATGGCCACGAACATGAGATACATGGGGAACCCAACACAAAGCAGCACTGAGGAGACATGATGGCTGACCAGGGCTGGACCTTGGCAACAGGGACAGGGGCTCCATTTGAAGGTATTTCTGTTGTATCCAGAGGTAACAAGGGGTCCTATCCTCTTCCATCCTCTTCCCATCCCCTCCCACAGCCTCTCCATACCTTTCTGGCACCTCCGCATTGCATCCTTCTGCCCCAGGGTGATCTCCATGTGGAAGGTGTAGCAGTGGTCCCTGAAGGGGATCCAGGATGAGTCCTCCAGCGACTTGGGGCAGCTGCCGCTGTAGCTCCACTTGTGCGTGCGGGGGGGACCTGGTGGTGGGACATGGTTGGGGGCCAGGGATTATTGGGGTACCCAATCCCATGGGTTGAAGGTCCCCAGTGGGATGTCATCTCCAACCCAATGTCACACCCACTGCTGGGGTCCACAGAGCTCCCTGGGCCATCCGCCACGCACCCGACTGGAGCTGGCAGATGCCGCCCTGCAGCTTGGTGTCACAGCCAGCCGTGCGCCAGCTCCCATCCACATCCATGTAGGCACAGCCAGCAGCCTGCTGGGGCTCCCCGTCCTGCCAGTTGGTGTAGAACAGGCTCTCCTCCGACAGCCATGAGTAGCTCCGACCTCCCTGGAGAGCCAAAGGGAGAGGCTGAGGGGCAGCTGCCACCCCTCGGGACCCCCACCCTGGGTGTCTACCCCATGTTCACACCTCATTGTTGGCCAACCCGATCCAGAGTGGAGCCCGTAGGCTGCTGACGGCCTGGGTGAGGAAAGCCTGGCTGTAGGGGTCAGGAATGGTGGCCAGGGTGGCATTGAGGGTCTCGCACAGCAGCAGGGCTTCGTGCCACCTGAGGGGCTTCTGCAGGATGCGGTAAGTGCTGTTGTGGTAAAAGAGGGTGCCGGTGGGCGAGGGGGGGTACGGCGTCTGCGCGGGGCTCAGGGATGGGTCTGGGGGAGCAAAGAGACATGGTCAGAGGATGCTCCTGCATGCCAGGGGTCACCTCCTTGTCCATCCCCCACCAAGCTGGGGGGTCCCCATGGCAGTGCCACGCAGAGGACGTGCACCTGGCTGCAGAGGGCACGTCCCCAGGGGTTGCTCAGTGACAAGGTGCCATCCTAACCTCGAGGATGCCCATCAGATGCATGTCGCTATGGAGCCCACTGGGCCAGGCTGATGTGCACGGGGTCAGCAGTTCCCCAGGAAACAACGGGGCCAGGTTCCTTACAGTCTGTCTCCTGGACATTGCCCCATGCTCCCCCAAAGATAATCCCATTGCTCCCCATTGGTGGCACTCCCACAGTGTGGGGTGCTTACAGCAGCTCCCACCTCTGCACAATAGGGCTCTGTCACTACACACCCTACCTATTTTCCGTTGGCAGATGTAGCCGTGCTTCTCCTCCACGCAGCTCCGGTCATCCCAGCGCCCCGTGAAGTGGGGGGGTGAGCCATGCCACACCACCACGCAGTTGGTCTGCAGGCCAAGCCACAGAATCAGAATGGCCCCCAGCTGTGTCCCACCACACACAACCCCCAGCCCATGGAGCCTACAAACTGCAGGACCAGATCCTTCTCTGCCCTCAAAGAGCCACCCCTGCAATCTTCAACCTTCAGCCCATCCCTGTGGTGGGACACCATGCTGAATCCTTCTCAGGGTGGTGGGTGCCCCAACCCCTCTCCATCCCAGTGCCAGGGGATGCTATGGGGCAATGGGGTCTCACCGGCTTGTCGCCAGGGCTGGAAGAGCTGCATTCCGAGGGCTCCCCAGGTGCCCAGCTGACGTGTCGCAGCGGCTCACCCTCCACCCACTGGAACTCCTTCTTGGCATCGTGGAGGCCAATCCACAGGTCGAAGGAGATGTTCAGCAGCATGGATGTGATGAAAGCTGCGAGGGATGGCGAGGTGCTGAGGGCCACCTCCAGCAGCCCTGGGGTTGGCGCTGGTGGTGGCTGGGGGGTGACGTACCCTGCTCCAGAGGGCTGGAGATGGTGGCCAGCACGGCGCCCTGGCTCTCACAGGCCTGCTTTGCCTCCGGCCACTTCACGATGTCAGCTTTGTCGTGGCCATTGAAGCTGAAACACTGCATGGGCACCGGGGGCGCAGGGTGGTCTGGGAGTGTTCCCATCCCAGAGCCATCACTCCCAGCCCCAGAACTCCAACCTCTCCTTGCCCCCAGCCCAGACCCATCCTGCCCTATTTGACCCCTGCCCATCCCCCTCACCTTGCTGAGGAACGGGACCCAGCCACGGGGACAGCCCCCACTTGCGGGAGCAGGCAGTGGTGGGATGGACGGCTTCACAGCAGTGGCATTGCTCCGCTTGCAGATGTAGGGCAGCGCCGTTGGGCATTTCTGATCCCCCCAGTCCTCTGTAGGAAGAGGTGGGGCAGGGACACCCCCTCAGCTCAGCCTGCAGCCCTCGGCCCCTCCAGAGCCCAGCACTGCAGGATGCGGCTCCTCACCTCTGCTGGCCGTCATATAGACGCACTTCTTGTCCTTGTTGATGGGACGGGGTTTGCCTGGTGCCCAGGAGACAAAGTTGAGGAGGGACCCATCAGACCACCTGGGAAAGCACAAAGCAAGGACTTGGTGAATGGTGCGAGCTGGCTGCAGTGGCACCAGTGGCATGGCCAAACTGGGACCGTGTGGCAGCTCTTCCCTCTCCTGGGTGAGGAACCAGCAGCCTTCACCCCAGCGTCTCAGAAGCACCAACCCAGATGGGTACAGCCTGAGAAAGGTGTTGAGCTGCAGTGCTCTGCAGGCTGGGGACAGCAGCACAGGGACACACAGGGATACGGGGGGCTCTGGTCCCCACAACTTACTTGAACCTGCCATCGTTCTCATAGGTGTGCAGCCCAATCCACCAGTGCTGCTCCTGACCCCTGGAGAACTGCAGGACCAGAAAGGGGACATCAGTGCCTATTCCAGGGCCCTGCACACCCCACCACCACCCACCCAAGGCACGCAGAGCCAGGCTGTCCCCATATAAGGCCATGGAAGGAGGGGATGTGATGGGGACACAGAGCAGCCCTGGAAAGCAGCATTCAGGTGGAGGCACCTCCTACCTTCTTCAGGTTCTGACCCAGGAAGTGCAGCTCGGACTCGCTGTGCACCGACACCAGCTCTGCCTGGAACCAGCTGCAGATGCGCTGTGCCTGCATCCACGTTGAGTGGTGCTCAAAGAACTTGTACTCAGCCTCTTGGTACTTCACCCACTCTTTACTGCCTGCAAGCAGGGACCCGGCATCACACTGCAGCTGGGCCACCTCCTATGTCCCAGCACCTCTTCCCCATGAAGGTCTGGCTGCTCAGCTGTTCCCTGCAGGACTCAGCATTCATCTGGGAGCCTGAGCCTGCTCTGCTCTGGGTGGACAGGAGGAACCGGCCCTGGGCAGCAACCACAATGGAGCTGAGTGATAGTTCTGCGCTAGAGCTGAGGATGCCTCGATTCCTGTCCTGGCCCCCTCCCATGAACCCACACACAAGGTCTGTCCTCCTCTGGATAATGCTGCCCATCACCAGTGCTCTGCAGTGAGCACTGGTTGCTTGTGCCCAGAGAGGACAGTGGAACCAGATGGACACACAGCCCCTAACGCACCTTGGGTTGTGATCTCCGGCTCCTTCACATCAGTTCCTGGAGAAGGAAAAGGGAAGCCATGACCTTATCTGCAATCCCCCGTGGATGCTGCTGGGGGTAGAAGTGCTCCATGGTACCTTTGGGCAGTTTGCAGATCCAGTCCAGCTGGGCTTCGCACTGCATCGGCATCCACTGCAGGGAGGCCAGGTCCAGCACTGCGCAGTTCCGGATGTCGTCGTCATCGTAGTTGCTGCGGTCAAAGTTGTGGTAGAAGAACTGGGGGCCGAGACAGATAGGAAGGGTTGGGGCTCCCGGGCTGGACTTCCACCCCAAATACACCCCCGAATCCTCCAGTAAAAGCTGCCTGCAGTGCTGCTGCTCCCCGGCTCAGCTCTGCATGCGGTGCTCAGTGCCTCACTGCTGGACTCACCCCCAACCCATCGCTCCACCGCCAGCTCCGGTCCCCTGCAGGGTCGCGCCGGTTGAGGCCAATCCAGAACCAGTGCTGCTCGTGGATCTCTGGCTCTGACTCCCTATGGGAAAAGATCAGAACACAGCCAGCCTCCAACCTGAAGGCTTTCTTACTTGCACTTTCACAGCCAGCCCCTCACCCAAAAATCTTGTTGAGGGTGTTAGCCACAAAGTGCTCCTCCTCGTAGCTGCCCAGGCTGAGCAGCTGGGCTCCCAGCTCCCGGCAGAACTCCTGTGCTGCGATCCATGTCTTCTTCTCTTGCAGCTTGTCAAAGTTAAACACCTGGGGATGAAGGAAGGCTGGGGGCTCAGCCCTGGGATCCCACTCGGATACCCCTAACTTGGGCAGGGGGAGGAAGCAGAGCATCGTCTCTACCCTACAAGCAGTAGCATCCCAACTTCCAGCCCAAGTGCTGTGTCCAGGATGCATTTTGCATGCACCAATGTACTCCCATAGGATGGGGGCACAGCTGGGGTTCACTGCAGCCCAGTACCCCGTACCTTGTAGCAGTGCCGTAGCTTGGGGTCCGCACTCCATCCCAGCGGGCAGGTCCCAGTGAGGCTGGGTGTAGGGTAGGCGCTGGGCAGCTCGGGGTTCACTGGCGTGCCCAGGTTCTGCCGGCAGATGTACTTGGCCTTGAAAGTGCTGCAGTTCTTCACCTCCCACAGCCCCATGGAGCTGCCGGTGGCCAGGGCCACGCAGCCACCCTTATTGTAACCTGCAGCCAGCCTCAGGGTCAGGCTGTGGCTGCGCCGATCCCCTCCCTGGGTAGAACTGGTGGGGATGGGGACATCCCGTCCCACCCGCTGCCATCCCCTTACCGGGCTGGTCGCGGTTCCAGTGGGTGTACATCACCTCATCGCCGCTCAGCCAGCGGAACGCGCCCGTCTCGTTGATGTCCTGCAGGGCTGTCCAGAAGTACTCTCCATCCCATCCATAGATGAGGCTGCTGACATACGCCTGCTCAAACCTGGAGGGCAGATAGATGCTGTGAGCTGAGCCCACCTTGCCTTGATCTCATCCCAAGCAATGGTTCAAACCCCATCCCCGTGCTGCTCATTTTGAGGGCGCAGTGCTGACCTGTTGGTGATGGTGACCAGCGTGGAGCCGTAGTCGGAGCACATCTTGCGGGCATCACTGTAGGTGACGCGGTCCTCACCCAGCCAGAAGCAGGAGGGGCTGTGCCACTTCCAGCCCTAGGGACACGAGACAGTAGAAGTTGGTAGAAGTTGGAATGGACCTCTACAGAGATCCCCTCAAGTCTTTTCTCCTCTCCAAACTCTCTGGGGCTCTCAACTGGTCCCCATCAGGAGGTGCTCCAGGCCCCCACTATCTCTGCAGCCCTCCACTGGGCTCTCTCCAGCAGTTCCCTGTCTGCCTTGAACCGGGGAGCCCAGCACTGGATGCAGTGCTCCAGATGTGGCCTCCCCAGGTCAGAGCAGAGGGGAGGAGAACTTTCCTCTCCCTGCTGGCCACACTGTGCAGTGCACCCTGGGGTCCGATTGCCTTCTTGGCCATGAGGGTACATTGATGGCTCATGGACAACTGTTGATCAACCAAGACATCACCGGCCTTCTTGGCCACCAGATCACACCAGATCATGATCAGCTGTTGGCCATCAGGATCCCCAGGTCCTTCTGCATTGAGCTCCTTTTCAGCAGCTCAGCCCCCAGCCTGTACTGGTGCATGTGGTTATTCCTCCCCAGGTGTAGGACTCTATATATGCCTCTGTAGAACCTCATAAGGTTCCTCTCAGCCCAACTCTCCAGCTGACCCCACGCCAAAACTGTCCCAGCCACAGGGGCTGAGCCCCTGCGGTGGGGTGAGGACACGGGACAGGAGCCACGTCCCCTGCTGCCACCTCCTGCTTTTCCTGGGAGGTCTCTGACCCCCAGCCGACCCAGCATGACGGAGCTCTAGCAATCCTGCGATCCCAAAGGACAGGGCTGCAAGGAAAACAAATAGCCAGGCAGCTTCAAAGCAGCAGATATCATTCTCCCTGCCAGAATCCAGCTCTGCCGGGGAGCGGGGAGGGGAGCATTATCCTCCTCTTGTGTTGTGGGGCTGAACAGAGAGCAAGTCCCACTGCAGCCTGCTTTAATCACCCGCCTGTTGATGTTGGAGCCCATCCGGAGTTGGATACACAACAGTGCCTGTCTGCTGCCAGAACAGAGAGCGGGCAGCAGCAGAGGGAAGGATACACACGTGATGGGATGTCAAAGGGTGGGAAGGGCTAAGAGGGGTCAGCCCCCAACTAGAGACCCTCCTGGCACTGGCACTGACCCTGGCCCAGCGTGCCATCTTGCCCAACTGCCACACTGTCCCGAAACTCTCGCAGAGCCAAGCATCTGTCTGAGTTTGCTGGAATGGAGAGAAGGTCTGGGTGAAGCTGCCTGTGCAGCCAAGCAGCTTCTTTTGCCAAGATGGGGAAACTGAGGCAGGGGACAGGTGGCCAAGATCCTGGAGTGCCACGGTCCTGGTGGGAATGCACCAACTCAGTGGCTGTATCCAGAATGGGGTGAAAATGATCAGTGGCACTGCACTAGGCTCCCCATCCCATCCCACCCCATCCTATGTCCATCCCATCCCCATCCCACTGGGCTGCTGCATGGAGTAGCTTTGCTGCAGCATTTTGGTACATCAAGATTCAACGTAAGCAAGTAGGGTAAAAAAAATGAAATTCTGTGCTGGAAACTCAAGTCAGAGCAAAGGGGAGGATCTTGGATGATGAAAGCATGAATTTTGTCCCAATTTCTTCTTGTGGCCTCATGCAACTGCAGAAGCCCAGGACTCTGAAGTCTCCTGGGCACAGACCTGCAGCTCTAGGATTGCCAAGGGGACCGTCAAGGCTGCACTTTGCAAATCCATCCTACATCTTCTGGGCACTGAGGGATTGCCCAAGAGACTGCACCCCTTTGGCACGGGGCTCCCATGCCTGCTCCATATCCCCCTCACCTTTCTGCACCCGTGGTCATCTTCCTCTTTCTCCTGGCTCACCCGGCCAGGCTTCTTGCAGATGGAGGGCAGGCTCTGGTTGCACGGGCTGTCATTCCATCTCCCTTCCTGGAAAGGGTGGAGAAGTGCAGGACTGAGCCCAGCTCACAGCCCTGGGGAATTTCCCAGCCTGTACGCCACTGATTTCCTTCCCTGCATCATCCCCCATGGATGCACTGGATCCCTCCCCTCCCAGCAGCTGGGATGAGCCAGGTTCAACCCAAGCAGGAGATACTCCCCCAGGCCCCTCCTCCCTCACCACAAGGATGCCATAGGGGTAAAGGATGCGTTTCCTGCCCTGTGCTCTCACCGGTCCCCAGATGGTGACGCAGTCCTCCAGGCTGTCACGGAAATTGTTGGGCTCAAAGGGGTGCCAATAGGTGAACCTCACAGGCGTCCCGTCTGACCACTCGAAGTTCATCTGCAGCTTGAGATCATTTAGACCAATCCAGAGCTCTTCCACGTCTGCCAAAACAGGAGGCTCAGAGCCAGGAGGCAGAATGCGCTCTGCCTGGCTGCAATCTTGCAGAAACCCTCCACCAAAAGGCTGCAAAACTCCTCTCCAACCCCCACTCTGCATGGGAGCTGCAGGGCTCAGCACCATGCAGCAGGCAGGACAGGGATGCTCTCTCCCCACAGAGGGGCAAACAGAACGAAATCTGCCTACTTCTTGACGTTTTCATCCTATTTCTGCATTAACCAAATGCAATTAGTGATATTTTCAGACGGGTCTACGCTATTTTCTCCCCACTGTGATGCCCTCTGTGTCATGGCACGATGCATCACACTGAGCACAAAGGCTCACAGGCTCCAAATTTCGCTCTCCCAAATAATCCCACAACACCAAAACCCACATGATCTGACTCTGCACAAAAGTAAACATGAACAGGATGCCACTATTTCCCCAAACACGCCCCGCACCCATAGGCTGGATGGGCTCCCCTCACCTTGCTTGACCTGCTTGGTGACAAACTCCAGCTCGGAGAGTGTGTGGATGCTGACCAGGTCCCCTCCACTCCTCAGGCAGGTCTTCTTTGCATCCTGCCAACTCTTCTTCTCTCCCACCAGGCGATAGCAGTTGGATTGGAAGGACTGCCAGCTGGGCTCACAGTCCACTTTCACCTCTGACCACGAATCTGGTAGGGAAAAGCAACAGAGGGCTCCCACTCTGCTCCCCCAGCCTCTCCTCTGCAGGGGACTGTGGTCCCATGGGGATGCTCAGAGAGTGTTTTGTGCTTGGGACAAGAGCCCAAGGCATGGGACAGCTATGGGCAAAGCCTTGTACGCAACGGCAAGGTGCAAACAAAGGCAAGGTGCAAGCAGTGGTAACTTTAGAGCTCCAGGAACAAAATAAAATCCCTTCTGTTTGCACACCATCAATGCAACAGCAGAGCACAGATATCTGGGAAAGCACCAGGGATCTCCCATTTCTCCTGCTGCCTCTCCTGATGTCCAACCTTTGAGCATACTGAGCACTGAGGTGGTACTGCTTTGCAATTTTCCAAATCAATGCCCACCCTGGGACACCCTGATCACCTCCATGAGCTGCCAGTTGGGACCAAAGCTGGGGACTGGCAGGGAAGTAGGGATCCCACCTGCATCCACACCCTGGGGTTGCTCAGCCCCCACTTACCCGTCAGGAAGGGGTCAGTGGTGGCATTGGGTTTCTTCTTGCAGACGTAGGGGAGGGCGATGCCGCAGTCACGGTTCTGCCACCCCCCAGACGACTCAGTGCGAATCACACCACAGTTCTCCTCGCTGGGGTTGTCGGGCTGGTCTGGAAATGGGGGTGAAGGGGGGGGGGGACATGCTGCTGGGAGCTCACAGGGCAGGACTGGCAGGGCACAGCTCTCCCTGCCCGAACACCAGCAGAGATGGATTGATTTTGTGGCACACTAGGGATTATTTGTTGTGCCTCGATGCACAAGGACCTGGAGCATCAGCATGAACTAGAAATGCCAGGTAGCAGTCAGTGGTTGTCCCCAGACCTCCTCCATGGAGGGAAGGTTCACCTCCATTTATCCCCATGAGTGCCTTGGGGTGATGGCACCAGGCACAACTGGAGCATCCCCTGCAACGGGTCCTTCTGCCCTGTGAGCTAAGGGTTAGAGATGGAAGTGGGCAAATAATGCCACCAGTGTCCTCCACACCAGGCCATCGAGCTGCCCATTGCAGGTATTCAACAGCCCTTGAAACAAGGATGCTCAGCTCAGGGCACCTTGGCAGCCCAGGCCACCTCTCCTGCCACCTGCCCAGAGCCACATCCTCTGCTCACCCTGTCCCCCCACACAGCCCCCAGCTCACCGCTCTCCCAGTTGAGATACTTGAGTGGCGAGTTGTCAGACCACTGCCAGCCCCCATTGATGTCCAGGTCATTGAGCCCAATCCACAGTGTGGAGCTGTATCCAGTCAGCAGCCCTGGGGCCAAGACAGAGAGAGGGACATCAGCCCCCCAGCTCCAGCTCCACACACAACCCCAGCCCAAAAACCAAGCCCACCCCAACCAGGACAGAGAGCACAACCTGGGACCAGTTGCCCCTGGTGTCACCAGCTCTGCCCTAGGTGGCAGAGCCACCGTGCCTCACCATTGATGTAGGTCTGCTCGTGGATCTCGGTGATGCTAAGCAGGTTGGCTCCTTGCTGCTCGCAGCTGTTCCAAGCCTCCCGCCAGGACAGCGTGGACTGGAAGTTGAACTGGTAACAGCTGTTGGTGAGATGGTCCTTGTCCCAAAAGGTCTCACAGTCATTGCCTATGGGGACAAGTAGTTGGCACCCAGCACATCCCACCCCAGCTTCAAGAAAAACCAAGCTAAACCAATATCCCACCAAAGCTGGGTGCTGAGCAGCCATCAGGATGCTCCTTCATCTCATTGGGACTGGATAAGCCACCCACACTTACTCTTTATGGGACAGAAGCCCCATCGCTCATCCTTGCCGTAGTCCTGCGTGGTGGCACACCAGAGATGGCCGTCCTCCCGCCCTGTGCTCGTGCACTCGTGGAACCATTGGTTGTCATACTTGAAGGGGATGGTGCAGGGCTTCCCGTGTGAGTTGCCCTGGATGGTGTAGATCTCTGCAGGAGAAGAGGGTCCCCCCATGAGGCTGCAGCCAGGGGGAGTTGAGGATGAGGGTTCTCCTGACTGGGGGACCAAGGGGTGCCTGGATGTCCTGGCTTTGGCTGGGGTAGTTAATTTTCTCCCTACGAGCTGTGTTCTGGATTTAGGATGAGAATAGTGTTGATAACACTGTAATGTTTTACTTGTTGCTGAGCAGTGCTTATACTGAGTCAAGGACGACTCAGCTCCTCACACTGCCCCACCAGGGGGGAGCTGGGAGGGCACAGAACCAGAAGGACAGCTGACCCACACTGGCCACAGGGACATCCCAGACCATACGATGTCATGTGGAATGATAAAACTGGAGGAGTTGGCTGTGGGGGCTGTGGGAACTGGCTGAGCATCAGCTGGCTGGTCGTGAGCAATTGCCTTGCGCATTGCTTGCTTTGTTTATTCTTTTGGCTACTGTTGATTTTTTTCTTTTTCTTTCCCTATTTTTTCTTCCTTACTAAGCTGCCCTTATCTCGACCCACAAGTTCTTATTTTCTTTATCTTTTCTCCCCCATTCCACTGCAGGGTTGGGGCAAAGAACTGCATGGTGTTTAGCTTGGGACTGCTTTTGCTTAGGGGCTAACACTGCTGCTAATGGCTCCTGGGTGTCTGCAAGGCATCAAGGCAATGGGGACAGAGAGAATCACAGAATCATTAAGGTTGGAAAAGATCTCTAAGCCCAACCACCAACCCACCCCCACCATGCCCACTAAACCATGTTCTTTCAGTGCCACTCCAGCGACAGCGACTGCACCACTGTGCTGATACAGAACCACTGAATTATTCAGATTGGCAAAGAACACTAACAGAAGGGAAGTCCCATTTGGAATACTGCATCCAATTCCGGGGTCCGATCTGGAGGGGGGCAACCAACCCACAGCAAGGGGTAAGACCTGTGGGGGCCTTGTGTCCCCTCCAACCCAACCATGCTGCGATGCTATGAAGCACCAAGGGACGCAGATGGTGAGCCCAGCAAGTGGGCCTTACCAGAATAGGGCACGGAGCACAGATCCTCCTCAGTTCCATATGTCCTCCACTGTGAGCTGCGTGCCTGGTCACCCCTATCCAGCGAGGTGTTGGCTGGTCGGGCCCCGAGGTGCTGTGAGAGCTGCTCCCCGAGACCACGGCAGCTCCAGCGCATGTTGACAGACTCGCGGTCGCACTCGTAGGTGGCCAAGGGGTGCAGGCCAGCCGTGGCATTGCCCCCGTGCCACGACACCCCCAGGCATTGCATGGCCCCCACGTTGAAGAGGCGGTTGCGTGAGACCCATTTCCACTGTTGGGCCGGGGAGCTGGCGTTGCAGCCCTTGGCGAGCCGCACCAGCGAGTCCTTCGTCTCCAGGCAGCCCTGTGCACCCACGTTGTAGATGAGGAAGACTTTGGAGTCTGGGTTGCAAGAGGGGAAGAAGCATGGGGAAAGAAAGGGTTAAAGTGCTGCCAGGGGTTGGCCTGGCATCTTAGAATCATAGAACCACTGAGGTTGGAAAAGACCTCCAAGGTCATCCAAGTCCAACCACCCACCTATCACCGATATTTCCCACTGCACCATGTCCCCCAGTACAACATCTGAACTTTTCCTGAACACCTCCAGGGGCGGTGACTCCACCTCATTGAGCTGGCCAACCCTCTGTTAACCTGGCCAACCCTACTGTGAGCTGGCCAACCCTCCCTTATCATAGAATGACAGAATCCCAAGGTGGGAAATGATCCAAGATCATCCAAATCCAAATCCAACCATCCGCCTATCACCAATATTTCCCACTATGCCATGTCCCTCAGTACAACATCTGAATGTTTCTTGAACATCTCCAGGGATGGTTTCTCCATCTCCCTGAGCTGGCCAACCTTACTTTGAGGTGGCCAACCCTTCCTTATCATAGAATCATCAAGGCTGGAAAAGACCTCCAGGATCATCCAGTCCAACCATCCAGCCATCATCGATAGACCATGTCTCAAAGTAAAACATCTAAACATTTTCTGAACACCTCTAGGGTCAATCAGTGACTCCACCTCACTGAGTTGGCCAACCCCCCCTTGAGCTGGCCAACCCCTCCTCACCATAGAATCATAGAATCACCAAGGTTGGAAAAGACCTCCAAGATCATCCAGTCCAACTGTCCACCAACCACCAGTATTTCCCCACTTCACCATGTCCCTCAGTACAACATCTGAACACTTCTTGAACACCTCCAGGGACGGTGACTCCGCCACCTCCCTGGTCAGCCCATGCCAGCATCTGACCACACTCTCAGAGAAGTATTTCCTAATGTCCAACCTGGTGCAATTTGAGGCCACTCCCAGACATTCACTGGGAGCTTCCAAAACCCCAACATCCTCCATGCCCACACCACACAGCTGCTGCCCATGCTCACAGCTCCCAGTTCCACAGCATTTTTCCAACCCCCCACTGCCAAAGTGCATCGCTGAGGGCTTCATTCCCTCTCACCCCCAAAGCTGCAGAAACCAGTAAAACCAGCAGAGCTCTGCAGTGGGATACAGCCCCCTGGGCCACCATGCTTCACCCAATGACCCAGTGAAAAGCAGCGTGTCAAGAAAACAACTTTTGCTTTTTTTCCTTTTTTTTTTTTTTTTTTTTAATTTTAAATCATCCCATTTCTTCCACCACAGACAGACATCACGAGCAGTCAGCCTGCTCACGGGCCTGGCTATATTTAGCTTTGGTTTGCTTTGGTTTTTTGCCATTGTACGAATTTTTGGTCTGAAAAGGTTCTCATTTCCGATTCATCCCAACCTTCCCCCTGCCTTGGCTGTGTTGTTCCAGGCCACCAATCCTACTTGTTTCCAGCAAGGAAAAAAGAAATAGAGAAAGGAGGAGAAAGCAACCAGAGGGTTTTGGTTGGCTCTACAAAAGAGTTCTGTGCACCTCGAGTGGCTCCAAAAAAACAGTGATGGAAGGGCTTCATTCCCCAGTGGGGATGGCACCAGGGACGACCTCAAATAACGATGGGTGAGAAGGGGCGTGGGCTCAGCGCGTGCAGTGCTGGAAGGCAGGGATTGGAAGAAGAGACTTTGAGTTTCTCAGAGACATTTTTCAAATTCCAACAAGTTTCAAACTAAGCAAAACCCTCTCGGAGCAGGACTGCAGGCTGTCCTTGCAGCTCTTTGCCAGGAGCTGAGCAGCAGCGCTTTGGGGCTGGAAAAACCCTCTCCATCACGAGCACAGTGAGGGTCAGCACCAGCACAGCCCTCCTGCTTCTGTGTCAGCTGAACACTGACATACTGCCTTTGGGAAAGTAAAGGCAAAAAATCAACAGCACGAGGAAAAAAGCCTGGGGTCAGCCTGAGGAGCGGGCGATGGAGTGTTCTGTGCCCCACTGCTGCCCACAGTGCTGGATTGGTGCCCGCTGGGGCCGGCCCCACAGCACTGTGTGGGCTCAAAGGAAGCTGCCTGGACTCCAGGGACAGTCCTGGGGTCAGAAAGGCACAACACATCACCATCCTCTAAAAAAAGGACAGCTGGATCTTGGAAATTATAGCTTAAGAGTTTGGGGCTCGCAGGATAAAGAAGGAATGGAAAGTCACCTGCTGGGCTTTCTGGGTTGGAACACCATAGTGTGACCCATTGGGAGCTCCTGAGAGGAGCTGCAGAGGTACGCTGTGCTCAGGAGCATTAAGCACACACTGAAAGCCCACAAAACTTAGCAGGAATGTGGCATTTTTGGATGCGCTCTGCTGTGCTGCACACACATGGAGCAGAGGTGCATGGTCACACCCCTGCTCCCAACCCATTATCCCGTGGGATAAAGCCAGTCCTGGCAGGATCCAGCACTGGTGGAACAATGCTCTCAGGGTAAACCCTGATCTGCTCAACATGGCAGCAAAACTTGGGCAGAACTGAAGATTTATGCAGAGCACAACTTCCACCCTCTGCTCTTATATCATCATTCAATGCAGAAACTACAGAGACATAACCTCTTCTGAGTCGATGCACAGAGCTCTGGAAACGCCAGCACTGCCCTCCAGTGATGGTACAGCTATGGGTCACTCCTTCCAGTGATGCTCCTTACATTTTTGCACCATTTCTGTGCTCCAAACAGTGCTGGTAGAGCTTCCCAACTGCTCTGCACTGCTGGAAAGCCAACCACAGCAAACACCACAGACCCAGGGAGGTGCTGCCCTCCAGCAAATGGGGGAAGCAAACTGGGAACTGCACCTACGTGATGCTCTGTAATGCTCTGTGATGCTCTGCCTGATGCCAAAGCAAACTCAAAATCCAGCCATGAAGGGTCAGATGCCACCTCTGCTCCCCATATCCTGCATCCTTCCAAGGGGACAGCCCTGAGCTCTGCACTGCTGTGCCTCACCATAGCAGTTCATCGGTTTCATTTTGTTTTCAAAGCAAGATGTTAGCAGTCAGAAAGCCAGAACTAAAAGGAACTCAGCTCAGCCCTTCCCACAGCAGCTTTGCCACCGCACAGCAAATAAAGAAAGCATCACTACCTGCAATTCTGGGGAACGTGGGCAGCACGTGGGATGAGAGGCAATGGAAGAGGTTGATGATGGATGCTGGTTACATGGGAGCACACAGGGCCCCTCAAAGACTCACAGGGCTGCAGACCCCATGCAAAGGAAGCAAAACTGCTAACAAACTCCTTCGTTATCTTCACAGTGCAAGAGGGAGTGGAGCAGTGATGCAGAGCATCACCCTGAGACCACACAGCAAAGCTGGAGGAGAGGTGGAAGCAGCAGCCCATCCACAATAAAATCCACGGGGAGGTACCCAGCTCAGGAGGAAGGTAAGCACCAGAGAAGTGAAAACCCTGCAATAAAACCTAGAGGAAAATGGGAACCCCACATTGTTCTCGTTGGATACCAGAGAGGTTTGTCCAACAGTGAGAGCTCCATGTGCACAGCCCTGCATGCACACAGGTGGGGATGGAACCATGGGCGTGGGGAGACACCTGGCCCCAAATCCATCCATCTTCAGTGATGTGGGTTTGGGTTAGGTGGGAACCTCCCTTCCTTAGAAAAATGGTCTCACAAAAACCCAGCGCTGTCACCCCCCCTTTGGCACTCCCAGCAGTTTGCCCAGATGAGGCCGCATCCATCCCCAACGTTTTGCCATGGAGAAGAGCCAAAGCATGGTTGTAACGAGCAAGTTTTGGCCAGAGAGAGCCCACAGAAGGAGCTGTCCAAGGGTGAAACCCAGAGCCAGCATTCAGATCAGCACAGAGCTGGTGAGTGCCTCCTGGCTCATGGAAAAGCTGATATCTGTGGGTGGGGGCCGGCTGGGATGAGCTCCTTACTTGGCTGTGACCAAAGAGGGCTATCAGCACCCTGCTCCTTTTCCAAAGCCTCAGAGCGATGTTGGATCAGGTCCACATCCCACATCTCAGCTCCCCGCGGGCGGTCAGCCCGTTCTCCTCGTCTGGGATGCAGACAAATAAACGTCCAGCTGTTTTCCATGGGGGATGCTGTCTGTGGGCAGGGCAAGCAGCTCACCCTGCTGTGGAAGGGGACGAGGGAATAAATCCCAGCACTGCACCCAGCACTTGAACTTCTCCTCCTCCCCCCGCCCTGCTCCAGCCTCCAGCAGTGGGATGGGGCAAGGACAGCCCCAGCACATATCCCCATAATGGGGTCTAGCTGAAAACCATGAACATTTTCAGCACTACTAACAGCATAAAGACACACAGATTATTCCTTCCATGCTTCTCCAGCACTGTTCCTCATATCTTTCTGTTTTACATGAAAAATCCCGTTAACGTCCCCATTGTGGCAGCACGAGGAGCAATGCAGCACTGAGCTCTGGGAGGGGATGTGAGGAGCCTGAAAAGTGCCCTCTGTAAGCACCCAAACTGCCCCTCCTGAGCTCAACAGTTCACTCAAGAAGCTGCCAGTCATCCCACTCATCATTTACTAACCCTTAATTAATTAAAGATGGGTCCTTTAAGAATGAGAGCATCTGTGTGGGTCTCTTATGGGCTCCGAGCAATCTTAAGAATGAGAAAAATGCAGATGCTCCACGGGCTCCACACAGCTCATATTAATTAAAATCTTGCTCCTCGGCAGCAGCGGGGCTGGGATGGATTGCTGGGACAGCCCTGGGGGCCACGTGGGCTGCTCCCGTCTCACCATCCCATAAACGTCGGTCGCACGCGGTAACCCCGGGGCCAGCAGCACTTGGAACCGTACAATCACTGAGGTTGGGAAAGAGCACTGCTTGGTGGGGCCCTGGAGACTCAGGTTGGATGTTTGGTAGAAATTCTTTACCCGGAGGCGATGAGGGCCCAGCGCTGCCCAAAGAGCTGCGGGTGCCCCATCCCTGGAGGTACCCGAGGCTGTGGATGTGCAGCCCGATCCCACCTCCCTGCTCCTGCACAGTCCCAGTTACCACTCCTCAGAGCTGCGTTTGCTGTGCCAAAAGCAAAGAGGAAAACGGGGAGGACTCCATGCGCTGCCTGCTGTGTTTATTTTAAAGGCTGGAAATTCTTCCCCAGGTCCCTTCTGCCCTCTTCCCTCTCCACAAAGCCCCACGGCAGCCCCGGCCCACGGCTCCACGCAGGGGAACGGTTTGGAGAGTTGGAGAACTTTTCCCAAAGTTCTGTTTTTTCAGCCCATCCTGGTGTGATGGGGAGAGAATTGATGCCATCAGCCCGACCCGGCCCTGAAATCCCCCCATCCCCCCAACCAGGGACGTGGAGGCTGAGAGCATCCTTCCCAAAAGCACTTGCTTAAAGGGAAATATGGGATTCATCCCAAAATCCAAGCAGGGATCGCTCCCCAGCTGCAAACTCAGCTCAGCGCTGGGGACGCGGTGTCTGCCTGGATGGAGCTGCGTGTGTTGGCAGCACCTGGGATGTGGCACTGCTGTCACTGCTGTCCCCATCCCAGCTGCCTGGCCTAGTGGTTGGCTACCTTACCCATGGCAGGGGGGTGAAACTAGACGGTCTTCGAGGTCCTTTTTGACCCAGAATCATAGAATGGCCTATGATTCTCTGGGGAGACGCAGAGAAACAGGGAATAGTGTGGGGGGGAGGGGGGGAAATGAAGGAGCATTGGGAGACCCCAGGAAAAAGGAGCAGGGAGGCAGGGGTGCAAAAGGCTGAATGTTCCTGCAGGCTCTGCGGGGCTCCCTGGAGGACTGGGAAATGCTGTTAAATCCCATCGCCTATGGAATAAATCACAGAATCATAGGATGGCCTGGGTTGAAAAGGACCACAATGCTCATCCAGTTCCAACCCCCTGCTATGTGCAGGGTCGCCAACCAGCAGACCAGGCTGCCCAGAGCCACATCCAGCCTGGCCTTGAATGCCTGCAGGGATGGGGCATCCACAGCCTCCTTGGGCAACCTGTTCAGTGCGTCATCACCCTCTGAGTGAAAACTTCCTCCTAAAATCCAACCTAAACCTCCCCCGTCTCAGTTTAAAACCATTCCCCTTTGTCCTATCACCATCCACCCTCATAAACAGCCATTCCCCCTCCTGTTTATGTGCTCCCTTCAAGTATTGGAAGGCCACAATAAGGTCCCCCTGGAGCCAAAATATCATTAGGAATGGTGCTTGCAGCCGTGCAGCAGCGGAACCTGGGCTGGGGGAGCTGAAAGCAGCCTTGTTCCCCCCCCCGCTCCCACCTCGGCGGCTCCCACCGACCGCAGGGACAGAGCTGCCTCTGTGCTCCGCGTCGTGCAGGAGAGGGGAACGCGCCAGCCCTGGATCCGACAGCGGCACCGCCGCCAGCATCGGCCCCGACGGGCAGCGCAGCCCTGCTGGAATCCACAGACCCCCATAGTGCTGCGGAGAGGAGCGCACGACTTCGGGACAAGTTTTATGGGGGCAAGAAGAGGCTGAACGGGAATTCAAGTGGGGAAAGTTCATCCGAGAGCGTCTCCACGGGGCAGCGCACCCAGGATGGACGTTCCGTCTCTGTTAGGATTCCCCCATCGTACTCCCCCATCGCTTCGTCCTTCCCCTGAGCTGCGCCTACGCTGCCGGGCTGCACCATAAAGCGACCCAAAGCCCCGGCGGGCAGCGGCTCCCAGCGCGGCTATGGGGAAACGCCACGGGGCGAGGGGGGGAGCGGGGCCGGGCGGCAGCACCTCCCCTGCTGCCATTTCCAAATCTGCTTTGGATTTGCTAAGCCGACGCTAATAAAACAGGGCCGAGGGCTCACGTTTGTTACCGCTGGGGCAGAAATAACGAATTTTGATTATTATTATTATTATTATTTAATTTCGGGAAAGTAAAAAAAAGGCAAATTAATCCAAGGAGCAATGAAATGTTTGCTCTTCTACCGGACTATCCTGTGGTAAAAAGCGTCTGAAACCGCTGCTCCGGGCCCTCGGCTATCTGTGCACATGGTGACCTCCGAGGGCTCAACCCCCCCCAGCCGCCACCGCCTTCACAACGAAAGTGGGGAGAAAAGAGAACTGTGGGGCCCCCCGACGGGCCCCGATCCCGCGGGTACCCCCCTATAGGATTAACGCGCTGTGGGGGGCGGCAGGATGAGGAACGAAGGGACCTCGAAGCCCTTCAGCCCCTCCGGGACACCCCGGGGCTGCGGGGCGTTGGAAGCCGCGGCCGCCCCCCCCCCTCCCGGTGCCGCCCCCCCCGGAGATGCGGCAGCGTTTCCGCCCGGCTCGCCAGGAGCTGCGTGGCCGTACGGAGCGGGGAGCTCAATTCCGAAGGAAGAAAAAGCCTAAAAAAACGGAGCTGGAAGAAAAAGCGGCGGCGTGGGCCAAAAAAACAAAACAAAACAACAAACACAAAACCCCCCCAAAACCACAACCAAACAGCCAAAAAAAAAAAAAAAAGAAAAAAAAAAGAGGAAAATAAAAAGGGGGAAAAAAAAAACAAAACGCGGAGGGACGAAAGGAGACCGCGGGGAGATGGAGTAAAACAAACGGCGCTCAACGCGACTCGAAGCCGGGAGGAGGAAACAAACCGCAGCGAAGCGATCCGCGCCCGGGGCGAAGCGGCTCCCACCCTCCCCGCTGTTCGCGGTCCCCCCGCGGTCCCACCTGGGTGCGGGGCGCCGAGCACCGGGCGCAGGGCGAGCAGCAGCCGCAGGGCGAGCAGCAGCAGCAGCCGCGGGCACAGCGGGCAGCGGAGGGCGGCGCGGAGGGGCCGCGGCCCCGCGGGGCTCCCCATGCCCCGCTCCGCTCCGCCGCGCTCGGGGCCTCGCTGCTCCCTCCTCGCCGGGGCCGGGAGGGGTTGGGGGGGGGGGTTGGGGAGGGGGGGGGATGGCGGAGGGGCGGGAGGGAGATGGGGGAAGAGGAGGGGGAAGAGGAGGAGAAGGAGGAGGAGGGGGTGGGACGGCGAAAAGGAGGAGGAAAGAAAAGAAAAGGAAAAAAAAAAAGTTAAAAAAATAAACTCGAAGGGTGTGCGGAGAGCCAGGGGCGGCCTCAGACACTGCGTCAGCGGCAGCCGCGCTGCCCTCGCCGTGGGCCGGGCCCGGAGAGCTCGAAAGGGGAGGTGGGGGGAGGGTTGGGGTAGGGGGGCTGCGCGGTGGGGGCTGCTCTGCCCGCCTCCCCCCCCCCAACCCCGCGGCTCCGGCAGTGCGGGCGGATGCGCTCCGCTCCGCGCCGCTCTGCCCGACAGCGGTGCTGACAGAGCTGGCACCGATCCCCCCCATCCACTGGGGGGTGGGTCTGGCTGGGTGATTTCTGAGCTGTTTTTCAAACTTATCTGTCTATATGAAACACTTCCCTCCATCCGGTGCTGCACAACCCCCAAAAGCCACGCGAAGAGCCGGGAAGGACGCGCTGCCGTTGGGAAGCCCAGCTTTGCTTTTAGCTCCGGTTCTCCCATCGCCGGTGGTCTCCCTGGGCGCCCCAGGGCTCCTGCATGGATGGCTTCGTGCAGAAAACGCTGGAAATCGGCGTATTTCCCTGCCTTGTAGGGCTGCGTGTTTCCATCTGAGCTCTGCTCAAAGCCTGTTCAGGTGTTTGGGGTTAAAATCATTAAACACCATCAACAACAACCACAGGGAGCTGCTCGGCCGAGGGAGAGACGCTGTGCTGAGGCACACGGGGGCACCCCGAGGAGATGTAACCCCATATGAAGTCCAGGGAAGACGATGAGTGCGGCACTGCTTGCAGGATGAAGCCCTGAAATGGTGCGGTGCGGGGGATGCTGCTGGGCTGCCACGTTTGGTTTGGCAGCTCTCGCAAAAATAAAGGAATCCGTTGTTTCCCAGCAAAGCAGGAAGGACCTGCAGAGTGGGGCCGGGGTGGGCTTTGGGGATGCAAACCCTCCAGGGGGGGCCCAATTAAGCGCATCAGCATCTGGGCTGTTGGGCTGTTGGAGCGGCAGATTAGTTTCTAATTGAAGCAGCTCTGCTCTGCTCTGCTCCGGGGGCTGCTCACAACAGCCCGGGGAGAGGAATGGATCCACACAGGGTCAGGGTTGGTCCCGTCCCAAAGCCTTGGGGTGGGGTGGTGTCACCACTCGAGGTGCCATCAGTGGGACACGGCGGAGCTCTGAGCCCCGCAGATGGGTGGGGGGACCCGACAGACCCAGCGGCGCTTTGCCAGGAGGTGAATCCCACCAGCAGGAGGGGCACAGCGCAGCCGGATGGCCGTGGATGGCGCAGAGCATCACCGCCTCTCGGCCTCCTTCAACCCATCTCTTGCAGCATGCCGTGTGCTGTTAGAAGATAATTAGCACTTCCTAATAATGAATCCCCCCCCGGTTGAGGCCAACAGCTCCTCGCTTACTCCTCTCCTAATCCGGTTTAGTACCGGTTGAATTGCTACTCGTCGGAGCAGACCTGGAGGAAATGCCTTTTTCCCTCCCCCTGGGGCACTTCCAAGCTGTCTGACCCCGCTGGCCCCAACGAGCTGCTGCGGCCGCGTGCGGGGACTGCTCTGGGGAGGGCTTTTTGCACCGAGTGAGGGCCGGGAGTCGCGGGTTCGTCCCAGCTGAGTCAGCAGTGGGAGATTCCAGGCTGCGGATGGAGCATCCCCGCCTGTCTGCTGTTTGGGTAAACGAAATAAACACCGCTTTTCGAGATGGTCGCAGCGGAGGGGGTGTGATGGGGGCACTGCGCTCGAGTGAAAATCAGCGTGCAGAAGGGTTTGAGGAATATTTCCCGAGCTCAGACCGTGCTGTGAAGACCTTTGGATGGAGGCCGGCTGGTTGTGAGCATCGTCAGACCTGGAGCTGTGTGGTGCCCCACAGGCTGGGAGGGAGATGTCCCCAGTGAGCCGTGGGATGCGCTCTTACCCGGTAATTTGGGGTGGGACACCAACCCTCGTGGCCACGCCGCACTCCCAGGGTGCAGAAGGGTTCTTCAGGAGTGGTTTTGCTAATGAAAGAGGATGTCGATGGCTTCGGGAAACTGCTTCAGAGAAAGCAACGAGCTGGTTTGAAGGAGGCTGAGGGATTAAAGAAAGCCCAGATCTGAAGCGGGGGTGCTCAGGGTCAGAGAGGTCTGTAAGCCTGTGACTTTGGTGCCAAGATGGGGCACATCTGAACCCCAGCAGCTCTCCGCCCTATGGGACAGACCCTTTCCCTACACCCCATGCCCCCCTACAACTGACTCTCGGCCCTTCGCATCTCTGCAGCCCTCCTTGGGATGCCCTCATAGCGCTGGATGCCCTCCTCCAGCACAGGGCTCCAGCTGCACCCAGAGAGCAGGACAACCCTCAGCGCTGCTCCTGCTGCTCCCAGGGCACCATCGGCCATTGCAGCTGCACGAGGGGCTGCGCTGCCCCGCGCCCACCTCAGCACCGCCTCAGCCTCCTCCTCCGCGTGGGGCCATCGGGCCAAAATCAACACCCACCTGGCAGGCACTGCACTGAGGTCACCGCTGAGGGAAGAGGCCGTCTCGGCGTCTGCTGGCTCCTCTCTCCCCCGCGCTGGGGAAGGGAAGGGAAACGAAGGGAAGGGGAGGGAAGGGAAGGCCACGTTGCTCCCCGCCTGCAGGAGGAGCGGAGGCTCCGGGGTGGGGGTGCTTGGCTGCTCCTTTTCCATCCCAGCTGTAGGGAGATGCAAAATAACTGAGGATGAAGCAGCGCTGGGTGCACACATGAGCATAGCGACACTGCCCGGGGGAGCCTTCATCCCAAGAGCTCTCACATCCTCCAGCCCTGGTATCACGCTCTGAGGGCTGGATGCCAGGGTGGGGATGTGGGGTGGGAAAGAGCAGGACTGGCCATGGAAACGCCACAAACCCCGTGCTCCTTGCAGGCCTGAGACTTGCTGAGGGCTCTGCCACTGTGGGTGGGGGCTTTGGCATGTGTCCCTGCTGGGGGCTGGGCAGGGGATCAGCCTCACAGCTCCGGTTTGCACCCTCCAAAGATGAGCCCAGGGGTTGTGGCCATGCTGGGTGCCAGAGCTCGGCCACGTCGGGGACTTTGGCCACCAGCCACGTCCAAAGAGCGCTGTCAGCCTGGCTCTGCTCAGCACCCAGCTGCGTGCAGAGGGATGCTGGCCAAGAACGGCCCTTAAGTGTCAGGCAAGTTCAAGCTGCAAATTATTTATTAAAACCAGATGTGCTCGCTCAGAGCTGCCACGAGGAATTTCAGGGCGCTCCAGTCCTGGGAGGGCCAGCACTGAAATCCCTGCCCTTCCACCGTGGGGGCAAAAAGAGGCCGGGGCTGCCTGGGGAGGAGCGCTGCCCCAAACCCAATGCTGCTGCTTCTTCCTCCCGGGGCACCCAGACAGGGGCAGCGAGGAGTTCCAGCCGTTTACGAGAAATCTGACTTTTAGAGAAAAACACTTTCTCCTCGCTCATGACTCAGTCAAGAGTTAGCAGTGCCTGGATGTGAGGCCCAGAGGGAAGGCACCTGGGGGGTGGCAGAGGACGGCACATCCTGCGTGGTGCACTGGGAGAGCAGCGATGGGAGTGGGCAGCAGTGCTCCCACCCCTCCCCATGGCCATTCCCGGATGGAGCATCGTAGGTTCAGGGCCACACGGGCAGCCCTGGATCCTTTATTTCCACCTCACCTCACAGGCACAGCCCCCTCCCTCACTGCCCCGTCTCTCATAGAGGAGTTTTGGTGTCCATCGCTTTGGTTTGGGTGCGATTTTCAGGTTAGCAGGAGCTGGGATGAGGCAGTGCTGAACAATGTAGGGCTCTAGCTGTGGTCTCGATGCAAAGCTGAGGCAGGCCAAGAGGGAGGACGGGACCAAATCACTGTCCTGTCCCCCGGCCAACGCATGCTCACAGCTCCTGGGCTGCAGGCAGCTTCGGTCAAGCGAGGACAGGGCTGAGCTGAGCACCGAGTTGTGCTTCCTGTGAATGCAAACCAGAGCCAAGCACTGCACAAACCCAGCACCACTGCTCACGAGGCTGAGCTTCTGTCCTGCTCCACATCACACCATTACGTTTGCAGGTCCGGTCCCAGTCCAGGCCAGCCGTGGCCATTGGGAGAGGATGATAAGCTCTGCTAAACCTTTCACTTCGGGCTTTCCCCGCCCACCTCAGCACCACCCCGCACTGACCCAGCTATGGAAGCAGACTGACATTGGGCAATTAGAAGCAAGGGGAAAGGGAGAAGAAAGGCTGCAGCAAAGCAATCCTGTGGCACAATGCAGGGCCGGGAGCCGTCGTGCCGCGTGGGGAGCTCAGTGCTGGCAGCTCCTCAGCAGACAGCACGCGCCAGCGGCTTTTCCCGTCCTTCGCGCCCCCCAAACAGTCAATGCATGAAATGAGAGCTTTTCTCAGCCTCAGCTCCTGCCCCCCCGCCTGGCAGACAATCGGGTCCTTGTGGCCAAGACGCCTGGCCCTGGCCGTGAACGTGCGTGGGGAGGCCGTGCAGCGCGGCGTTTGCTTGGCCTGCTGCCCCCAGCCCTACCCAGGGCAATCACTGCAGGGGTGCGCAGATGCTCCGTGTGCATTGTGGGGTCTCGGTGCAAAGAGGCATCCGTGTGCAGCAGGAAAGTGAGCTCTGTGCTGGGTGGGAGTCCTGCTTCCACGTGCTGCAAAATCTCCATTCCAGGTGGCGCCGGGTTGAAGGCAGGGCTGCTTCAGCACCCAGAAAACAACCTCCAACAGCAGCAAACCCCAGGGAGACGCAGGCGGCGGTAGCAAACCTCGTGTTGAGGGTTTGCCAGGTCACAAAATAAAGCGGGACTGGCCTAGTTGGCAGAGGGAAGCTCGTTTCATAGCATGACGCCTAACTGCTAACGTAGGAGGCGAAGCATCCAGCAAGGCAGCCCCTGGGGAAGCCTCGCTCCTGTCTGCGCCGAGCGCTGCACACGTCCCAGCTGCAGGCATGCTATGCACATGGGGCGTACCTGACCAGCTCTGCACTGTGCTGTTGCTGCTGAAAGGCAGCTGCCTGCTCCTGCTGTCCAAACCTGCGTCGCATCGCCCCAACTGGCGCTCGGGACCGAAAAAGAATCCATTGCAGCAGCACAGAGGGAGCCGCTCTGCTGTCGGTGTTTGGTTTCATCCGCGCTCTGCTGAAAGCTCTCTGTGACCCCGAATGTGAGGAGGGTGACGTCAGGGCTGCTGGGAGCAGAGGAATCCTCACCCACCGCAGCCCATCCTGCAGCACAGCTGACTGCTCCCTGCCTGGCACCTCTCCTCGTCATGCAGCGGGGATCTGGGCTGCAAACTGGGCCCTGCAGTGCTTCATCCACCTACAAGTGGACACAGCGCCTTCAGCTGCCAAGGTTTTGTTGCCTTTTTTTTCCCCCCTCTCTCCTTTTCTGTGTTATAGTTTAAAAGCTGTTGAGACTTGGCGGGATGAAATGAAAGGATCTGGGCTTCTTGTTGCTGTTAATCCAGGCCATCAGCTTTCAGCACAGCCGGGGCAGAACAGGAGGCGCACACATTTTCATCAACAGACACAAAAAACCCATTTCTTTGTGGCCCAAACATACGCAGCTTCTAAAGGCAGCCGCCGCTCCAGCAGAAATGAAGGACAAACTCCACTCCGATGTCTTCCTCCATCTTCCACAGTTTGATCAACGTCAGTAATTAAATGAGACTCGGTGATTTTCAACAACTCCCTCTTCCGATGCAGAGATCCCAGAGGTCTGAGCTGCTGAGCACCACCTCCTCCATCCTCGTCCTGCAAACACCTCATGCCAACACTACGAAGAGCAAAAGAGTGAGAGCCAAGCAAATCAGTTTCTTAAAACTTATTTTAATATCCATGTCTCATCTGTTGGGTAGAGCCAAAACAGTCTGGCCTGGTTTAAGTTACAAATTCTTCATACACTTCTCTTTAAGTAAATGAACAGTGTGGCAATAGGGTCTGTTATTGGAAGTGAAACCCGTATTAACAAGGTGCTGCAGCTAGAATTCTACCAGGGTTCTTCACTGCTTTCAGCCCCAGAAAAGGCTAATGCTGTCCCCAGGCCCCTGAATGGGTGTCACACAGCAGGAATAAATGCATGACACAAAACTACTCACACCCACAGAGATAGCACACACTGTATGGCCAAGAAACAACGGGGCTGGGATACAAAAAACCCTTTTAGAATTCTCCCCGCTGTGGACAGATACCAGATCAGCCATTGCAGCAAACAGGACGAAGCATCAACCCTGATTTTGCCTGACGGATTCGTGGAATCACTGCTGTCTGAACAGTTATTTCTGGAACAGACCAGCAAGGATAAAAGGGCCACAAAATGATGGCCGAGTATTTAAAGATGCAGTATTTCTTTTGTTTCCGATACTACAGTTCAGAGACCACCTTCACACAGCTGCAATTAAAATCAAAGCACGGTTCCGTGCTTCCCAGATCAATTTGCTTAATTACTCATTTTTTTTTTCAGTTAAACACGGGATCCTGAGCAAATAACACGGAGGATGGCTTCCAGTAATGCAGGCAAATGCGAGTTCCCTCAGAAAGTGCATGGCTGAGAGCAGCACTGCTTGCCACAGGAACACCATGCAGGTACTGCGTGCCCCACACACTGCTGGAGCTGCAGGAGCGACCCAGAGGTGCCATGCAATAGCCCACAGCACACAGGTCTGGGTATCAGGATAGGAAGCGTGCATGGGACCACCTGCTCTTTACACAAGGCCCTGGATGGCAGTAGTGGCACTGCCTCTCTCCCACAAAAAGCTTTGTTCTTGAACACTGCATCTTTAAATTTTCCTGGCCAGGGACTGCTGCCACATGTTAGGAACGCTCCAAGCTGGCTGCCACATGTTCAAGCGCTGCGCTTTTTGGTGTGTGTTTTCAGTCCTCCTTCAACGCAGGGGGGAAGGGGGCACGGTGGGGACAACAGGCTGATGTTTCCCAGCAGGCAGATTCCAGCTAGAGGTGCAAGCCCCCTCCAGGCAGATTACAGAAGGGTGACAGAAATAATGAGGATATTTGTTCCCTTCTGGAACATTATCTCCTTCCCCTCCACTTGCGATCTGGTGCAGCGACGGCAGCAAGTTAGAAAAGTCAGCAAGTTTTACAAAGGAAAATGCTAAGGGAGAGAGGAAGCCTTCCTGCCAAGTCACCTAAGTGAGAAGAACAAGACAAGCCTTCTTTCTTCAGCTTTGGATTTTTTTTTTTTTTAACATGAATGAGATATGTACAGTACTGTGCGAGCACAGATTACACCTGTGATCAACTGAGCTGTGCTCCAATTCTTTCCTGTTCGCAGCCTGCCTCCTCAACTGTCAGCAGATATCATGCTCACAAGAGCAGAGAGCACATCATGAGCATGGCAGGGTGTGTTTTCAAAAAGAACAGCACTTCAAATAAATTAAAAAGGTGCAACCGTTGAGAGAGCGATGAAGCAGCAGCTGAAAACCTGGTGGCAGTCTGAACTGTAATCCACTCCGAGCACAGCAGATCCATGCAGGCCTGCCTGTGAGCTTCACCGCTCTCCTGAGAAGGTGAATTACTTGTAAGAGGCCACGCCAAGGGAGCAGAAAGCTGCACCATCTGCAGAATGCCATCAACCTGCTAATACGGGTTTCACTTTGAGACCAGAAAACTGTTTTCTTCCAAAAAATTGTTATTTTTAAAAAACTGAAATTAATTAGGGGTAAAACACTAACGCTAGTGCCATGAACAGGCAGGATCAACTTTTTTCCCCTCCAAAGGGCAAAGAGTCATATACCATCCCCAGCTGAACCTTGGTGCTTCGAGCTTTTCAGGAGATGTTACCTAAACTTTATTAAAAGAAAAAGAACAATGTTTAAATATCAACACTGGACTCGACCAGTCTTTTTCCAAAGTCCACATTCTTCATATGAAGCACACACGGCGTTCTGGATTCCCCAAGGCTGCATGTTCAGAAGTTCACAGTACGTGGAACCATGTCTTTTTTTTCTTATATTTTCTTGAGTTTCCCCTCCTTGTTCAGAGCAGCCACACTCTGTGGTCATTTGCTGGACAAACCTCAAGCCACCTCCTATCCACATGGCTTGGCCTAGATGCTGACGGTTTTCTTGATGAGATTAGATGTTGTCATGCTCTATGGATGGAAAAAAGCAAGAGAAAAAAAGCACCTGGTACAGGTTTCTCAAGACCCTTGCGGATTCCTCTACTCCAAAGCCGTTTCTGAAAGTCTTTTTGCCGGTTTCTCAAGCAGTTTTTGGCCTATTATTCTGTGTCAGTTTGAAGAGCTGTTATTGGATGATCCAGAGGTTGATGCAATTGCAGCTCCAGCTGGGCTGCTTGTGGATACAGATTTGCGGATGTGAGGCAGCAAGTATGGGTCACAGGCCAGCTGCTGGACATCTATCCGATCCTCCTTTCGGTAGGCCAAACAACGCCTGATAAATGCCTGCAGATACCCCCCAAGGCAAAACAAGAATTAGTAGACTGACAGGAACAGGAAGCTTTCTTTGATAGATCTAACTCTGTGGGAGCTGGGCCAATCTGACAACCCAGCGCTGAAATTCCTTCCCCAGTGACTGCAGACAGCCCAGCTGCTGTGCCAGAAGCACATCTTTTAGCAGGAGAAAGCACGGGTAGAGAGACGTGCTGTACTCCATTCAACCCCGAGGCTGACAACAACAACGATGCAAAGCCATGGATCACTCTGCAGGAGGCAGGCATTGAACACAAACTCCTTGGTAGTTTAGGAAAGCCAAGAGAAAGGAACCACTGGTGTTGGCTGCTGAATGGCAATGCAACATGACTGAACACTGCTGATGACTCACCTTTGCTTCTGGTGTGACTACTGGCTTTGGAGGGAACTGCACCTCGGTAGCTTTCAGAATCGTGTTCTCCTGTAGAATATCTTGTTGTGACTGGTTGTGGCCAAAGGGCTACCAAAAAAAACCCAAAAACAATAGTAGTTAAAGACTGATGACAGGCCTTAAAAAAAAATAATCCCATAGTGCTACTGTTAATCAGCGCTTGAGATCAGCACTTTTCCAGGCAAGAAGCCCATGAACACTGCGAAGGTGCTTGCAGATTCCAGCCAGATGAACATCTGACACACTGCTCTGTTTTTGAACTGAACAAAAGGGACACCAAGCTGGAACATGTCCGGCGTGTCTCCAGCTCAGACAGGAAGGAACTCCATGTGCTTGCAGACCTCACAGGTCAGCTTGACCACATGCAAGAAGACCTTCACCCATCTGAGCTGCCAGGAGATTCACCTCCTTCAACCTGCTGGGCTGGTTCCACTGTTTGCCTGATTGACACCACGCTGTTTCTATCAGCCCAGGCTTTCCCAATTCCTGGTTACCAAAGACTTGTAAACATAAGAGATGATGGAATCCTTTTGCTGCCCAACCAACTTCTTCTGTTGTCATAAAAAAAAAAAAAAGTAAGATTGCCTTTTCTCAGAACAAATCACCTCTTCCTGAAATAGACTCTTCCCTTTCAAAAGGCATTCTAAAAACATTTAGAGTAGGTCTTTATATCTGC